>NW_026542598.1:59866034-60466034 GCF_028750875.1 Macrosteles quadrilineatus | reverse complement strand
ATGTACAACCACCGCTCAGCATAATATATGAGTTTGTGTTTATAATGACGTACATTCCCTGTAGAATCAATCATAAAAATTATTTCAGTTTTTTTTTTTAATTTCCAGCAATGCCCAGTCAGCACTAGCAACTACAGTCATTGGTCAATATACACGATGGTATACATTGTTACGTGTATAAGTTGTTTGTGTTGTTCTCGTATGACGTCATCAAGTAAGTTCCAAAGGGAGTTGTGGTTTAATCAGTAATGCACAACAAACGGGCATCCTGGACGTCCTGTCAGTGGTTTCCTGTCTCCTGTTCAACATCCGCAGCCTGCCATCCTGACGACATACTTACCTGGCATCCTGACGACATACTTACCTGCCATCCTGACGTCATACTTACCTGCCATACTAATGTTAAATCATTTCTGCTTACTTATCATTAATTTTGTATTGTCGGTTCCTTATTGAATTATTATTTACAAACCATTAGTGTAATGAAAGTGGTACAACATGAACCTATGTTTATTTTAATCAAGGAATTCAAGGGAAAAAATATTTGCGAGTTACATAAACGCATACATTATCCTTAACCTAAAGTATAAAAATGCAAATACCTTAAAAATATTATTTATTAAATATGTAAATTATCGTATAAAAATACAAGTTCTGTATTTAGAGCAAGACACAACATACCGTCCGTTAATCCAATGGAATGGGTAAATTAATTAACTGTTTGTCTATAATAAAAATAAAGCAATCGAAGTTCAAATTACAATTTTTAATCGAGTTTTTGACACAATAATACAAGATGGCAAATATACAGTAAGCTTACACACCTTATTTTTTATACAAATTACGCTATGGTACTGTCTAACCGACGTATTTATTTCTTATCTCAACACGCTATATTTAAGTTTAGAGTAAATATAAATATTATAAAGGCAATTCCATAAAAAATAAACAAAATTAAAAATTATAGGAAGTAGTAATTGTAACAATCAATTACAAATACACCTAAAACCGTTACTTAAAAGTGATATTTTTGAGTCAAAATTAAAATCATCAATCGACAACCCAAAAATTAAAACTAGTCCACAAGATTTAATAAAATGTATGTTTTTATGAAACGGATTGAAATAAAAAGACTTATTCAGATATTTTCCATGTTACGAATTTACAAACAACTCATCTCTTGGCAATCAGAATCGAGAAAACGAATTAAAATCCATTACGGTGTGTATTTACACAACTACGTATGTTTTTAAATATCTCTAAACAGTTTTTAATCACAGAAGAGGTCCACAAACAGTGTTTTCTCTAAGCCCCGTTATCTCAGCTCGCTGAGTCCTTTGTGTTGCTGATAGCTGCAGGTGACGTCACATCTACCTTGGACTTACCTTACAAAGAGAGCTATCAAACTCTTATAACCATTGGCCGTAAATCTTTAAATGTACAGCAGTTGGAACTTTGAAAACACATTTTATTCACGCGGAATATTTTTATGTCTCGAAAATACAAATATCCACGGTTACGTTTGACTATTTTTTTATTTGTCATTTACAAATTTACTCTGTAAATAATTCACGGAAATAGAATACCATTTGTAAATATTCCTATGAACAACATACCTATAGATATTAAGAATTATTACCAATAGAATTATACAATCTATGACAGATAGATTCAATTCCAAAATCATAACTTTGTCTAAGATTTTTATTAAAATATTGTTACATAGTGCTTCTTGTGAGAAGATTCTCAGTACAAATATATCTCCTAACTCCTCTCACTTTTACTTGATGGAAGTCATACAGCTTAAGAAGATTTTGAACCACTAGCACACGACAATATAAATTTATTAACATATTTTTATAACTTAACAATAAAACATAACTGCTGCCGATATTTAAAAAAAGTTGAAATTGCCATAACATAAATCCACAATGATGAATCTCTTTCATAATATTTTACCATAATACATCTCTTACCATCTCTTTGTTCTCATAATACCAAGGTTAGTATTTAGAATACAACTAACTTACAAAAAGGTAAATGTTCTTAAAGGTACGCGCTATGAAAATTAAATAGCGTCTCCGAGGAAGAGTCTATAAAGTGAGGGAATTCTTAAACAAGAAAGGGTTGTTTTTACGCTGTCTTAACAAATCCTATTAAAGCATTTAAACAGTCACACAGTGTTCTTGACGACGGCTTTACTTTAATAAACTCTTTGTAAGCTTTCAAAAGTCTTCTTGGATCCAAGCACAACAGCTGTTTACTTTGCTTGCTTTGATTATGATTTCAAAGCTAATTTTGCTCGTAAGTTTTATGCCGGAGTAAATATGAAAATTCTGGTTTGCAAAACACCATTATGTACTTAGTTGGTGAAATAGTATGGCAGTTGGAGAGAAACGTAATTCATTCGCTTAGTTCCATCTAAAATGCCAAAATATAGTTGTTACTGCATTATAATAAAAGTAGTAAATTTATCAAACCTGAACAGTTAACAACTATTATATATTTTTACATAAATTTTCATATTCACTCATGAAATTTATTCACAATTACTATCTATAGCCTCATACTTTCCACCAATGGCTAGCAAAATTTACCACTATGTCCTTCACTGATTTTAAAAACTGTTATACAGTGTTCAATGGAAACTACCATTATGTCTCTGTCCCGAAAAACCAGTCGGTTAAGCTTTTACCGGATTGTACTGATTTACTATTGATTTACTGGTTTCCTAATAACTTGGCCTTTTACAAGGGTGTGACTTGCACCTTTTCATGTAACCTACCACTTAAACTATTTCTCCTAGTTTTCGTTACCTGTTGTAGTCGAACACTCATAATGTTTCTCGAATGTGGAAGACTACTTTCTCTAGCCATTTCAAAAAATGCCATCCATCTACGAGTTATTCGTAGCACTACACCAAGCTGTATCCTACCATTAACAATTTTGTCATTAACGTTCACAATATGGTATATAAAATACTTTATCCAGCGTAAAAAGTGTTTGAATAAACTAATAGTTAATGAAATAGTACACTATTCATATATTTGGATACCCTAAACTGTTCATAGCATTTACACATTCTAAAGTATATGTTTAATGTTATTATCCTTTCTATTTTTCCTACAAAGTATCCAGCTATCCACAGTAAATATGGTTTCTTCTCATGTTCCAGGGCATAATGAAGATGAGTAAGGTGGGTAACCAGACCAACTCGCAGGACCCTCAAGCTGTCAATTCCAGAGTGTTTGTGGGGAACCTCAACACCTTCCAATGCAGCAAGACGGACGTGGAGAGGATGTTCCAGAGATATGGACGCCTTGCTGGTAAGCCTTCCCTACGAATACCCTCTAGTAGCTTGTATATTAAAAAATAATTATAACTAATTAGTATGTTTAAGAGTCCGTTTAGTGGATTAACTCTGGTTCATCGTTTTGAGGAACGAAATCATAGGTTGAAAATTCTAGTTGTAGGTAATATCTAGGTACATGAAAATGTAAATGCAAGATGTAAAGGTAAATATATTTATTTAATTTTCGGTACTTTTGCGAATATATATTAAGGGAAATATAGGACAACCTAAAATTGGAGTAGTAGTCACCACAAATAAATAATGCAATAGCCCCGTTTTTACAATAGGTTTAAGCTCTTAAGGAAACACCGTTCGTTTAAATTGCTAAGATGCAATTGTACACCTATAGATCGAATAAAAATGTTAACTCCACCTTCTGTTAAATTTAGATTTACTCATTGAACCAATGTTATTTATGAAATACTGATCATGAATCTAATTCTAACATTCATTTTAATTCCAAATTGTTAGTATTGAATCATGCAGGAACAGATTTTCAGGTTTCCTTTGAGGGATAACAAACAAATATTAAGGCAGGGTTTTTAAATAGTAATCGAAGACTTGCATCATGCAAAGCCAATGATATTTTTGTTCCTCTAATCGAGTAAAAAAAATCTTGTACTGTACCTTACATAGGTTTTATAGCAAAAAAGAAATGAAAAACGAATTATCAGGTTAGTAGACTACCCCTGGAGTGCGTAAATAGAAGATGAAAGCTGATGGAATGATGAAGAAGCCATGAAATTAGTAGGGAGTTACCCTTTAGATCGTCCAGAATGAAAATAAGTGGTTGGCAGTTGCAGCAAGTTAGCGTTTAATGGGTCATTAGACATCTCATCAACTGTATCAATCATATGATGAGAAGTACGTTGGATTTTACGCTAGTTTGGCATGAAATCTTCATGAATGGCAACCCTGCTTATATTTATAAATACTATGACGGATGTATACAAAAGTTCGATTGGCTAACTTTCATGTTATACTTTTACAAACATTGGAATTTATGGTTATATCGTATTGTTCACTCGAAGAATTTCTATGTCAAAATGCATTTAGTAACAACTGCTTTGTATACAGTTTATCTAAACTTACAAGAATATATAGCGTAATTTCACTGTGTACGGTAAAATCAATAGTATATTTTCAACTGCTTTGGCTAGAGATTTGCCTTTTGTAATAGCCAAATGTAAGTGTAAGAATGAAGTAAATATAACCCTATTTTATTAAGTTCCAGTACAGCACAAAGTAAAATGTGCAAATAAGACTAACATTTCTACAATGTTGAATTGTTGACTATTCTAGAGTCGATTACTGAATGGTCTAAAACCAGGAACAGGAATAAAAATTATATGTGAACTACTTTTGACTCTGAGTTATGTTAATTTTATTATTTGTTTAATGCAAACATAATAATTATTATGTAAGAGCTCATTCTTGTCTGAATTTCAAATTCTCGTATAGCATACGATTTATCCCTAGCTTTCGAAGCATTCACACGTTTGCCATAACTTAAGTAACCTATTAGTCATTCATATACCCCCCCCCCTTTATATCCTACTAACAGTTTTGATTCAATTAAGTTTCGTCAACGACGTTCCCAAAATCACAATCGGAGCTTTAGAAACTCTATTAAAACACTCTAAATAAAATACAAGGTTCGTTAAATATTCCCAGCTCGGTTAAGCGGCATTATAAACACAAACGGTTATCATCCGCAATTCATTCACACCTCCCGGAAGCGCCGCTCAAATCCCGGCGTGTTTAAAACAGCTTAGCGCCTTAGTCACACGTCCCGTCTGCTTTGAAATAACATTCGACGTTCCCGTCTGTCTCGGCTGTTTGAAATATAAATAAGCGACTGGAACAGAATCGTGCTGATTAGTCAGTTTGTTTGGGCTACGTCAGATTTTGTTTTTTTTTGCGGCCCGTTTTTTTTTTTGTGAATTAATTTACAATTAACGATTGACGATTGAATACATTTTGATTGGGAAGCTTATGACAACCGTTTTTAGATATTTAGTTTAGCATGATGTCTAGCATTATAGAAGGAAACGATTAGACATATGCTAAGACTTTTTGAAGAGCTTTTATTAGGTATAGTGCCTAAATGTTTTAAGAGTCGAATGAAGTTTCCTAGCTAATACCTAGATGCAATTTATCATTGATACAGTATTTGTTGGTCCCTTGAAAAATAATGATTTCCTACAAAACTTAAGTAGAGAATGATTTTTTCACCTTAACAATAATTGCCACACAAAGTAAAGGATTAAGGATACACAAATGGTTGAGCGATCATTTAATATAAATGGTTTAGGTTACCTTGCTTCGTCAAGTGGTCCTTTTTCAGTAGTACACTACAAGCCATCATCAGAAGTTCGAAACTAATAGTAGTGTACTACTAAAAAAGGACCACTCGACGAAGCAAGGTAACCCGTAACCATCTATTTAGCTTAAATTTAGCCATCCAGAGGCTACTATACCGTTAGAATATTTAATATTTTTTATATAATCATTCATCTAACTTGTTGAGATGGCACATTATAAGTTTCACATTATATGTGAAATATAAACAAAATACATCCAGCACTTTGAGATTTTCAAATAATTTGTTTTATGGACATTCAATCACACATCTAAACAAGTTCAACACAATTTGATAAATTCACATACAAAATGTTTCAATTAACTCGATCATTGAGTGTGAGAAAATATCTTACCAACAATATGAATAATTCGAAGACAACAACTTGGAGTTAAATAGGGGAATTTAGAACAAAGATAACCCACCACCTTTGTTTTTTTAATTGAATTAAAATTAATACATCGACTAAACACGACGGGTTCTGGAGCTTAAGAAGTTTCGCTGGATAAGCGGCGGACAATGATCTGAGCTTTTGAGGGGGATGGCGGCATTGTGTCTTCTACTCTCGGAAACAAAACTTCTTCTTAATCTCTCCGTCCTATCCACTTCAGGACTGAATCATCTAGTGCAATTTTCATAACGCTACGGTATACAAAATATTATTAATGTAAAGTTAATTTGCAGCCTGAATACGCTAGCTTAAGTAAATGATTCGAGAAGCAAAAACCACTAGACAAATATATCGACTAGTAAATATATATTTTTAAAAATACTCCGTAATTGTTAACTTTCATCATAGAATAGGTTGATAATTGTGAGTAGGTAATAATTTATCATTCAAAAAGAGGAAGTGGGTAGTTGCAGGTGCGTATTTAGATAGCCAGTAAAAAAATGTGATTAATATTTGATGGATAAAGTAAAGAGCAAACAGAATAAATGGGTGAAAAAAAACTTTAGCATATTATAATGATAAATTTGGCACACTACTCAAATATATTTTCCTTCTTCAAAACACGATTTGTACTATATTAGATAAGAGTTTTGACTCAATGATAAATTTACAATCATCAAATGTACAAATGTTGTTGCAGTGGTTAAAGTAATCCAACTAGTTTCTTCAAATAGAACGCTATAAAGTGGCAAAAGCGAATATATCGTCGTAGCTTATAAACTCATACACTCCTAGTTATATAGGTTTCTGACGAATGGCTAATGTGGTTTACATTTGCCAGTGAAATACCAATAAACTCACATAATCAACACGTACACCTGCGGCTGTTAAAATAGCTTTACGGCTTAGTCACTCCTTCATCCGAATTCAAAATAACTCCGCGGGTCCAGCTGAACGGGTTGTTTTTAATCAAAACCCATCAGATTTAGTTTACGGACTTTGTCTTTAAACGTGATTTTAATTTCATCTAGGCTAGTTATGCTACGTCGGCCGTTTTTGTGTGAACTTTAACACCACTTTTTGAAATATGTGTTGGACAATTAATTGTATTTGGTGCAAACCTTTTACCACTTATTTTTTAAATATGAAGACATTTAAGAATTATGATTACATAAGGAATTTCAAAATTTTAGACAATTAATATTATTGCTTAAAACTTTGATGATTATTTTTCGTAGGTACTTTGTTGTGTATGTTTTTTATTTGCCTAGTCCTCTTTTTGGTGTGGCGGTATAATAATATATTATATCGTTGTTTTGCAGTTGTTTTGGTTTAGTCTATTGTGTCTATCGTTTTCCACTCTTATAGACAGTAGAGAAAAAACATATTATTATGATAATTTTGTTCCATATTTATGTTTCTCAATTCTTTTAATATCACATCACACAGCATGGCCATTTTTACCTACATTTAATTGCACTCAATATGATGCTTAATCAATCGAGAGCATTTTCAGTAAAATAGAATATATTTTTAAAACGGTTGTCGATGGATCTCAATTCCTAATAAGCATAAATCACATTCTTATTGTTTGGAGTGTATATCTATTTTCAACTTAATCCTTAGAAATCACATTTTCTGGCTGCCTTTGACGTTTGGTTATTTTTTGGTTACTTCTAATTTTATTTATTTTTCAATCAAACAGTTTTCATGGACAAAATGTCATATACATAAATCCCAAGTGGTATAGTTTAAATTTAGATAAGGAATGGTTTCAAACCTAAACGGAGAGAGCCAAATTAGGTAACAGACTGAAGACAGCAAGACATTGGTAGAGACAGTTCGTGTTACGTGTGTGGACAGCACCCCGGGGCGATCCGATACGTCAACAGCACAACACACATACACACACATACACACATACACACACACACACACGCATGCACACAGAGCGGTATTTATTTCTCCTATGTAGCAAGAGGTTTCGTTCGTTTGCTCCATTATGTTCCTAGTCTTTGTTTTACATTTAAGTTAAACATACAAGAATAGTTTGGTACCGATTAAATGGACCTTTTCCGTTAATTCACTGCTTGGAATTTGGTTGGGTTAGGTTAGGTTAGGATAGGTTTTCTAACTCTATACTAACCTAACCCAACCAAAGTTTAATTAATGATTGCTCTAGAACTAGTGGTAGTGAATTAACAGAAAATTTCCCGATTATATCAATTACATTACCATTATGAAATTCAGACTTTTTAGCGGTTGATTCACAACTCTTAACTTCACGAGTCTCACTAATACTAAAATAAAATAACAACTTAAAGATACTTAAACTGTTATTAATTTGGTTTACCCTAATGCGTAGTCAATTCAATTACAGCCATTGTCACCTATGCATGCAATAACAACTGGTACCAGCAAAATTAAACATTTTTCTCCCATTAACTTTAAATTTAAACTGAACATCGTAAAAATTTCTAGAAGATATCCCAGATTCTAAATTTACCCACAAATCAGTTCCATGCATTATTTTCAGGTATAACAGACTGAATGGTGGTAGGCCTACTTAAATAACTCGAAATGCGCAGATTATAGGTAGTCCCCTTTCGGACCCGTAAAAATCAATTAGAGAAATGTTTAAAATTAACTATGTTAAAAATAAGTCACGTGCGTTCCAGAGCCATTGAGTGGAAGCAGAAGTAGGTATGTGAGGTCAGAACGGGCGAAGACGTCTGCCAAGATGTCGCTTTGATGGCTCTATTCATTCTTCCATTGTGTTTAAATATTCACTTGTCATAATTAAAGTGTAAATATTGCCCGGATGACAATACCGTTACTTTATCACGTTGTAACGCACTTACCTGTTTCATTATTACTCTGTGCGTATATTAACGATGTTAGGCCTTTTCCAATACTTTTTTTTGCATGGTTATTTTATTGCTATACTAGGTTTGATAGGTTAGTAACTAAACCATAAGTGTAAAGTGTGTACAGAGTGTGTGCTTTTATAATACACGTATTCAGTGGATTTATCTGTTTTAAGTACACTTTTTTGGTTGGTGGATCTTTTAACCTTGAATTTTGTAGCGGTTGATGAGGGTTGGTGGGTAATTGTAGGAAACTGTAGAGAATATAGGGAATTATGAAGGGAATATTGGGCTGATGCTGAGGGATTGAGGATTGCTATATCTGGACTAAAGCGTGCTGAATCTGCTACCAATAATTTAGTTAAAATGGAGGTTACTGGGGACCTGAAGGACGGGGATCTTTTACCCAGACCAGAACACTCTTGCCTAGCCAGCTTTGATTTATGGTAATTGATTTAATTTACTTAAGCTATCCTTCCAAACAATACAGTACAAGAGTGAAGTGCACTGATAAAATAGCAGTAGCAAATACCAAGATCCGAACTGACGACATCGCTGCCTTGGACCCGAAGTCCGTGTCACCACGGTCACCACCGACTCACCTCACATTATAAATTATGCATTTCTATGTTACTTTTTTATACTTGTAAAAATTTAAAAATTCAAATTTTCCCAATTTAACAGTTTATTTAATTAAATGAACTTAGTCATAACCAATTCCGTTCGGTCGGGACATATTCACAGGGGCTTTCAGTGTAGATAGAGCTAATTTAATTCAACATCCTAAAATTTAAGTCAATAATGTCTCGTAAAATGTTTAATAAACACTTAAAACACTTTTATCTCTCCTTTTCACTGTCTTGAAACGTGAAATAAATGAAAAAGTAGCTAAATGGTATTTGGAAATAAACAATCAAGGATAATACCTATCTATATTTATGGATACAGATAGGAACATCCGTTTTTAAACACTTTTTATTCTATGGCCCTCAGCATTATTACCATTCAAATTCAAATATATTTATTATGGAAATTACAACAGCTTGGCCTCACCAAGTTTAAAAAACTTGTCGGCGAGGTCCAATTGATGCATAAGGCTAACAAACATATAGTTTACATTTTTTTTTAGAACAAAGTTATTTTAATATACTATTTTTCTACGGCGGTTTGTGGCAGGCACTTTACCCTTACCATTACCATAGATATTAGTTTTATCTTGTAGGCATTTTTCTAACTGTTAGCGTTCAGAATGTGTCAAAATGATATATCTTACAACCTCGGAATATACAAACATTTGAAGAGATCGTATAGCTTTGCTTCAAAAGCAAAGTTTTCTCCCTTAAAAAACACCACTGGCTTTGAAACTAAATAAAAGTACAAACACAAATTGAGCTATTTACCTAGCAAACGTCGAATGTTGAATCTGGTGGAAACATTGAAAGTTATAATTCAAAAACGTGGTCTCGATTCACTGGAGGAGAAAGAACAAGTTCGACAACAGATAATTTAAAAGAACAAAGTACGTTCCAACTCATTCGTGTGGAATGGAGATTATACGCGGAACAACTCTTTGCCTCTTTGTACGAGTACCAAGATCCATTAGTTCCATCCATTTGTGTAATAGTTGTATTTTATTGGAAAACAATTGACCACAACGAGCGTAATAATTTGTAAAAGCCTAAGTTCACTTGTACACTCTAGGTTTAAACAGTTAGTAAATAATTTTAGTATAATACCATTTAATGAAATGTCAAATAAAACTGCATAAAAATATTATTTATTTAAGAGATCAGCTCCTACACAAATAAAACATTGATTTATGGAATTTAGTTTTCCCGAACGTGCTACATGTCTGCGTTTTGTACAGTTTTTTCATAATAGGCGTTTACCACACTCCATTGATGAGTAAAAATTAATTTCGTATTTTCAAATGAACCTGTTTTTTCAGGTGACCATTAGTTTAGAGTCTACAGGTTCATTATCAAGTTTTATTATCATTTATTCATTATCATTACCAAGGTAAAAAGAAAAGCCCTCTTTAAAACATAAGACTTTAAATCACATATAGTAAACACGGGCAATATAAAATTTTATGTAAAATAAAAATCATTAGTACGGATGCAGATACGTGGTGTTGTTATGGTGAGTTATGACATGAACAACACCCAGCGTTGTTGTATGTTGAGGTGTTATATGATGGTAATCATAAGCTAACTTAGTTGCTTGTCTATTGTTTTCAAACGGGTTAGTTGTGTTCCTCATTAGTTGTAAAGGGTTAGTCAAGCATTTGAGCTACAAATTCCAAATTGGTATAACGTAAAAATACATACATTGTTACATATTTATAAATTTAAGAGCGTATTTTCTTGATGCATTAGTTATGAAGTCCAAAACATAATATTTAAAGGATCATTTTCATTAAATGGTGAGTTTTTATTTGAGCCTGAGGATTAACAATATAACATTTTTCCGCAACCCTGCAACAAATAATTATATGCTACGTTATTTTACGTAAACTTACTTTAAATATTAACACACTCAATGAATTGTTTTTTTAAATACCATACATCGCACAGGAATAACAAATATAGAAATAAACACAACTATGAGTGCGTGAAATGAGGAGCATATTGCGGCTTGAATCACAAGATTAAAAATACCTCGGCTGGCACTGCCCACGCTGTGACCTCTTTATTTGGCAGAGAGATTAAATCTATCTGCAACCTGCCGACGTATTTTTACAAATTGTTATGGCCGTTAAGAACATTTTATAGGGAATATATTGGTGTTTGTGAAAGTGTGGTTTGCCACTAAATATCAAAGACTAGTAATAAATCGAAGGTAGGTGGGAGGTGCGACAAACTTAGCTGCGCCGCGCAGTGTTTGGACGACTGCCCGATGTTTACCTTTGATTCTTGCGAAAATCTTTTACACCGTCTTTAGACGAACTTCGGTTTTCCGTGGCTCAAGTTTTCTCAGGGAAATTAACCGTGGCTAAACACCGGAGCTCATTATGAGCTCTTAACTAAGTCTTAACGCTTTTCGCGTTGTAATCAGGAGTTCTTGTTGGGTAAATGTCAGTTCTGGAGGAAAATGGTAAAACTTTAAATATTTTGAAAAATACGAAATTTTTTTGTATTTATGAAATTTTCATTATTAAAACCAAAATAATGTGTTCCTGGGTAAGACATACTTTTTTAATTTCTAAGGAGTTCTACAAATATTTTTATGGCGTTACTTCTAGTAGAGGGTGCTGTCCAGTATATGTATAAAAATTACTCCCAATCCGAGAGTACTATAATTATGTTCTAGATTATTTGGGAGCCTAGGTGGCAACACTATGACTTTGCTAAAGCCCTGTATGTCGTTATCGTGAACCGATTCCTCCAGGACCAAAGTTAGTGCCCTTAGCCATCAGTGTCCCAATAAGACTAATTTAAAGACTGGTAATTTTTTTGTAATAATTTGGATTCACCAGCAAATAGACAAAGGGAAATTATGTAGTAACTGCATTATAATTGATAACCCAAGACAGACTTTATATGTTTTCTCTCTGTGCCAGAGAATGCGACGAAGCATATGGTTGGCCATTGTTACATGTAAGTTATTGTAGTGCACATGTCAAAGGACGCCTTGTTCACAACAGTATTTATTGGCGTTGAAAGGGTGATGACAGTGGCTGTTGCTGCTTTTTGATTCATATTTATAATCCATATTGGCACCGTCACATGGAAATATTTACACGAATGTTTGTTGTTGTTAGTGATTTTGGTTTTTGGTCATTGTATCCTTCGAGTAGAGCCATACAACACATTGAGTTGCAATTTAAAAATAAATTACCTTTGTGAGAAAATTATTTGAAAGTTAACCGGTATTTACGTATCCATCTATCTACACATTCACCGTATAATGTAAGGGTCTATCAATGTGTAAGACTAAAGATCTCTGTGTGTGTTGTGAGTTCTTTTAAATAACTAACAATAAAAAACTATTAGAAAAATAAACTTAAAGGAAATAATGGAAAAAAGTTAATAAACCTAAGATTTGTAGAATGAAACATCGGTCTTTGGTTCTCAAATACAAGTTAGGGGTTTTTCTCAATTAAACTGCGTCCCTACTGAAACGTCCAAAAACTGTATAAATATTTTATCATAGTTTTTTTTTCACCCTCTAGTGTAAAACGTGATGATTTATATAAATTTAATACCGATAAAGCAAATAGCTTATTAAATTGAAACACACCAACTCTAATATTATATTAATTTTTATTTTTGTATTCTGAAAACTGTTTAAATCAACTATCTAAACCAAATTTCAATAACATAATTTTAACACAAACACAACATACTTTTAAATGTATTTACAAGTAAATGAATGCCCTCGCCAAAATTCCCACATCACAGGATACCAAACAATATACTATATATCACCACTCAAAACTGTCATCCATCTACTAAACTTGAAAGTTCGATGCCAAAACGATTATAGAGAACAATTACTCCCCAAACTATCAATTTTAAGAGCGTAGGTTTTTCTGAAAGGCGTTTCAATTGTATTTGGTGCCACGATTACTCATCAAAGTAGGAGGTAGCCAGCCCGGTAAACAATGGATATACTGTTCCAAATTTACAATCAATCGACACGGTGGCGGCGTGGGGTTCTGGCAAACCTTCCCCACTTACCTGGACTGTGTAAATATTGGCTACAACTCATATACAAGCCTAATGTCTCCACGAATACCCTGTGGCCTGGAGCGTGGCGGGAGGTCGCACACCAGCTGGTGTATAACATCACTTTATACGTCATGAGAGTATTTAAACATCCAGTAAAAAGTAAACAACTTCAAACATTGACAAAGGTACACTTACTTTGTATTCCAGCCTAACTATTACAATGGCATAATAGGAACTATACTAAAACTGTAGTGGAAAGGATCAGTGAAAAATGTAACACTTTTAACGCCAGAGATTATTCAGTGGTTTTATATATGTCAACCTATCATAATAAGCGAAAAGTGAACTTTGCCTTTAACAAAGAATTCTTCCATTCAATAAACTTCAACCCTATTTGTCCATAGTTTAAAACTTGACTCCTATGGGGAAAAACAAATTCTCAGGCATGAATTCCGAAAACTAGACGCTAATCGTTTATGTTTTACCATGTAGCTTGTAAAGGGAAGTGTATTTATGTTAACCGATATACTGTATAGGTATTTCAAGTTAAAAGAGGTAAATACGATACATTTTTGAAAAATAATTTATAAGCAACTCAGTTGCCAAAGAACATATCTTTTTATATTATAGTTTATACTAAAGTAGAGTTATACGACTGCTTCTGGCATTGTAGGATTGGAATGTAAAGTTTTCACGAATGAAATGGATATATTGTCTTTGCATTAAAGTCAAGACCATTTAACGTATGGTTTCGGAAGGATTAAACGGTTCATCGCTATAGTTATCAATTCATGAAATACTCAAAGATTAATTGACACGCATAACTTAGATTATCCTTAACAGCCCAAATCGTATAGATGTTCGCTATCGGTAGACACTTGTACAGCCTGTCTTTCCCCGATTTATCGGAGCTTTTGGGAACTTTTAACGGCTTTGCAAAGAACTTCCTTAAAAGTTTCGTCGCTCGAAATAGCTCCCAAAGCTTAGCGAAAAGTCAAACAATCAACTTAGGAACGGTTATATTTTTGATATAGAAAGTGTTTTTGCCTTCAGTGCATCAAGTTAGAATGGTATGAATAGTATTTTATTTTCTAAGTATGAGTTTGTGGACACGTACTTCTGGATATATGAATTATTTATTTTATTTATTAATTGTATGCTTAAAATACTAAAATCAAAATTTTGCAGCCTTTGAAGAAATAAAAGTTTATTATTATTACTAATATTGGCTGCTAGTTAAAAGGAATTCACGCTAAAGTATTTATTTTATAGACATGTGATATTCATTTATGCTAATCACACCATTAAAAGGTTTCAAAAAAGTTTTTGTAAATTGTAATTAAACATATTAGATAGAATAGGTCAGATTTATAGTACGAAGGGAAACTTATTTAGGAGTAGCTTTTCTGGCCCTGATAAATCACTTAGTATAAGTTAATTTACTGTACTATAAAACAATTCGATGTTTTAAGAAAAGCTCCCATAATACTTACAGTATTTTACAATTCTTCGTGCTGATTAAGAGGATTATGATGTTTAAATAGCCAATCATAAAAAAACCACGTATAAAAGCTTAGATTAAAGAGGCGAAGTTATGCATTCTATATACATATAGCTAACTAGCAGAGTACCCGTCCTTCGTACGGGATTGGCATATAAGTATAAAATGCTTATTGCAGTTATACTCAAGCTTTGCGTTTGGAATGGGGGAGGACACGATTTGATAAAATTTACTTCTTTAAACTTACGGCATACTAGAGTATTACACATCAACCATAATATTCGACCAGTTCACCTAAACAATAGAGAAAAATAAATTGTCAAGGATTCGCAAAATATCACAAATGATTCATGAAATTAAAAACGTAAAAGTAACTGTAAACAATCCTCCTTTGGCAGTTCTCATTGCATATAATAGTTTTTTGTTGTTGCTTAGTTCAAATTAGATGTTTCCATAAATGCAAAAAAGTAATAGTGCTGCACCCTGTTGGTAAATCTTATAACTTACTTTTGCATACCATAGAGCCTACTTTTTAAGTTGAAACAGGTCTCTTAATTATTTTATTCCCTTTAAATATGAATACTCCTAAGATTAGCATGGGGAACTCCAGAGCCACTGGGGCGGAGCCCGAAAGGATTTTTGAGATAAGAATATGCCTATATTTCAATCGGGAATGTTAGCCAAATTCGAAATAAAAAAAAAATTCGAAAGTCAAATTTGAAATCGGGAAATCATGCCAAATTTCAGCCCAGTCCGTCCAGTAGTTAATGTGTGATTGAACTTCAAACAAACAAACAAACTTTCACATTTATAATATTAGTAAGATAAGATTAGAAAGATTAGTCCATACTTTACTGCAAATTATTGTGACAAAGTCCTGGATTCAAATGTCTTTCCTAACATCCAAAGTAATTCTTGTCTACTTTCTTAACTTAAAATACTAGTTTGGAAATTAGCGGCCAATATAAAAACTCAAGGGATTAAAGTTATCTTGTTTAATGTGTCCGGCGCTTCCAAACGCAACATTTGAGACAGTTGAAGCACTCTGAATCTTGTTGGGTTTTCCCTTCTACTATAAATTGTATTTAATCAGTCAATAAAGTGTTGTAACTAATGTAGTTTGGCTACGACTGAGCAACTAACAACACTGACCTATGCACTCTGCCAAACCCTGCGTTAAAATAGCTTCTCTAAATGGGACCGATTATCTAGCATTTAAGAACAGTCGTTAACGTAATTCTTCTAGACATAGGTAAACATTGTACTGATAGATCTTAAATATTTTTAGGAGATGCTTTTTGTAAAACAAATAGCCACAAATTTAAAGTTTATTTTGAATCTCAAATTATACACTCATAAACTCTTAGTATGAAGCATCTTACAATGTTTGTACTATTGACCCCTTGATTAGGAGACAAATAATTGTCACAATGAATACATATTTTATGAATGCAATTTAGATACGTGGTAGTAGATACAAAAAGCTTTTTTTACAATATCTAGAATGGAAAAAAGTGACTTTCCAATAAATTATTGAATGGTGAGATTTTGTTGTAGTAGTCCTGTTTATTTTCGTAGATTCCGTTGCCACTTGATCTTTACAATGTGGTTATTCGAGCTTAAATTTTCTTGAGTAACATATACTAATGCTTACCTATTGAAATAATACAATTATACTATATCTTTCTCAAATATCTGTTATTTTATCTACCACAAACCCATAGGAAACCACTAACTCTTGCACACAACCCAATTAATAATTTTAAACTTGATCTCGGGAAATATTTTCTACACCACGTTTTTTGTTTTGTGTAGAGTAAAGAATATAATTTGAAATGTCTCCCAAAGAGGTCGTTACTTAGTTTTAGCCTAGCTGGGAAAGTAGAATGTACACTGTAATTCCCTCGGAGATCCGGCAATCAGAACTTACTGCGCGACAATCCCTGGATAAAGACAGGATCCCATTTCATCCTTAGGAAGGACACAACGAGTGGCAACTCCACAGCTTCTTATACCGAAGAGAAGTCAGTTACCTCAAGACAAGTTTGCTTATTTATTTGTTTATATATTTTTTTCAAATTTTTACAAAAAAAAAATAAAAAATACCCATTAGGCCCTATCTGAAAAAACGTTACTTGAAATTTGGAGGGAAAATATCTTGAAGAGATTCACAATTTTACGTTAAAAATCATTTTGGAATTTTACAAGAGGGGGTCCACAATATTTTTGATGCTGAATTAGGCATTTATCTATACTGAACCAGGTGGTCGCAAACCTTTCTATTGTTCAAAAAGAGCATTGCCTCTCTTAGATATACTAATTTAGAATTATATTTTGTTTGCTTTGTTGCTGGTAATTTATTTTAAGTTATTTTTATCCTAAACTTGACCACACGTAAACGTTGGAGTTGACTGCTTCTGGTTCTGATTCGTCAGTAGCAACATCAAGTTGATTTTGTTTTAAAACAATGTTCCAACATTTTTTTACTGCACCTCTTGTAACTAATGTTTACATGTAGTTTGATTTGGCACTTACTTGATTTACCATCCTTTTCCTATTACGAAACAGCAGCAATTCGTTAGTAAAGTACAGTACATATCCTATAGTTTAAGCGGAAACTTGGTCAAAAACCGAGGCAAAGAAACTGGAGATTGTTTCGCTCAGAGGTTGAACCTGAGCGAATCATGCGTAACAACCAACCGTTTAAAAATTAAATTTGCTGGCCATTTTAACAAACTCGAAATATAACAGAGAAACACTCTTTACAATAGTAATATTTCAGTCCTACTTAACGAAAACTAAGCAAAAGCAATAGTTTACAATCATTAAACCACAAGTTTACACTTTGTCGAGGAGAGTATACTCACGACTAAACTAGGTGGCAGACACTTTTGACAGTCAGCTGTTTAGCCACTTACTCACAATAACAGCTGACCCTCCACTCCCGCCAAACAATCTGTCAGCTGTTCTGCTTTGATGCCGAGCTTACACAGTTTACTGTTTGACTAATTTTTCATAAAACAAACCATCCAAACGACGCTACGCATTTTGTATGCTCCTTAGGTTTCATTTTTATATGGTATTGTACGGAAGGTTGTACGGAGTTTCCTTAATTAAAATGGTTTGCATATTTAATTACAGAAGTTTAAAGTAAAAGTATTTAAATTTATTGTACTAGTATGCTGTAACTAACTATATTGTTAATATTTAGGTTCTAAATCTAGGTAATGTCTTATTTGCACCATAATGTTAAAAACCCTAATCTAATTGGTCTTAAATGGGTCTTCTTGAGTCTCTACTGACTCCATACTCGACTAAGTCCTTCTAAGCCATAGATAGTAAATCCAGAACTACATTTATCCACTACTTTACCACCTTAATCCCACCAGGAGGTCACGAATTAAGGATATTTATAGACATGCACTGTGGATACGATGCTCCCTGGTGTGGATTAACGTCCGCACTAGTGAGTACTACGACGATCCGCAGTACTATCCTGATAATTAGACCAATTCGCAAAATTACAAGGAGAAAATGTGGTTCGGATTCCACTTTAAGCGGTAGGCCCCTTAGTTGCCATTGGCTGTATGGGCTATTAATTAACAGCTGTGTCCAAAGAATATGTCGGCTTTATCACTAACAAGACTATAAGATCACGCCACTCATCCTACACTCACTCTTCACTCATATTTGGGTTTACATACGCACATAGTGGCATACCCCTCCTATATAATAGATATATAAATTTATACATAAGATTCAATGCCCACAGAATATTTTGTGCCTATTTTTCTTATACTACATTTTCAATAAATTTTAAGAGTTATGTATTAATTCTGAAAAGGTTGAAATAGCGGGCGAAATATTTTTATAATGTTTTTGTTCGTGTCTTGGTGTGCCTGTATGTGGTTTTTGATGAAATTTCAAAAAAGAATGAAGAGAGCATTAACCACAAACGTGATTCATAATACAGATTTTAAAAATTGATTTTTGCATAAGTAGCCTACCACATGCATATACAAGTTAATAAATCTTACCATACATTTCTGTTTTATATCTTACTTGTCTATCTTACTACGGGTGTATAACGATAACAATATGATTTTAAAACCTTGAGTCAAGATTATAACACTATAAAACAAAATTTTTGAAAAAATATGACATTTTCTCACTTGAGTTTGTAATTTCCGCAGATATTTCAGCTATTATTGCGGCCAAGTCTGGAGGAATGTGGGCAGAACCAGACCGCGTGAAATGGAGTCCGTCTCCAGAGAATGACTGCGCTCCTGAAGGAATGCGAATCAAATGTCACCCGCTCGTGGACGGCTACCGTAACGTTATATTAGATTTGGAAATGTTTAATAGTCATTCCTATGACGCATTTTGATGGAAAAGATAAGAATGCAGAAGAGTAAAGTGTAGCCGACATTTTATGTTTTGGAAGTAAAATCATTTGGAATTCTAAACGAAAATATGTGTCTTAGATCAGATACAGTCGAACAAATTTGCTAGAGAGGGTTTTAAATTATTATGTAAATGAGCCTATCTTGCAGATTTCGAATTATGTTTACCAGATCTGTAATGATTCATGTAAATATATTTTATAAACATGACGCAAATGCACATTTCATGAACATATATTGAACGGCAATTTTTAGTTACAAAAAGCTTTTTAATTTTTAAATAAGCTTTTTGTTCAACAAGGCACGTTTTATGTACGAAATATTTTTTTTTCTTGTACATAGTAAAGTTGAAAGACAATTAGTTTTTACCTCATCGGTTAGTGACATTAATAATGTCTGGCAAATATAAGCGAGATATACTGTCATATGTTATATAATTAGCTGTGTGGTATGATGTATTGACATAAATTAATGACGTTATAAATTACCGCCAACTTCAATAAAAATGAACTGTTAAAAATTAGTGTATGGCTAGTTGAAAATTACTCTTAATTCGTTTTTAGAATAAACGTAAAGTGAAACTGCATACTCGCCATTTTATCCACGCAAGTAATCTCTTACATTAAAATCCAGATAAACAATTAATATCAGTTTATTCAAATTATTTACAGTGTATGCTGATCACTTAAGTAGTCATAAATTAAAAATAAATAACGGCTACCTTAATCCTACGAGCGGTCTTTAAATAAAGATGATGAAGGAGGTTTTAATCCCTTCATTTTGTGCGGACGTTGTCGTGGAGGATTAAAAAGTAATAAACTCTCCCGTGCCGAAGCGGGACGGCATCCCTCTAAATAACACTCGTTTTGCAAGGAAATTACTATCACTATGTAAAATCACTCTGATAAATATGTAAAATCTAAATAGTAACTTTTAAAACCGAATGTATCTAACTTACAAAGTTGATGCAATTTAGAGGTTTTGTGTAGCAACTGAAACATGCAACTGTTGATTATTGGTTATATTCCTAGATATCTGGACTCAATTGTACAACATAAAGATATTATTATAGTAATTGAAAAAAGTGATTTTTGACAATACAATTCGTTATCCAAGTTTTTCGGAATAATTTGCAGCTTTAAGATTAACTTGCCAAAGCTTTACAGCATATTCACCAAGCATGGCCCAATCGATGTACAACGTAGTAAGGTAGTACTGTCAAGGTCTGTCTGATTATTTTGGCACAAATATGAGATTCCTTGTGTAGCTTTGTTACTAGGACTTTTTATTAAAAGCCCAAAGATCATTTCCCATGACGTGGTACGTATTTGTATGTCACCCTACACAAATATTTAAGAAAGATGTACCGCTTATTCAATATTGAAAATCCGTGGAAAAAGTTACTTAGAATTTCCGTCAGAGGCGTTATTTTAAAATAAACGTTATAATGGGGCAGATTCAAGATCAAAGAGTGGCTCATTAACGATGAAACTAATTACAGAGGTGATGCAGCTCTTTAGAAGAGTAGCCAATTACATCACGTCTAGTTACCGTAGTACCGTGAGCGCCGAGCGGGTGAACTTCCTTCTCAAACACCTTCTGTCCCGTCATCTGCTTAAAATATAAAATATTGCAACTAATAGTGAGTTAAAAGACAAAAATTAATTCAATCTGCTGCTGTGGAGGTTATTGAAAACACGCATAAGTTTATGGGACGCATTAGCTCAGGATATACGTTTGATGAACAATTTTACAATACGAAAGTAAAAGCGTCAAACTTTTCCTATACGATACTTTTCCGTAATACGATCCAAAACTCTTTTAAACAATGTCGTAAGCTTAAGAACTTTTCGTCGTTTGCATGTAGTTTTTTTGTTTAGTAGACGTACAATGAAGAATATGCGGGATTTATTCTTGTTTTTATTTAAAATAATTTCTTGTATTAGCTAAGCCTTAATGATTCTTCTAAACATATTAAGTTATGTTAATGTAGGTAACGAATTAATAGTGTTCATTAATGCATATAGTTTTTATAACAGATCAAACGTTTCTGATCTGCGTAGAAAATGTGAAATAGGGAATATTTTTTAAAAACACTTTCAACGAAATGACATTATAAAAAATATTGTGATGCAACCTTATTTAAAACCTTTAGTTCTAAGACATTTCCTTGACTGTGCCATGCATGTAAACCAGTGTAACGGCAATAAAGCATTCTTATTCTTATTTGTATCAATAATAACAATGTTATTCAATACAGAAAAAGTTTCCATTGTCTAAAAGACCCATGCCTATGTGGATTACAGATAGGTGAATAAATATCTTAAGGGGGATCCCAAAATTCCTTTTTGCTTGATGTGGATTTGAGCCTTAAAACTCCATCTGACCATTAGACCAGACTTTTAACCACAGACAATGGAATAAAAGTATTATATTGTCTGTGCTTTTAACCATAAATCAGTAGGTTAAATAGATAAAAAATTCGTGATGTTATATCTAAGGAAACTATTACTCGATAATAATACCGAAAACGCTTTCGAGTTATCTTCCCCTTATTTACCGCGGTATTAAATCGCTTCTCCCGGTCCGAGTAAATGATTTCCAAGTGACAGGTGATAAGGGGCAGCGTTATCAGATGAGCGGCACGAACCGCTTATCTAGTCTACGGTAACTCACCGCTTATTGGTCGGTTATCTGACCTGAACACCTTCCTTGGTGTTCTACAAGGCTGTAAAAAGCCTTATCGCCAAACAAAAATTATGTTTTATAATCAAGTTATGAAATGTCATAATCGCGAACTGCTGTAAGTCACGTTAAATGCATGATTGTTGTAAATATGTAGTGAATTTCACGGATAACTATCGATTCATTGATGCTAATATGTGGTTTTAGTTTTTGCCTTATAAGAAAGTCGCCGGTTTGAACCTATCAAGGCAGTAGCTGTCTCATCGTTCCAAACTTTCCACTTGCTAGGGGGGTTCCCGTGTGCATTTTATGTATAGAAAAACACCCTAAGGGATCATGTAGGTACTATGTGGGTTATCATTTTTCACGTGGGTGCCAGCTTGGCAGAGTGGGCATAACATCAGAATCAGCCATTTTAAAATTGATGGCGGCATTTATTACATGCAACTCATCGGGAGCTTATATCTCGAAAACGGTAATATATAGCGAGTTACTTTTATTACAATAAATGTTGCTTACACAATAAGGAACAACTTTTGTATTTACAAAAATGCCCTAAATATAACTATTTAGGAGTAGTTGAGCAATTTATGCTAATGTAACCTATAAATTTTTACTTTGTTTGACAAAAAACTCTAATATCTTAAAAAAAAACTGTTCTTTTTAATTTGGCACATAGCACTAATAGCTCTTTACATCTAAGGTCTAAATACCCCCACCGCAGCAAACCTGCAGAATTAGCAAACATTTACCTGGCTGCATTTCTACTAAAATATTAAAATTGACAGAGTGATTTCCTATTTAAATGACATTGATTTGTAATGAGTACTTAAGTTTGCTGCTTCAAGAAAGGTATTGAGGTGTTTTTTTTTTATATTTTTATTGAAATGTTGATAGCTTTGTATGAATGAAACAACGTTTATAAATAATTTGATTATAATATATCCATAAACAAGGAAACTAAAACATTTATTCTCCATAAGAATAACATGGGAATTTTAAATTAAATTTTTTTTTTCTCCGTAACTGTTGGGCATACAAAAACGCTTCAATATACAAAATTATTTCTTTTTTGAGCTCTACAAATGGTTTGGTTCATTTTTAAATTTCGTGTTTTTAGGGTTGAAAATCAGAAAAATCTATTTTTACCCCATAAAACCCCTTAAACCCCCGTTCCCGTAGTCCGATCGTGATGGTTTAATAGTCTAAACTCGTCTGAAAACGTAGGTTTACACGTTTGTGATAAATTTCATTAAAATTGGATCATTTTTGCTCGAGTTATCAAATTAAGTCGTGGTTTTGTCTTCGGATACAGGATGTCGTAATGTTGGCTTTACACTTTATGAATGGATTCTCTTCGGAAGGTTTGCAGGAATTGTGGATGCGACTTGGTTCAGTCAGAACTTCATGATACGTACTAGTTCACATTATAGCAAACAGGCTTGGAAGTAACCTTTGCTCAGTTCTCCTAACACTCCATATTTTAACGGGCTGTGACTTTGCCAGCAAATTTGGAACAAAGCGTGCTACCCTAAAATGTAATCCAAGTACTTTGCTAACGGACTTTGGAAAAGATTGGGAGGAAGGGATAGAAAAAGTTTGAAAAACACAGAGAAGTATTTAGTTCGCATTAAAAAATGGATCGTCAGTGTGAAGCTATGAATGATCTAACTATGAATGATCTAAGACACTGGATCACTGTCACTGTACTGGAGTCTGTTGTACTGTCACTGTACAACGAATACTCTTAACGAACTGCATCCGTTGCTCGTGAAGAAATTCTGTCTAGTAGAGCTACTAGACAGCATATCTTACGTGCTTTTTATTGTACATACATCCAAATCCATTGCTTGGAAGAACGCGTTTTTCAACTCGATCCTTTAAAATTTGGATACAGTGATGGTGGTTACTCTTTGTTGGTTTTTGGTCAAAATTTGATTTCCAGCTTTGCCCAAGTGATCTATTAGACGGCTGAAACTGCAAAACCTGTCCCAATCAAAGCTGCTCGTGTGTACGAAACTAGCTGGCATAACCGTGTTGTCCTTTTTTAAATGTAGAAGTGTTCCTATAGTTGACTGCCGCAATGCACACAAGTATATTGTGAACAGTTTCATTTTCTGATGACTATAAAAGGGAACAGATATTCCTCTTAACCTAAAAGGCTTTTAATTTAGATCCAATAACTGCGCTCAAATTTAATGATCCACGAAACTAGTTCAATATCAATACAATCAGTCCGAAGCAGCCTACCACCAATGTCAAGGTACTGGTTGTGTTAACGAGACGTCAATGCTTGGCCGATGCACCAACTTTGCCGCCGGTCCCGTTCCCGCTCCATCGCCGTTTTAATAATAAATGTTATGAATTATAACAATAATTTCTGTTACATCCGTAGATTTATTATTTGTAATAATAAAAATTCATCATATAGAAAGGTCTATATTTCTTTTAAAATTTGTATGTATCATGTAATAACAAAAAAATAATTTTAAAATATTTTATATCATTTTAATAACTTATATATCTGTCAGAAGTTTCTCGAATGTTTTTTGCAGGTATTTTACCTTAAATGAGAAGAAAAATTAGTGCTATGTGCTAAATTACAAAATAACAGCTTTTTTATAATTATTAGATTTTTTTGGCAACAGAAATAAAATTTATAGGTTAAATATGACAATTTTAATATTTTAGTAGAAATGCAGCCAGGTAAATGTTTGCTAATTCTGCAGGTTTGCTGCGGTGGGGGTATTTAGACCTTAGATGTAAAGAGCAATTAGTGCTGTGTGCCAAATTAAAAAGAACAGTTTTTTTTAAAGACATTAGAATTTTTTGTCAAACAGAGTAAAAATTTATAGGTTACATTAGCATAAATTGCTCAACTACTCCTAAATAGTTATATTTAGGGCATTTTTGTAAATACAAAAGTTGTTCCTTATTGTGTAAGCAACATTTATTGTAATAAAAGCAACTCGCTATATATTACCGTTTTCGAGATATAAGCTCCCGATGAGTTTCATGCAATAAATGCCGCCGCCATTTTTAAAATGGTGGATTCTGAGGTTATGCCCACTCTGCCAAGCTGGCACCCACGTGAAAAATGATAACCCACATAGTACCTACATGGCCCCTTAGGGTGTTTTTCTATACATAAAATGCACACGGGAACCCCCCTAGCAAGTGGATTTTCCAGTTGTCGTAGGTCTTGGTTAAGAAACATCTGGTTATAAAGAAAGCCACACAGGTCATCTCATTTTATTCTAAGCTATCTTTACATTTATACGCAACTTAAAAATAAACAACCTATGTAAAGTTGCCCTTAAAGTTGATTGATTGAATTTTGATACTCTTTTATGGGGCTTCTACCATTTTACTTATGAAGTATTGTTTTTCCTTTCTTGTCTTGCATAAACATTATTGATAGGGACTTAAGTACTTACAAAACGTCGTCCTTTTCTTTTGATAGTGTTAAACGGTTGGTGTATGGATGGCACAGGATTATACAGCAAAACCTTCTATAATTGGCTTAATAAGGTTCTCTTATTATAAGGGGACAACAATCTTAATGGAATGGTCAAATTTACTGTAACAAGTTTTGACGAAACTTTTTTTTTACATAGCCTTATAGTGTATTCAAGTAGGTTATGCATGGCTAACGTATTTATCTCATTAATAACAATGACTGGATACGAAATAGAATTTAAATTTTGCTACACCGGTTTCAAAACCTCATAAAATAAACTACCTTACTCCTACAGAAACATGCATGATTATGTTTATAAGAATTTGTAATAAACGAGGAAAATATTATTTTACTAGAACTAATTACTTGGAAAAGTTGCAACAAATAGCTTTTGAACGCAAATACCTAATTTTTAACTGACATATTTTAATTGCATGAATAAATAATAAATGCGTGAAGAAATGGAAAGTATGTCACATGAGGAGCCGGATCGTATGAAATAAAACGGGGTCGTCCATGGAGATGATTACGGACCTTGAGGAATTCGAATTAAATACCACACACTCCTGGGTGTAACGCACAACACTCTTGCTCTACTTCACTGAATTGGCAAACACGATTTACAAACATCTTAAGTTCTCTGTATCATGATGTAGGCCTAAACGAATCCCACCATTGCCCGGCCAAATAATTATTCTTTATTATAATTCCGCGATCTTTATGCTTAGCCTGGATTAATGTGTTAAATGGTCTTGGTATAGAGCTTAATACCTTAGGATGTAAAGGAAGGACTTTTTTGAAAAAAAAATCAAAATCATTAAAAAAATACCACCCCTTTTTGTTTAGATATAAAAGATTACGTACTCAACAACCACGTTTCCGCAAAAAAACACACGATTGAATTAGTGTCTACTTCTAAAATAATCTAAATCTTATAGTCAGTCCTCGTAACACAAAACACAAACTAAAAATGACGGACCAAACGTCATAAATATTTTGACAGTCAGCTGTTAGCTAACTCACTCACACCAGCTGACTCTTTGCTACAACCAAACAAACTGTCAGCTGTTTGCTTTGATGCGCAACAGTTTGTGTTTGGACGGACTTTTATGGCTTTTCGACTGACTATTGAAGATTAGACTATACTTTGTACTAGATCTAGTAATTTGTTTTGCACACGTTAGAAGTAACAGTTCTCGACAACTCTAAGTTATTTGCATAGTTTAAAGAGACTTGTTGGTATGATTGATTCATCTTAATTGATCGATAAACATTTTATACTACCAAAATGTTAGATTCGTTTTTTTTTTCAAAACAAACTCTTTCTGTCGATATCAATATTATCAATATGTTTGAGCATTAGCTTACACAAATAAAGGATAAATACTTTAGATTAATTAAATATTTATCTTGGAAATGCGTTATATTATTACAGGTAGTTAATTTATCAATAGCCTTCAACATATACATTTTTGAGGGTTAAATTCGCTATATTATTACACTTTGGAAATTGGTTGCATTGTTTTTTAAAGATAGTATAAGAAGGATGAATAATATGCATTCCATATACAGTATATCTAAACAAAGCATTTTATTATCACAGGTAAGCAAAGAAAACGAATACTTTAGTTTTACAAATTTTTTAGTTAAAATATGTATTGTAAAATCACCTACAGAGATTTAGAGATTAGTCAGACTCACAACAAGGTAACCTGACAAGACGGTAACAGCCATGCCTAGATAATTACTTGTACATCAATCACTGATAAGGACATCAGCTGTTTGTTATCAGTTAATCATCACGTGACCAGAGTTACCTCAGAGGGGTCGGAGAATCTTGCACGAAAATGCAAGGTTGTTACTACACTTAATAGTATACAAGGGATAGTAAAGGTAGTAAGATAGAGTACAAGTTTAATGTCATGTCTAAACTTAAGAGTTTATCTATTACACTTGTTTGTTTAGGTGATAGTTAAACCATGATTAATGTATAAATTACATGATTCCATGTAATAATGTACTGTACTTAAAAAGAATAACCAATATCCATTGCCAAACAACGAGTTATCATACAGATAATTGACTGAAACGGAATAGTTATTGTGAAAAATTTTAGTCATTTTTAAGCTAGTAATTTTGTTTGCAGATTTTGCATGATGCCTACACAATATAATATACAATAAAATACAATAATCATCAAAAAATAACTAAAGAGAAGAGTTAATCCTAACAACCGCATTAAACTTATTTGAAACACAAATCAACACCTATTTTTACTCGCAAAAAAATCAATTAATAAATCATTTGTAATCACATTTTTTAGACCACTGCAAATTGAATTTGTGACACGGAATGAGAGAGAATGACCTCATGAACACTCCGGATTGTGTGGTATTTAATTTGAATTCCTCAGCGAGTACGTTTGGTTCTTAGAGTGCTCATCTTTTTAGCTCGAGACCACCTTGTGTATCACATCTCATTGAAATCCCATTGAAATAAAAATATAATCATGATTACCGTTGCAAGTACTGCTTTTATTTTTTACATGAACAGTGTTGAATGCATTTAATTTTAGTTGTTAAGTTAACTATCAAATGTTTGATTTGAGCTATGATTTAATAAAGGATACTTTGTCTTTCCACGTTTGGCACAGTATATTACATAGCTAATGCAAGATATAATTTCGAATAATTTTAACTTTTGGACTCAAATATGTATACTCCAAATAAAAAAAACTTTTAGTAAAATCTGGAAAATATTGTTTAATGTTTCCATTCAAAGAAGGGAAAATGTGATTGTGTGAAACTTGTAAAGACGAACACATCTTGTCCCTGCGCCAGTTAGAAAAGCTAAATATAATTCTTCCACTTGGCATCAGTACCTCAGTCACTTTTTAACCTTTTAGGGAAGATTTATCTTAATTCATCTCAACTTAATTAAAGACCCATTCAATCCAAAGTGCACTTTAAGTAAACTCAATTGTTTGACATAACATCTTCCTGAAAATGTACACGCTGAAACATATTTCCATACGCTTCCTATGATATAGTTTCCCGTAATTACTGTACAATATAGATCTATACGTTACATTATTATTTTGCCCAGAGGCTGATAATATCATAAATCATTAAACACGCTTCGTTTTAACACATTTGGAGAACATTATAAGAGAATGTGTAAAACGTTAACTCATGTAAGCGTGTTCTAAATAACTTTTCTACCTTATTCTGTACAAAACATTGATTCTGAAAATCAATCTTACAACATTTTAATAAGTTAAATTTTCATTGAAAAATAAATAAATAAATAACTATAAGCAGTGGAACTATAAGCATTGTAGTCTGCAATCAATAAGATTTAACAATTGTAGCTTCTATTTATGGTCATAAATATTTCAATATATTAGAATACAAAACAGTGATTTATTTATGAACAGAAAGCTTGTAAAGAACACTCTTGTACGGATATTTGATCGCGTAGAGCTTTCGTATTAATTAGTCTTATTTAATTGCCTACTTCAGAAGAAAAACCTTGTTCTTTAGGTTTTGACGTTCTTTAATCCAAAGAAAAATTCTTCAGGGTTGTATAGAAAAGGAATAAAGAGTGCAATCAAAACAAATCCCAAGCAGTAAGGTTTTAGAAAAAAATATACAGATTGTTCAAAATATTTACTTATATATTCTGTCTAGTTGAAATAATAGTAAACAATTGACTGGGCGATTTTAACTAAAATATCTCCTCTACATACATGATACAAATTTTCCCACTAAAATCAGTTAACACGTACAAATATATCGTTATCAGTTTTTGTTAAGAATCGTTATTAAAGGGGATATTTGAAAGAAGGAACTATTATGCAGTCGTCTTTCAATAAACCAGAAGCTAGTTAGTCGTTTGGACGTTTTGGCAACATGATCAATCGTAGAGGAGACGCTGCGGTAGACCAGCTGATTAATGACGTCACACGTGTGTTGGTATCACTGACTGAGCGGAACCGACGTCATGTAAATCGTGTTCTTTGGAAAGAAATGTTGTAACCAGATTTGCAGCACTCTACAGAAACTGGATACAGTAGCCTCTTCCGATACGTTGTATTAGTACCCAACACAACTAAAATTTGGTTAAGTTTATGAACTAATATAATAATAGAACTTTAAAATATTTCATCTTACTAATATTATAAATGTGAAAGTTTGTGTGTTTGTTTGTTTGTTTGTTTGTGTGTTTGAAGTTCAATCACGCATAAACCACTGGACAGATTGGGCTGAAATTTCGCATGATGATAGCTCACATTCCCGATTAACATATAGGCATATTCTTATATCAAAAATCCTTTCGGGTTCCGCCCCAGTGGCTCTGGAGTTCCCCATGTTAACCTTATGAGTATTCATATTTAGAGGGAACTAGCTGTAACCCGCGGGCTTTGCCCCGTTTAACTTCTTAATTTTCAAGATGATCTCGTTCGCATGGCTCAATCACGTCCTGGTTGAAGTTCGTTCGCTACGCTCACTCACCTTTAGGTTGGAGCTCGTTCGCTACGCTCACTCACCTTTAAATTGGAGCTCGTTCGCTGCGCTCACTTGCCTTCAGGTTAGCTCGTTCGCTACGCTCACTTGCCTTCAGGTTAGCTCGTTCGCTACGCTCACTTGCCTTCAGGTTAGCTCGTTCGCTACGCTAACTCGCCTCCAGGTTGAAGTTCGTTCGCTACGCTCACTCACCTTTTGGTTGCAAATTAGCTGTTGTCATAAATGTAAAAGAAATAATAGTGCTGCACCCTGTTGGTAATCCTTGTAACTTTAATGCTATTGAACATCATAGAACAGAACCAACTTGTTTAATTGAAACAGCTGTTAAGATTCATTAATTAATTCTATTTCTCATAAGGTTAACATGGGAAACTCCAGAGCCACTGGGGCAGAGCCGATTGGACGGATCACGAAATTGATGGTGTATAAACCTATTCCATGAAATTCTACACGTATGTACCAAGTTTCGTGGCAATCGGTTTAGCGGTGTCTGAGTTTATCACTGCCAAACAAATATATATATATATATACAAACATCCTCTTTTATATATTTAGAGGGAACTAGCTGTAACCCGCGGGCTATGCCCCGTTTAACTTCTTAATTTTCAAGATGATCTCGTTCGCATGGCTCAATCACGTCCTGGTTGAAGTTCGTTCGCTACGCTCACTTACCTTTAGGTTGGAGCTCGTTCGCTACGCTCACTCACCTTTAGGTTGGAGCTCGTTCGCTGCGCTCACTTGCCTTCAGGTTAGCTCGTTCGCTACGCTAACTCGCCTCCAGGTTGAAGTTCGTTCGCTAAGCTCACTCACCTTTTGGTTGCAAATTAGCTGTTGTCATAAATGTAAAAGAAATAATAGTGCTGCACCCTGTTGGTAATCCTTGTAACTTTAATGCTATTGAACATCATAGAACAGAACCAACTTGTTTAATTGAAACAGCTTAATTCCATTTCTCATAAGGTTAACATGGGAAACTCCAGAGCCACTGGGGCGCCGATTGGACGGATCACGAAATTTATGGTGTACAAACCTATTCCATGAAATTCTACACGTATGTACCAAGTTTCGTGGCAATCGGTTCAGCGGTGTCTGAGTTTATCACTGCCAAACAAATATCTATTCTATATATAATTCAGTTTTAAAAATCTTTGTACAACTAAATCTAGAGTTCTACTGGACCGATTTTATTAACTAATGGGTCGTTGGAAAGCTTAAGTCGTGTAGATTTGCAAATAATTATGAAAGTTTGTTTTTGTTATGATTTATGGTGAAAATTAAAAATAAACATGTTTTCCATAAGAAATACATTGAAAACGGTGTTTTGCACACTTTTTATTTGGGTGCGACTTTTTGCGGCCTTTTTTGAGTGTTTCCAAGAAGTGTATGGTATCAATTTGTAGGAAATTTTATTCTCTTTCAGAATATCACCTTCCACTTTAGTCGATTTCCTCACCATTTAAAAGTTATTTGCAAAAAAGCTAAGCAACCTCCGAATTTATAGTAAAGAGAAAATACTGAGTTAGGGATATTTTTGTTAAACTTTGTACAACTAAATCTAGACTTCTACTGGACCGATTTTGTTAATTAATGGTTCATTGGAAAGCCCAACTCATGTAGATTTGCAAATAATTATGAAAGTATGATTTTATTATATCTTTGTGGTAAAAAAGTAAAAATAACAAAAATGCATTAAAAACTGCTTTTTCAAGTTTCTGTTTTCAAGTTTCTATTTGTAGCCAGCTTTTGGCTGCCTTTATTAAGCATTTACAAGAAATGCATAGTAGTTGTTTGTAGTAAATTTTATTCTCTTTCAGAATATTCCATCCACGTTGGTCGATTTCCCCAACATTTAAAAGTTATTGGCAATAATCTAAGTGATCTCCAAATTTATAGTAGTGAGAAAATACTGAATTAGATATATTTTTGTTAAACTTTGTACAACTAAATCTAGACTTCTACCGGACCGATTTTGTTACTTAATGGGTCGTTGGAAAGCCTAATTTGTGTAGATTTTCAAATAATTATGAAAGTTTGATTTTATTAGATATTTGAGGTGAAAAAATAAAAATAAACAATAACACATTTAAAACTCATTTTTTTCCAAGTTTATATTTCCAAGTTTATATTTGTAGCCAACTTTAGGCTGCCTTTATTGAGTATTTTCAAAAAACACATAAACATAATTTGTAGGAAATTTTATTCTCTTTCAGAATATCACCTTCCACTTTGGTCGATTTCCTCACCGTTTCAAAGTTATTTCCATTCTGTACAAAATGTGCAATATGAATAAAGTTATTTTGATTGATTGATTGATTGATTTGCAAAAACGTTAAGCAACCTTCCAATTTATAGTGGTGAGAAAATACTGAATTAGAGATGTTGTTGTTAAACTTTGTACAATTAAATCTACAGTTCTACTGAACCGATTTTATTAAATAATAGGTCATTGGAAAGCCTAATTTGTGTGGATTTGCAAATAATCATAAAAGTTTGATTTTTTTAAAAGATTTACTAGGTTAAACCCGTCATAGTCGACAGTTACTGTTGAGGTTGCAAGCAAGATCGTTTGACTATAAATCAATGATAAATAACTAAATTTGTTGAAAAATTTGTGTTGTACGTCATTTAGCTGTGTGCTTTAGGTACGTCCGATTTTAATAATCTATAAATCAAATGGATGCTGGTATTTCACAGAAGGTTCTTAGGTCAAAACAAATAGAATAACGTAATTAGAATTAAGTAAATATATCTAAAACTAAATTCCATATCCAAGATATAATCAAATTTATATTTTCTGTTTGAGCGATACAGTATCTTAAACATAACTGTTTAAAACCATCAATATCTCAAGTGAAAGCCTATGAAGTATTTTAAGACCAAGACATATTAAAATAACTTAAATAAAAATAGTTACGTATCATTGATTGCAGATAAGTACTAAAACGATTGTAATTATGTTGATTTGTGATTCAGCAGTGTGTTTTAGGTAGTCCGATCTTAATAATCAATAGTTCAAATGAAAGCTGGTATTTCACTAAAGGTTTTTAGACCAAAACATATAGGGGTAACATATAGAACTGCTGGAATACAACTTTAATTGAAGTGAAAAATAAAAAGAAATAAAATTTAAATTCTTTCAAAATATACGTCAAAATGAATGCTGATGCTTTATGGCAAATCTGTGGTACGTCCATACCTTTAGTTTAAGGTCAAAATTATGAAAATCGGTTGGGTAAAAGAGCTAACCTGACTCGGAAAAGAAAAACCAATAATTTTTATAGATGACAATAATTGGTTTACCAGTATGCATAATATAATTATCTAATATTATGTGCTTTATCTGTACCAATAATATTAGTGAGTAAAGTGGTGTATGGATTTTATAACCATTATTTTACTACGGACCGTTGTATTTAACCACAACGGGCACTGTTGCTAGTATATATATACAAACATCCTCTTTTATATTAAAGAATTTAGTCAGCTGTTTCAACTAAAAAAGTTGGTTCTATGATATACAAAAGCATTAAAAAGTTATAAGAATTACCAACAGGGTGCAGCAGTATATATTTTTGCATTTATGTAAACAGCTAATTTGAATTAAGCAGCAACAAAAAACTGTGATACGCAATGAGAACTGTCAAAGTAGGATTGTTTATAGTTATGTTTATGTTTTTAATGTTTGCGAATTTTTAATAATTTATTATTTGCTTTGTTGTTTAGGGGAAGTGGTAGAACATTATGGCTTTGGTAGATGTGTAATACCATAGTATACCGTCAATTTAAAGAAGCAAATTTTATCAAACTTTGTCCTCCCCATTGCAAACGCAAAGCTTGAGTATAACTGCAATAAGCATTTTAAACTTATATGCCAACCCTGTACGAAGGACGGGTACTCTGCCAGTTTTAACTATTTTTATGATGTTGCTTTGGCATCATTGTTCGAGTTTATAGGTTGATTTATAGAAAGACATACATCTCACTAATAATTGTTTTAGTAGTTAATCGGCAGTGTCTTTTAACTCTGCATATAATATAAATAACAAACGACCGAAGGGGCTTAACATTTCATTTCACTTTAGAATCTTATTAGCGAGGTAAAATGAGTGTTTACGGGTAATTTTGTTGTAAATTTAGATTCAATATACTTTCTAATGGTACATACGGTAATGAATCGTTTTAAGTAGCAGTATTTACCTTACGTTTTTATGGCACTAGTTCCATTTTGACATTTAAAATTCAGACTTTAGTTAATTGTTTTGTTAGAAAGGTTAGGCAGTTGACTACCTTGTGTAAGATGTGTTATTATAAATGAAGTGCCGTATTCTGGCGGACACTTGGAAAAGACCAAAACATGAAAGAGGAACGCTAGAATGGTCTAGAGCTAAATATACTGTCTCCTACTTGGCAACCACTCGTTCGACAATGTTTAACCTAATTGGGAATAGTTTTGTCAAATTACTTTTTCGCTAAACTAACTGTTTTGGTAGATATGTAGTTTTAGATACTTTTTAAAAAACATTTGTAAAAGTTAGCAATTTGTTAAAACAGTAATTTTGCAAAACCAGACTAAGCTGAAACAAAATATTTATCTTAGGTCTCAACACTGATGATAATATTTTTGTCCTAAGACGACAAAAATATCCAAAACGAGTCCAGGATTCTTTTCATATTACTTCAGTCTAGACCAGGGATTGCGGCATAGGATTTGAACCTCAGGCACTAAAATCCCGCAATCTAACACAAGACCAGCTCGCTCCCCACTGATGACAAAATTAAAACCGTTAATTTAACCTATCATCATACATAATAGTCTAATATGATTAACACCACATTAAAGAATAGTAAAACTAATTCAAAGTTTTAGTTTGTCATTATTAGTTAGTTCTATTACAAATAACATACGATTTATTGCAAGTACTCTAAGAGTCCTCTAAACACTACGTGTGTCACAGTCGCAGAAACACTTTATCGAGAAGTAACTTACCATTTATCGGCCTCTAGTTACAATACTCTTTAGTAGCTTGGATTAAATTACTCTTACACAAGTTTTAAGTTGTTTGATTACAAACCTGCTTATATGGCTTTTAGAGTTCAGAGTCTTTAGAAAAATCGGTGAACATAAGTCACATAAAACAACAACAAAGTTATTGTCAAGATCATTTGTATGAAACTGGTCTTTAGGTCGATGATTTTTTTAAATTCCTCCAGCTAAATTTGCTTTTTTTGGACATAACTTCAAATATCTTCTTTCTTTCTTTTGTTTGAGAAACCATACACCAAAGTCCTAAAAAAATCAACCGTTTCCCCTGTATACTTAAAAATTATTAAATATATCAAAGATGTCTACTGGCTCATCTGACGTAAACGTATATTTTTCAAAATTGTTTTTCTATCATTAACCATTATGCATTTTCAATTCAAGAACCCGACTTCAGGTTTCCACGAATATTATTACAGGCAACTTTACGATTTTACCTTATTCTTAAATATTTTATAGGCCTACATGTTTTTCAACATCCAAATAGATACATTAAAATGTTGAAGGTTATATTTTTAGAGGACCTGTAATTCCAAATCCAATACAAAATCATTATAATGACTTAATTCTAGAGTGAATTGGTTTTATATCAAGTTGAGTGAAATTATAATTGAACCGTTAGCTTCTCCACAATATTAAGGTGAGTGGCATGGGAGGGGAACCAGGAATGTCGGGGTGATGTCTGCCTGAAATTGACTCTTCTGAGAGAATTACGTCATTACGAAGCCATTTTAATGGTTGCAGGATAATTTGTTAAGGTTTTATAAGGCAGATAATTATTTATTTTTAATTTTTACAATAGAATTTCTTTAAAATGATTGGAATAAATTAGAAAAATAATGGAACCAACCTTAACTTGTCAAAGTGTTTGGAATGATACACTTAAAGATTCTGGATGGGTTCAATATTATGCAGTTTGTAGAGGTATATAAACAGAAAACGCGTTTTAGTATTGTTCTGTAACCTCATATGATAAACCTTTTACTATTGACCAATGTAAATAGTTATCTTTCAGTTTCCATAATTAAAATATGGTTCTCCTTGATTTATGTTCATGTCTGTATTATGAGCTTTGTGTAGAGCTTACATAGAGGCAACTGAATATATTTGTAACTTCTTTATTGTACTTTAGTTTATATCTTTCTGCAAAAGGTGTAATTCCTAACTATGAAGCGATGCAAACTAACTTTAAACGAGGTCGTGGTTATGAAAATAACCAAGTGAAATAAAAAATAACGTCTTCCAAACGACACGAAAATTGTTAACTGATAACAGTACTGTAGAAAGTTGGGACCTAGAAGTCCTTATCTGTTAAGACACCTTGTGAATTGAAATTGAGAATATTCAAGAAGGAAATTACCTTAAGTTAGTTCTTTGGTAAACGCGTCTTTTGAAGCTTATCTTGTCTTGTTCTAAAAGGCACATTTCCTTTCTCATATTCTTGAATAATACAGCTAGATAGGATTGAGGTTCCGTTCTAACTAAATGGCTTTGAATATGTCTTAAAAATTATTAGGTTTTTATTATTTGCTACAGAATACTGAAGCTCTGCTAACTTTTAGTAAGGAAAACGTTATTTAGGTTTTTAAACGGAATTAGTGGCCTGTAAGCGTGACCAATAATAAACTAACTGTATGGAAATGGGTATGATTAAAAAATACACATTTACTAACTTTTTGTAGTTTCCTTAATCATTTGTCCTCGATAAAATGGTCCAGGACTGCTAGTCCTGGACTACTAGTCTACTACTAGTCAGTAACATAGCTATACGCTCCAGTTCATCTCACTCCATTCTACACATACCCTGCATTTAAACTGAATTGTAATTACGCACGAAACTACGTCTTAGTCTCAATCTTTACCACTTCATTCATTGATATAAAATCCCAATCAATCTATGCATAGGATTATTACATTTACTAGGAAGTGGTATATTCAATTGTTGGTGATAATTACAAACATCTACACAATTCAAATAGGCACGAACGAAGGGTAACACTGGCACTTCATATTCAGTCATTAAAGTTAAGATGGTTCATAGTCATTCGTTAGGTCGGATTTATAAATGTTTTAATTGATTCAAAACACGTTTTGGATGATTTTTATACGGTTTACACATTTGAAATAAAATTAAAAGGTAATTTAACCAAAATTACTTACAAAAATTATTCTATATAATAAATTGGATAATTAGGGTTCCGGGATTAGTTAGCACAATGGAGGCGTACGTTGGTGGTTGCAGCGAATGGGGGGGGGGGGCACAGTCACAGTGAATCACCAAGGAACTGTGTGGGTTTGATAACACACCCCATTGTTGAGTGTATATAGCGTAATACCGTCCCTACTACTATGTTCAAGTTAAGGAAAAACTAAAAATAAACAAATGGAAAATTTTTTTCGATTCGCAAAGCTACACATGAGTAACAGTTTTAAATTATTACATTTTAATTGGTATTAGAATTAATAAAAGTGTTGAATCAAAAGATGGACACAACTGTTGAAATACCATTTTTTTTTTATATTTATATTTGTTACAAATACCAGAATATTAAGATCGTATGAGTATATGACATTTCACAACTAGATGAAAAAAGTTTTGTAAGCCACCTAAAGCCGCTTCGAAGTGGGTTTTATTGCACCTCGAAACAGTTTTTCGACATAAAAAACTAAGTTTTAACATAAATCTGGAAACAGACAAATGTATTAATTTTAAAAGTAGGTGGTTTAACTAATTATGCATTAAGCTTATCATTGAAATCGGTGATACAATTTACAGATACGTCATTTTTCCAGAAATCAGCAATAACAATTTAATAGCTCTTACATAAGGTAGAGATGTCATATAAATATTTTATTTAATCTTAAAATACTTGTTGTTTAAGAAATAACATGTTCGTGTATAAAATAACTATTCAAACTAGTAACCTTTGACTTGAAATTCCAGGATGGATTTTACTGTCATATCACTGAAAAAGTATAAATTTTTATTTGTAATTTTTATTCATATAAACTTAATTAAATTTGGTATTCCCAGCCTTTAAAGGGAACGATTTATTCAATACGTAAAAGGTTCGTATTGAGCCCTTTACTTGAAAGACGATTTCTTCTTTGTTTCTGTTTAGGTGAACCAACAGATAAAAGTGGGTTCCGAACCACAGGGTCTTCTCATAATCACACAAATATAAGCCATTAGTGATTTGTGTGATTTAAACCCGTAGTTTCAGGACAGAAGTCCTGCTTTTTAATACTACCTCATCGCCATCACCAAAGCCCTAACGTACTTTCAATAATAAAACCAATTTGCCAAGAACATCTTGATGGATTTTTCTTGAAGAATAGGGTATGCAGGGATATAAATATTGGACTATGACAATTTAAAAACACCACAGACGAGTTTCATTGCAGGTAATGTGCGTTATCTCAGGTGGAGGCACAATAATGCTGCTAAAATATGTTCACCACCTTGCACAGTAATGACCCGAGATAGCCGCCTATCACACACAAATGTGCTCACGAATTGGAACATATTATCATAATTTCCTCTCACCCAGTTTCGTTTTCCGAAATTACATTTTGATATTCTTAAGATCAGTTATGCAATTTTCCCTCCATCTTTTAACTTGTTTACTGAGTGTACGTACAGTAATAACCACAGTGAAATAGTAAGCTTGTCCTCTATTCAAATTTGAATTAATCTTCATCAAATTCAAATACTAATATTTTTGACTGAGTTTAGTGAAATAATAAAATCTAACTGAATCTTGTAAATAATTATAACTGCAAATTAAGTTCATAGGATCACATATACTACACTGTATAATATAGGAGTTATACATGTAAAATATACATGTACATTTTTATTTTTGACTAAAGTCCAGATTAAACAGAAGGATTTTACTCAAATATTCGGAAAGACCTAAAATTAATATACAGTTCAAAACTTTATTATAATATCGTTATATAAACAGACATATATAAATAATAGTGAGTTCTTTAACAACTTGTTACCAACCACTGACTATTTGCCCTTTATTACGCCTCCGCGATTTATAATACTTACTAAATCTCCTTATATTTTCCGTTAATGCAATACACCATATAATTTTAACGAAACAATGTAAAGTTTAAGTTGTACGATGTTATTGGTTCTAACCAATTTAAAATTACCTAATCCTACAAAGGATTATGAATAATTTTAACTTCTCAGTCTGAAATAATGAAATTGTAGTGAATTAACTGAACATGCAATCTGCTTATACAGGGTGACCCGTAAGTAACCTGCTAAATTCCGGAAAATGGTCCAATAGGTTAAAATAACAAGAAAATCTATAATATTTGTTCCAAAATCGTTTGATTAACCAGATATCCGCTATTTTGTATTTTTCACATAAACATTTTTATCTTTGGATTGTTCCAACCGATCTTTATGAATTTGGAATGTCTGTTGAGGTAAAGAGGAACAAAATCTCTATGTTAGAAAAAATGTATCTTTATCCAATTGAATGTTTTTAAGTAAAGGCCACTTTAATATTTTTGTTTTAAATTGTTAAAGGTGAGCAAGGTCCTACTATTGAGCCCAAAAATGGATCTTTCATGATGACTAGTCAACGTTACTTTTCGTCACGATGATAAAAATGACACAAAGCCTTTTGGGTTTTGGTTTGGACGAGCCTATAATTAATAAAATATTATTCAACAGTCTAGTAAGTTTCTTTAAAGTTGTCATGACGTTGGTTTGCAATTTATTTAAACCTATCTATTTGAAGAATATATCTCATAATCAAATAATGCGTACATTATTGTTCCTGTTTATATCTATTCCGTTTTATGTTTATGTCTATAGGGAAACTTTGTTTTGGATGGAAAGCAGTTTAATTCTGAAAGGTAGGCGTAACAGTTTTAAGCCAAGAAAAATCCTTTGTAAATAGAGGGATGAAAAATGTTTTAGTCTTTGTAAAGTTATTTAACAGTTGAAGTTGTATTCTCTATTAACTGCCCAATACAAGGATCGTCGGATCCGTATTAATCACGATGTCAGGAAGCGGCGAACAGGCTGCAAGATGTTTACGAAACTAAACATTTGTATTCAAACTTGGTGCGAGCTAAGTTAATTAATGGACGCCATATCATCGTCCTTCTGTAACTTGTGATTAATAGTCACTAGTCTGTATCACTGAAAAACCGTAAACACAGGAAATGGCGCTGTAAACTCATTTACATACATTCTGTCCCCAGGCTCGGGTAGCTACACCGACTTCTAAAACGTTACTGAAGGGGAATAAACAATATTTAATGCTACATGTTAAATATCCTTAGTTACAATAAAATAAATGCCCTGGAGGTATGTTGAAAGGCCAAGTCATTTAATCATAAATTTTACTTGGCCTTTTTCTTACCAGGGTATCATGAATTCAGTCAACTGAAAAATAATCTATTTTGGAATTTTAGTGAAAAGTTAAATACGATAACTACCCCTGCTGCAGAAAATTAATGTAAATTAAATGTTAATAAAAAATGAACCAAGTAATCGATCAAACACATATTTATTTTATTAAAACCATCTTCAAAAACGTGTTTAGTGATACACTAAATTCATTTATAAGTCCAGCATTGAGTGATCTGCATACCTCTAATTGATGGTTGATCTCGACCCATACGCAACATGGCTCATGTTACCGATGATATGCTTCATAAATCCTTTCCTTCATATAAGCACAAGCAGCATCACCAATCTTCAAGAACACGATGTTTGTTATGATGACTGGCATAATGACTGGCTCGGTTACTGAGTGGTTATGGTGCTCGCCTAGCAATTTAAAGGTTGCCTGATCGATCCCGTGAAAGGTCAGTAGCTTTTTGATGGTTCAAACTAAATATTTGGAGTATTTAAGTATTTGATAGTCATGGACAGCAATGAAACAGCGGTTTTCCAGGACAGTGTTACAAAACTATATGAGCCAAAAAAATACAGTGATACCAACCTAATTTTTCTACCTCACTTGGTCTTTTTTGAATAACTGTTCGAAAGTGCACCATTCATTTAGGAAACCCCTGTACTTATGTTTGCTGCTACAGGTAAGGCAATAACGCGGGTTTTAGTGACATGTAATAGCTGAGTATGAAACTAATAAATTTGACAAATTTTATTGAAATATAGGATATTGCCCGCCTTGAGGCTCTACAGTTAGTAGGACTGCTGTCGGTGGACACGGTCATACCGATGATGACTATAATAAATAAACTATATAGCGTATGCATATACAATTAAAAACGTGCACTATTTCACCTATGAATATTTGGCTTCTAGATTGTTACTGATTTAATTTGGAAGCTTTACCAGGGTCATGTATTACACTTTTTTTTTTTTTTTTAGGGAGAGGTGGGAAAATGCATTTATGCACACAGGTGGCTAGCCTGTAGTGTGGGACTCCAACGGGCTTAAGGCCCAGAGACTACCCACTAAAAACCTCCTCTACTCTTCGGACACTAGCCTGGGAACACTTGTCGCACTTCATCAGAACTAGGCCGAGTTTGCCTACGCCCGAGGGGCTTACGCCGTGTCTAGCCGTTTATTTCTTATAAAATCTAGACTGTGATCCGATCTAGATCGTTCTTTTTAGCTTGAATGACATTCCGGACAAAGTGCGACCAACAGTCTTAGTTGTCCTCACCCTTCAGCAAGGTCTCACAAATCGATTCAATCGACAGCACCCCAAGATGTTGAATGGCCTCCTGGCGAAGCATATCCCATTGTGGACAGCGGAAAAAAGTGTGTTCCACGTCGTCGGGAATGCATGGGCAGTAAATGCAGTCAGGTGAATTCATTTTGGCCATCAAGTGCAGGTACGACTGAAAATAGCCGTGACCTGACAAGAACTGCGTGAGGTAATAGTCAACCTCACCGTGCCGCCGTTCCACCCACGGTTGGACCTGTCTGGTGAGTCTGGCAGTCCAACGTCCTCGAGTCTCCCTTTCCCAGCTTTCTTGCCACATCTGAAAAGTGCGGGAGCGCTCTTCCGTTATTGCAGCGTCCTTTCCGATGTAGCCTTGTCTCTGGTAGATTGCCTTCCTCTCCGCTGCCAAGAGTTTGACAGGGATAACTCCGGCAATCACCAAAACGGCCGGTTCGGACGCCGTACGGTACGCCTGACGCTGCACTCGTGCGAGCCTCGACCTGTACGCCTCCTTGTTAAGCGCGTCTGCCCACACCTCAGAGCCGTAGAACCAGGTCATGTATTACACTGTAACTCACTTCAGTTAAAATAATAGTGATCACATAATACCTATAGAAAGTTTTTCCAATACTTGTAACAGTAAATTTGTCAATACAGTAGGTAGATTAATAACTTGGTCTACATAGCGTTTATATGTCGCGGGAGTGTATTGTAATGCATGCCTAATATTTGCTAGGGAAGTTTCTACAATTCTGGCTGGTCGTCTGCAGACTCGGAACGTAGCCCGGGCTTCGGATCACTACTAAGGCCAAGCACTTACGTTAGTAGTAGTTTTTTTTTTGTTCCGCCCTTACTAAATTTTACTCCTGACAACTATATAACATTGATCTGCAACAAATGAAATGTAAAACAGGTTGAATAATTCCAATGCTTGTTGGAGTAAGATATTAAATTTATCGAATTTACTTTGAGTTTCCTAAATAAATCATTTAATTCTATGTCAGAGTTTCCAAAAATAAGTTTGGAGTGAAGCATTGCATACCTCCTATGTGTATTCAACCATAGCCACCTCTAATACTTACATCTGTGTACTAGAGAAGGCTATTATTCAACACAACTAGGGTTCTAACATTAATATCCACGTTGTTAAATGCATGTTTAAGAGAAAAAAGTAGGATTACCAGAAACCTTTGACTGTAGACGTCCATTTCAAGGTGATTGAGGGCCTTGCCCCTCTCTGGCAAACACACTAAAGTCTTTGAAAATAATATATTTCATTACTATAACTGGAAGTGGCATTTTCCGGGACACTCTCAAGTTTCATGTGTGAGGCGCAGCCGAGTATGTAAGAATTATTTGAAATAATTGAATGCCGGAAAATCACTTCGGTGAACGACTTTTCATCACAACGCAAAAATACTTACATAGGTACAGAATAACAGACTCAGCAAAATAAGTTTTTTCTCCAAAGTAAAAAATAATTAAAAAATAAATAAAAAAGGTCGTAACAAACAACGAGAAAACTGGAAGTTCATGTTCAAGGTTATGTCCGTATGAACTAAAGATGCTATCTAATGACTGATCAACGTTAGATAATAACAATACCATAGTCTAGACTGTTCATCAACAAAAATACGTTTAAAATGTCAATGACGTATCTTACACAAACAAAATAAAATCCCTCTTGGGTGCAATTCATCACAGTACAAGTTCATTCAGTGTTGAGAAAAAATCAATCACTGAATAAGGAAAAGGAAATAAAACAACAATTTAAACTGAATTGTTTATTACATATTCACTAAACTGTGTAGATAATCTTTTCACTAGCTAGAAACAACCTTTCTTTTTTAACTGGATACAGCCTTTTTTCTTCTTCTGATCGACCTCCAACTCCAAGCCGCACTTGAACGTAATTTGATCGTCCCCATTAGGACACACCCAGCATCCCTGTGAGTTCTTACACTGTAGGACATTTAAGTTCAACGGGTCCCAGTTTCCACAGAGATAGGTCTTGGTAACTAAAATCAAGTTCAACGCGTTACAGTCACATTGGTAAAATTTATTATCTCGTAACACTAAGTCTGTTGAATATTATTTTTATCTAGCATAGCATAATTCATCTATGAATAGATTTTTTAAATTTTGTATTCGTTTGAATCACAATCAAAGATAGAGTAGGTCTTAATAATTAGTAATAAAAGAGCATATTTTTGGGTCGGTGGGACAAAGCGTTAAAGTGAGATCGGTGAGGTTATGTAGATGAGGCTAGGGTGTGTTGATAGCCTAGTGGTTACCGTCTCAGACATCGGCGTGAGAAGGATAAGTTCGTTTACCGGCACACCTACAAATCATAATGGTTTAAACCTCTTTAAAAAAAAAAAAAAAAAACTAAAAAAACGTTTGTGTATCTCCTCTTTCTTCCTTGGAAAATGCCCCATACAATGAAAAGGGTTAAATAATATTTGATACAAATATTTGTGACAAACAGACACAAATAAAGAGCCAAACAGACAAAAAATTTGAAAATTGCCGTCTTGGGCACCTCCGACAGACAGACACACACACACACACACACACACATAGTTGTAGTCTGGCAGTCGTGAGGAACGGACGGATTTTCCTTGTTCTGTTATCAGCATGAGTGACTGTGTGTCTTGTGGTGACCCGTTACCGGATACTGGTGATTTCGCCAAGTGCTCGATTTGTTCCGCTTTGTTGCATTTTGAGTGTTCGGCTGTACCGAAACTGCCACGACATTTTACGGTCATAATCTATACAGAAACTGCCACAGCGATGTACTTAAATTAGAATATGGGACACCTCAAGGAGGGGTTCTCGTTCTAGGGCCTGCAATTTTTATTATTTATGTAAATGATTTATTTAGTTTAAATTTAGATTCCCAAATGTTTGCTTATGCTGATGATACAGCACTTGTATGTCCTTCTTACAACAAGAATTCTTACAGGCTAAAAGTAAACAGAGATCTGGAAAAATTTCACAGTGGCTGGTGAGTAATAAACTAGTGACAGATACAGAAAAATCCAAATGCATATTGTTCTTTGACCAAAGTATTTCAAAAGAGTTTTTGACAAAACATTGCAATATCATGTGCCCTAAGCATCACTGCCTTTATGTCTGTAATTGTACTAGTATAGAAAGTCAGTAGTGTTAAGTATCTGGGGTTGCTTGTTAATGAATTTTTGAAATGGAGTACACAGATTAACCATTTATGTAGTAAACTAAGAAATATGGACTATGCTATGTAATTTTGAAAGATCATGTGAAAAGTACTTATTGAAAAATATTTTTTGTCATGGCTTAAAATTGTCTTAAGGTATGGAATAATTCATTTTGGTGCCACATACCCAACCCTTTTGAAATCTGTAATTATGTGTCAACGAAACGCCATACGCACAATATTTGTTAAGCGTTATGATAGCGAGTCTAACTTGTTTCTCGAGAATAATTTATTAACATTTAACCAATTGCATGTCTATAGCGTAATAATATATGTAAAAAAGTATATTTTTCTGTTTAATTCTAGACCAGTGGTTAGAGATACTCGTTCAGCGCAGTTAAATCTTTTTCAAGAGAGATTTTGTGCAAAAGAAATCAGTAGGCATAAATTCAGTGCTCTCAGGCCTAAATATTTCAATAATCTGGTAAACATGTTTGGAGTTCAAGTTTATGTAGACAGTAGGGAGTATTTAAGAAAATGGTTATAGAATTTGTCTTACAGTATGATAGGAATGAAGTTGAGCCATAATATATTAGCGTAAGGTAAGGCATGTTTCTATAACTCTAGAATTATTTGAAAAATGTGCAAATATGTCTTGAAATTATATGAGTGTATTTAAACGTATTTTTGGATAACTATATTGTGCATGTATTAAGCTGTTCTAGGAAAAAAAGATTTGTTCTAGATTTTTAAAAGCCAAAAAATTGATGTAACTTAACATTAACAAGAAGAAAAGAAAAATAGACACTATGAATTTTGACTGCCAGACAGCTATTCTGTACTTAAAAAAATTCCCGCACGAACCCTGCGTGGTTCATGGGAGTTATTTGTATATAAATCAAATGCAGAAAATAAAGATTTTTGAACTCTGATCTGTGAAATGTGAACACACACACACACACACGCGCGCGCGCCAAGACAGACTTAAATTTACGTAGTAAAAATTTGTGATGAAAAAATGCCAAAATAGCTGTGTTTTTACTTAAATGGATATCTGGTGTGACATTAAGTTATTTTACCAATGATTTATTTCAGATGGGCATTTTATGGTTGACTAACTTCTTAATCAGCAAGACACTTGTTATTTATTTCACGGAAATTAAATAAAAATACGTCTAAGAACATAACTTTACACTTATACTGTTTTAAACATAACTCTAAATAGGGTGAGTCTTCTAAGCTGTCCTAAACAGATTACAGACGAACGGATTGACATACTGAAATGAAACAAAACTTTTCCCCACTAATTCATACCCAAGGAACAACGTAAAAATGGTTTTACCATTTTTAAAATACAGGGTGATCAAGAAACTAGGGGTCATGGGCTCGAATCTCAGATTTTTCAAAAGTAAACATATGTCATGTTATGCATCATTTAAACTCACAGGAATTAGGAATTTTCAAACAGAAAGAAAATAAGTTTAGTGGTTTGCAAGATACAGGGTGTTCTGTAAATATCAACATTTTCCATAAAAATGGCCGCCATTTTGAAACGGACAAAGATAAATGAGTTCTGTTTCACTCAATTGTTTGTATAGTCTAGAGTTTTAAAATTATGCATAACATGACATATACGTTTGAAAACTCTGAGATTCGGACCCATTACCCCCAGTTTTTCGAACACCCTGTATTTAAAAAATGGTAAACACATTTTTACGTTGTTCCTTGGGTATGAATTAGTGGGGAAAAGGTTTGTTTCATCTCTGTATGTCAAGCCGTTCGTCTGTAATCTGTTTAGGACAGCTTAGAAGACTCACCCTGTATAAATAATGGTAATGGTGATAAATTTCGATTGAACACTCCAATCATCATGAAACCAAATTTTATAGTTATAACACGCTTTAGACACATACATTTATTTAAGCTACATTCATAATCAATCTCAAACTGGTTCAAACGCAATACGGTAAAGTTATATCTACTTACTATTATTATTAAATCAAAGAATACAGGTACTTACGAAAATTTGATATCTTGTTGGGCTTTTTTAGGCCCATCACATTAAGGTGTTCGGGTTGTGGAGCGATGCTCAAGCCCAAGCCTTTAACAACATGTTAACAGGAGTTAGAGTGTGATGTAAAAATTATTAAAACAATTTTAATTGATTTCTTTAGGTAAATATTTTGTTTCAAATTCTAGTGATTTGAAGCAAATGTAAACCATTATCAAAACACAATTGGTAATAAAATTTAAAAGTTAACATTTTCTAATGTATTCATTGTAATAAAAAAAAAAATACTTACAAGTCAACAAAATCACACTGCAAAATATTTCTTTGAACTTCATTATTCAAGGCAAATGTATGTAAGCTGTGATAGTGGATAACTAATGTACGTGAGTTGTGATATTGCAAGTGTGCGCCATATTATGTAGTTTGTGACAGGTGATTAATATGAACCATCAATCATCAAAAACACGTCTACCAGATAATTACGATCACGTGTAAAAGTGCAACGTGACAGATCTTCGTTGAGATCTAAAACTTTACATTTAACCAATAAATGTCAGAGAAGTCGGCTTCGCTAATGGAAGACAGCTGCACTTTGTATTCTCTATTCCAGCCAAATACTGTCATAAACTTGGCTAGAGCTTCATACCTTCACCATCACACAGTATGTCTTGTGTGCAGCTTGTCACTAGAGGTAATTGCCGAGGACATCAGTTCGGCTGAAACGCAGTGCGAATTGAGATTTCGGGTTAAATTGTGTTTGTGTTTCTACGTCATAACGAATCTTGCTTGGAATAGAACATTCACTTTTCAAGGTAAGCACTTTGACCACTCTACGGAGACAATTAAAAACCTTAATACGAAGAACCTTGGAGTAGATAGCTTCAGTAACACAAGTTTAAGACTCTAAAAACGGGTTGTATAACCGAAATCGACTAATTTAGATTTGTGTGTAGTATTGAAACAATTTAACATATAAAGGATAGGTAATTTAAATATACTTATGTCAGATAATTTTATAACCTACTATTCGGGTATAATACTATACTTTCAGAGATAATGTTGCCTTCTTCGCATTCTTGCTTAGGGTATCAAGCTTCTTCATGTTGAGGTTGTCAAAACATTAACAACGATAACTTGGACATATATTTTTTTACATGAAGTTTGTGGACAACTGTTGTAGCTGGCCAACAATATTTAATACAAAATTTAATGCAATAGTAGTTTACGCAACGATTGCGTAAAGATAGTGTTAACGACACGAGTAGACAATTTAAGGTACGAGACTGGGCGAGTGCCTTAAAAACTTCTACGAGTGTCATTAACACTCTTTACGCGAGTTGCGTACACTACTTTACCTACGATAGTGTTTTAATTACTAAAATTCACTAATCATAATTTCTAGGTATGTTTTCGTTTATAACCTCTCATTGCCAATGACAGTGATGCAAAGAAAGATTGTACCAAACACAAATTGCACCACTCAACAATTAAACTGGCCTGAACAGCTGATTAGTTAAAGTTAGAATCATAACAATTTTAATTCTTCTCTCTCAACCCTTGAACCTCATTGGTCAGTTACGCGTGTTGTTATGAGTAAAATTATGCTGTTGTGAAAGTAAACAATGCTGTTATGAGAAACTTTTCAATTCTAAGAACTGGACTGAAACGGCTACTTAAAAAACGGTCGTAGGTAAATATAACTTATGTAATGTCCTTTTGAGGTAAATTAGCTGGTATATCCTAGAACGGTTCAGAATTGGTCCTCAAAGTTTCTTATCTATTTTTTTATCCAGCAATTTTTAGATGAGAGATTTAGGATTTAGCTTGCTGTAAAACTACGTATTATTTCGTAAAATTAGCGAAATGGTTGAAATTTTGAAACCTAGGTTTCTCATCATAAAGCGATTATAACTTTTCCGAAAATTTTGCAAAATGTTAGCGTAACGAGGTCTAAATACTCAAATTGTGTTGAAAGTCTAAATGAATAAAAAAACTGCTACACCCCAATGTTTAATTATTATGACCAATGGTCGAAAACTCGACCAAAAATATGTTATGCATAGATCTAATTCCACCCCACACTGTAAATAAAACATGCGATTGGAATTTCTTCCACTTGTTTTAATTTTATGTTTATATTTCGTCACCAGCATGACGACCCATAAGGCCCAGGCTATTTTTTTAAATTTTAAATCCATTATTTGTATTTATTTTTGAGCCTGTTTTAATTTATATAGCGATTCTGCACATAAATTGGAAAATATCTTTCCAACAGTCTGCATAAAATTTCCCTGCGATGCACACGAGCTGAGAAAAAAGGTTTTAAAGAAACATGCTTGCCTAATTACTAAATCTTATAAATATAATATTTATGATCAATCTTAAGCATTCTCTTATTTTTCGCGAAAGACATATTTAGCCAAGAAATCGACGTATCTTGGAACGAACGGGGCTGTGTGATATAGAGGGTGAAGACGTATAGTCGATCACCTTGTGACTGAGTTATGAAAATTCACTTTCCACTCAATTCAAGATGACGTGACACCGATTTTCACATCAACGGCACGAACCTCCTTTCCCTATGTCAATATCCACCACCCTTCATATTTAAACTAATAAAAATATATCTGTTGGGTATAAATGACATAATAAGCGATACACTTTCCCAAATTAATGATGAAGGATATAGTGGTAGATTATGTTACTTATTATACAAAACGGTTACTATATATTGATAAAACCTATGAAAAGATATATTAATAATGAAAACCGGGTTTTAACTCACTGTACAACAAAACAAGAAATCAAATTTCTTCTTAATACCATGTTAAGATTAGTGCAAAGTAAGTTTGTGACACAGAATATCGGCAAACAGGTACTCATCAACAAACACGGTTACAATACCACGATAATCTCATGATTAGTCTAAATGTAGTATGCAATGTCAACAATCAATTCATATCTTATACCATCTCACACAGTATTATAAAAGTATGACAGTACATTAAGACGGTGGTCCGTCTTCTAATTGTAGTGAGTTGTTCTTGTAATCCATCTATAGAATCTGTCCCCTCATCCCTCTCAATGCAATGACGTCACAAGCTACAACATCTGTTGATAGATCGTGCGATGACGTTTGACGTTGAATGATTAGTCTAAGCCTCAACCTAAACCGCTCCCCCCCAACCTACAACGTCACAACCACAGCAGTAAACGCAGACGTTTGCTGACATACGTACATACACACCTGTCTAATTGAGGTGCTTAGAGACATACTGCCAACATAAGGTCAAAAACGTAAAAAATACCTAATACAGTATTTTCTGAGAGCATAATAAATTAACTTGATAAATCGCTCTTGAAACCCGAAACGATGGCGCATTGAATCTAACTAGTACTTTTCATATTTTAATGTATGAAGTGATATATTTTAATGATATGGCAACTTGGCTACTCAGACAATCCAGTTCAAGAAGATTCAATTCGAGCAGGTTTTGAAATGATTTAGATAGCGATAGTATTAGTGGAACAAGTGTAGAATGTAATGACATGATGGTTTTGGTAATGGTTGCTGCTGGTATTCTTTATATAAATAAATTCATAAAATCTAATAGGCTCAGTTTCGTACCACCATGGAGTTATTAGTATTACAGTACGTTAAGACGGAACCAGGAACCACCAGATAAAAATACCTTTTAGTTAGTTGGAAGATTCATAAATTTGTCAATTGCTTATTAAATAAATAAGCAATGAGAGTTGGATGGTATTCAAAAACAAATAATTTAAGAACAATTTGTTTTTTTTTATCACAATGCATTAAGTTACCCTATAAAAGTTCAAGCTACGACATTAATACGACGAGTTATTGAAAACTAGTGGTGAAGAAGTGGCAAAAAGAGTAATTGTATTTAAAAATGTTTAGAGAAGATAAATACTTCAATTAGTCGAGATTTTTTCGTTCGCTATAAAATATATAGCTGGAATTCGTGTTGTAACGACTGTGAATGCCACATTAGTCACTCAGTTTTAACACTTTCTAAATGAGCCAGTACAACTTTGGGAGTATTTATCGTGTAGCGAGGGATAAATTATTTTGAGGATGATCTTATCATTTCTCCTAACAACAATACGAGTTTGTAAAATTATTTTCGAGATTCATTTATCTTTAAAAAACTGAGATCTCTTAATTGTAATGGCTTCAAGCTGGAATTGATATTCTCATGTACATATTTGAATTAAACACATTGAAGAACATTAAAGACATTTACTATCCATGGCCGTAAATGAATTATTATTCAACCAAGTTCTGCAAAACTATTTTATTGTAATGATAAAATGCATTATTTATTTGGTCATTGGTTGTACTAGATAGAAAATTAAATTATTTAAACTTCTACTTAAAAACTACAGCTTTGTTTAAAATAGCGATTTTTGTTCTTCTGACAACAAGCAGAAGAATTACCACATATAAATTCTCGGTGAATATATATTCACGCACCAATATGTAACCTTCCAATGTATGCACAATGTATGACCCTCCTACAGTACTTTTTGTAATGCTATTTTGTAGTGTGGATGGACAAGGGTCTAAAAGCCTTTTTGTTCGCAGGGATTTCCATGCACAAGGGATACGCCTTTGTACAATTCACCAACCCCTTTGACGCCCGCAGTGCCTGTCTGGGGGAGGACGGACGAACCGTGCTGGGACAGACCTTAGGTGAGTCTTTTGTAGATTACTGAACATTCATTGCTGAAATTGGTAATTAATCTGGTAAAAACTAAAGCATCCTAAGCCATTTGGTTGAGGGAGCTCTTTAACACTCTTTGCTTAAGGAATGTTTTCCGGATGGATCTAGAATTAGATGTATTCTACACACCACCTCGAACATGATTAGTGATTAGGGGAAATCGAACTAGGATGTATGCATGGTAGAAGACCCGCGTTCTAATCACTAACCCAGTCGAGTTGATGAAATGCATTTTATTACTATATTTAATCCTAAAAAGAAGATGTTAGCAAAGCATATGATTAATCAGGCCATTTAGAAAATCTCATAATAGTTACGTAAATGTAGGTTTAGTTAAAAGGTTTTTATTTTTAGGAATAAAGTGAAACGAAAAAGACTTCAGAGAAAGCGATATTGCCCACAGGACGTAAAATATATGGGTGCAGGTGACTATTATATATTTTTTATGAATAGCTTTAAAATGTTAACGTATGTGCAGCTTTGTGCACCATTTGTTTTACATCTAATCCAACTTTTACACTAATCCATATTGCTAAATACACGTCGTTCTTCACGTTGTACACGTTGTAAAACGTTGTTCGTGTTGTATGTGGTTCTATTTATGCCTTTTAAATGGAGAAGATTTTGGGCAAGGGCCTCCTCGTAATTTAAATTTGACTCATGAACTCCCTGAAACATTAACATTTTTGTTATAATAAATTAAATCTTTTACGTAAATATTTTGATACAGCAAACCTGTATTTTAGACATCAATAATGTAAGCGAATGTTCTTGTTTTTGTGAGTATAAGCAAGTGGCATACATTCTCCAGTTTGCGTGGTAAGATCAAATTAACAACCCCTTCCTTAGGTTCGGTGCTCCTCCTTCGTAAAACTTTTATAAACATGGTTCTGGCTTCATCAAGTTGTTGCCATGTTACTGCCGTACTGATGAAATTGAAGACCTTGCATGCGATTAAATAAAAGTGAAAACTTTGTCATTATCAGGTGCATTCGATTTGTCCCGTTAAAATAACAACTAGGAGTCTTCGAATTTTAAAACTGTCTAATTTAAAAGATTTGTAATAAAAATTCAGTTGGTTTTTTACGGAGTTTGTTTTTCTCGTATTACAAAAAAAACGAGTTAGTGAAAAGTAACTCGTTTAAATCCAAGAAAAGAAAGATATTTCCGACCTTTTTTCGACGTTTCTGTACGAAGTCTCTGTGGTAAAACTTTTACATTTGCGTAATACATGGCTACATGGTCCATGTACATGGGTACATTTACATCCAGCTAGTTTCACTATACGAAGGTACGATTTACCCTGACAACTTTCTGATCCCAGAGACTAAAACTGCCACCTTAAACGATATATTGCTATATTACAAAGAAATATTGTCCCAAAGGTTATTTTAAACACATAATACAGACTTTTACGAAATATGAACTAAATACGCAAAACAGTTATTGTCACAGAATAAATCACAAAAATTCTTCGCGTTTAGCTTCTTTACATGATTTGTACATGATTTAACATCTAAATTTGTATAACATTATTTGGTGGGAGTTTTACAATATTAAGCAAGTTCAATCACTCGTAGCTATTTAACCTTTTAAGTTTTCTCAAAAGGTGGACGCACAGGTTAAGTTGGCCTCAAATCCATTGGATTATACTATTATTACAAAAATATAATTATATCATAGCTGCTAAAAAGTGGAATGTGTTACTAAAACACCTGTTGTGGTTGGCAGAATCGAACTTCTGGTCGCGCCAGGTTTCAAAAGATGTCACCGGATGGACTACGGGGTCAATTAAACCAATTATATTTAAACCCTAAAACTACAGAATTCAAATAAACTGTTGTATTTCCTTTTATTTTCAACCATGGCAGTAGTAATACGATTTATTTGCACGAGTAGTATTTATTTTTATGCTGATTTAACACGAAGTAAGACGTATTTGTCTTTGAGTTTATTTTTGCCCTTAAAAGAAATAAACTGGAAACTAAAACTAAATGCAGAATTGCATACATGCAACGATGCAACTGCAAGAAGCATATGTTTTTCAAGATCTCCCTCCATCGCGTGGTGAGAAGGCATAACGCTAACTGTTCGGTCGTCTCTTAGCGGTGCTTTGTTCTTTTATATAATACCGCTAGTTTTATTATTATGTCTGCATCAATCTTATATTTCTTTTGTTTCTTTCATAAAACGACTTAACCGCACTTTGAAATTATTACTGATAGTAAATTTTTATTAGAGGACGAATGAAACGTTGAATACATTTCTACTGTTTATGAAGTTTTCTTGACTGTTGAGGTCTTGGATTTTCTTGAAGTTACCTGTATCAAGTTATTTACTTTTATCAAAGGCGTTTTATAAGACTCGAATTCTTAGCTGAACCCCGATGCTTAATCATTTCTAATGTTGGGTTACTAATTACCCACAAGGTATATCGAGGTAATAGTGAGCTGAAATATGATTATATTATAGTCATGTTATAAATAAACTCTATTATAACAATATGATATCAACGTATCGCATACATTGGCATCGCAAATATAGACGATAGTGTGTTTTTCAATTAGTAAGCTCAGTTTCAACAAAATTACTGTTTGGACGCGTTTGATCTAATAAATGACACTAATTAATTGTTAAGAGACTCATACGATACGAAAGATCTGTTTAGTATTTGAAAACTAAATGAAATTGATTTAAGTATGCTAAGATTTTAAATTATCAAGAGGTTTACTCAGAAAATGGGTTTTTTAAATTTCCATTTATATTCAACAAATCAAAAGAATATGAAGATATATAAACATTCAATGAACTTGTATATAGACTTTTATGATATTTAAAACATTATTTACCATTCAATGTTGTATAGATCTTTGAAGTGGCATCCTTCAAAGCAACTGACATCCTTCTAGTGGCTAAGTTGAGACATTGTATAATACATGTTTTTAGATTAAAATATATTTTATAATTAGGTATTGTTTATTGACAATGGATTTCAAATTGAATTAATTTTCACTCAAGCTAATAGTTTCAAAGAGACTATTAAAAATCAGAGACATTTTTGAACAACTAAAAACCTCAACATCAAACAAAAAAAGGCTTTTATGCCTGCTAAGCTATGTAACATTTAATTACACGATTAAATGTTGCATTTGGTTCTATTTAGCTATCTGTTACTTTAAACGATATCGTTGGTTTGAACAATCGTACCTTGAAAATACTACTACTAAACTTAGCTATTATTTTTTATACAACTATAACGGAAATTTGAATTTATATCGAAATACCAAGTTTTATATGAAATTCCCAGTGTTTATTACAGAAAACAGAAGGAGAGTTATAGCCCCAAGAGTGATTGTTGTTACACAGAGCACGTACCATGGAGTTGCTACCACACTTCCAGCCTGACAATACTGCGTAACTCACGTAGTATGATTGTGGTCAATACATACTAAGATGAGTAACTCGCCAAGTATGATTGTTGGGCTCAATACATACTAAAATACTGAGTAACTAACTTAAAATTATTGTTGTGGCCAATACAAACTACAATACTACCACACTTCCAACCTGACAATACTGCGTAACTCACCTAGTATGATTGTTGTGGTCAATACATACTACAAAACTGTGAAACTCACCTAGTACTATTGTTGTATTCATATAAAACTTCACCTAGTACTATTGTTGTGGTCAATACATACCAAAATACTGTGCAACTCAGCTAGTATGATTGTTGTGGTCAATACATAATACAATACTGTGAAACTTGCCTGGTATGATTGTTGTGGTCAATGCACACCAAATTACTGAGTAACTAACTTAAAATTATTGCTGTGGCCAATACAAACCACAATACTGTGCAACTCAGCTAGTATGATTGTCGTGGTCAATACATACTGCAATTCTGTGTAACTCACCTAGTATGATTGTGGTCAACACATACTAAAATGCTGAGTAAATAACTTAAAATTATTGTTGTGGTAAAAACATACTACAAACCGGTGTAACTCACTTAGTGTGATTGTTGTGCTCAATACAAACTACAATACTGTGAAACTCACCTAGTATAATTGTTGTGGCCAATACATAATACAATACTGTGAAACTCACCTGGTATGATTGTTGGGGCCAATACATAATACAATACTATGAAACTCGCATGGTATGATTGTTGTGGCCAATGCATAATAGAATACTATGAAACTCGCCTGGTATGATTGTTGTGGCCAATACACAATACAATACTGTGAAACTCGCCTGGTATGATTGTTGTGGCCAATACATACTAACATACTGAGTAACTAACTTAAAATTATTGTTGTGGCCAAAACATACTACAAACCTCAGTAACTTACTTAGTGTGATTGTTGTGATCAATACAAACTACAAATACTGAGTACCTCACCTAATATAACTGTTGTGGTCAATACATACCAAAATATTGTGCAACTTACCTAGGATAATTAATTGTTGTGGTCGATACATACTACAATACTGTGGAATTCAGCTAGTATAATTGTCGTTGTCAATACATACTGCAATACTATGTAACTCACCTAGTATGATTGTTGAGGTCAATACATACCAAAAAACTGAGTAACTAACTTAAAATTATTGTTGTGGCCAAAACATACTACAAACCTGAGTACCTAGTGTGATTGTTGTGGTCAATACATACTAAAAAACTGTGAAACTCACCTAGTATTATTGTTGTGGTCAATACATACCAAAATACTGTGAAACTCACCTATTATAATTGTTGTGGTCAATACATACTACAATACTGTACCTCACCTAATATAATTGTTGTGGTTAATACATACCAAAATACTGTGCAACTCACCTAGGATAATTAATTGTTGTGCTCAATACATACTACAATACCGTGTAACTCATCTAGTTAGATTGTACTGACCAATACAAACTAAAGAAGTTTCTTTTCTCATCACACTAGTTCGAAATCTATTAGAATGCTATCTATCTATTAGGTCCACTTCTTGCGAGGAACGCAACGGGCACAAGACACAGTTTTGACTCTAGAACCATTCTTGTTATCAAAGTTTAAAACGGTCAAAGGTTTGTGTACCACATTATAAATATCGACATCGTAACGCCATAAAAGAGTAGTAGAGTAGGGAACATACTACCATTCAAAATACAGTTTTGTAAACAATATTTAAATGAAATTCAAGACCCAGTGCGCATTTTATAATAACCAAATCACGTATACTGCATTTTAAAAGAAGATACATCCCTTTGAGAGTGTTTGTAACTTAAGCTTTGTAGCATAACACCTTTGGAATTATAATTTAATTACGTATAATTGAAAATTGGAACTATACAGATAAAAAGTAAACATTAGCATCATTTTCCATTCCAGGAAAGACGAATAGTTCACTGTATTTTTACGTCCAATCAGCTAAATGCATTCTGCAATGCTATCTCACATGTAGCACGTGAAGCATGCTATGTGTCTTCTTAAAAAATGATCATACTGAAAGAAAGCTGCAAAACATGTATAATTCATAGAACCCTCTATCCTTCAAGTACATATAAAGTCCTTGTCATGTAAAACCATCGATATATAACACTAACGAGTTAGTTTTATGTATCGATGGTTAAAACGAAGGGTTGCTGTGAACGTTAGAAATAAAATAATTAAATATGTATTCTTGGAGTAGAAATACTGAACTTAACAATACTTAAATTTTTTTTAATTACTGAAATTTGTGTAAGTGTAAGTTTTTTTACCAAAAACTCGGTCAATTATTTTGCTTGAAAACTCAGTCTCCGTATGTCTACAAAATTAACAACTATTACGAGGAATCATAATTAACAAGTAATTAGTTTACGCAAAGATTGCGTAAAGATTGTGTTAACGACAAGAGTAGAAATTTTAACTCCTACGAGTTTCGTTAACACTTTTTACGAGTTGCGTACACTACTTTATCTACGACAGTATTTTAATTACTAAAATTCACGACTCACAACTAAGAGAGGTTATGTTTTCGTTTATAACCTCCCATTGCCACTGACAGTGATGCAACGAAATACCAGACACTAATTGCACGACTTAACAATTAAATTGGCCAGAACAACTAATTGGTTGAAGTTCGAATCTTTACAATTTTACTTCTTCGCTCTGAATCCTTGAACCTCATGGGTCCGTTAGCCTTGTTGTTTGTTTATTTATTTATTTATTTATTCATTTCGACGGCAATCGCCATTTTACAAAATAATCATTAGACAAGATTTACATGCAACAAGATATAATACAATAGAAAACATCAATAAATGAGTAAGAAGTTTGGTGGTGGTGGACAGTTTGAGTGAAATTGCAACAGTTACAACATTGTGAAAAAAGTAACAATAACAAGAAACAGTGTAAATAAATAACATCAATAACAATAACAAGAAACAGTGTAAATAATTAACATCAATAACAATAACAAGATAAAGTGTGAATAATAAACATTAATGACAATAACAAGAAAACAGTGTAAATAATTAACTACAATAACAATAAGTGTGAATAATAAATATTGTTATGAGTAAAACTAAAACTAAGAATAAAACTTCTATGAATATAAACAATGCTGTTATGAAAGACTTTTCAATTCTAAAAACTGAACGAAAACGGCTACTTAAAAAAATAGTCATAGGTAAAATAGTTAATGGTCGATGAGGGTAGCATTTTATCACAGCGTACAGTATTGTTTTACATTTGTATTGATATCTTTGAGGTATTATTATTACTGGAAGGAAGCACTACGCTGCCTACGTGAGCTGGGAGTCGATGTCACCAATAACTCACGGCCTCTTACGCCAAATTCAATTCTTAAAATACAACGAGGGATGTATATTGTATACATATCGTAATACTTGAACTAGTAGGCGGAGCTATTTGCTGCACCTATACCTTTTAAAAAGCTGACACCTTTTAATATTTCTTGGTAATCATGTCCACTTTGAAATAATTTTATTGAAACGTCTCGAGAGTAATAGTCATTTTGAAAAGAACCCTTTAAAATTTACCATAAGGTATTCACTTATCACATATCATATCACATATCACATATCATATCACATATCACATATCACATATCATATCACATATCACACCTTCACATAGTCTATCTGTCTCAGAAACTATAATTTATATTTGAATATTTATATAGGCAGCTGATAGAGAATCGATACCATACATACAGCATCCTTTTAAAATACGTTTATATACATTCTTGAAACGCGATTAAACTGTTTTTCTGTACGAAATAAAGATGATTTGATTTTATATACGATCCAACAGCAGCAATAATTATTGACATGCGGCTGGTTTTTAACTGATTTGTGAAGTTGTAACAGCTGGGAATAAACTGAGAACTGGTTTTGGCTTGGCCGTGTTAAAGTGGAACTGAAATCCGGACAATAATGTGTACTTCGCGAAACGTTTCCTGTAACAGGGGTGGGTTACTACGATTCCATGCTTCAGAAGAAGCAGTGATTATTTGCTTCATAAAGCTGAAAAAAACTGGTAATTTTTTTATTTCAATTATATAAATTTTTTGTTAGACAAAGATTAACATATACTACTACTTGGTTAGGGGTATTTAAAACTAAATTGACCTAGTTACAGGTACCAAACTATACGTAACTATAAATACCTATAACATTGAACAAAAATAGTTATGCCTTCGGTTAGAGAAGCACTAACCTCACAAATGTGATATGTAAATTAGCACAAGTAAACATAAGAGTACATATAGGCTGTGGTATATTTGGGTTTCATGGTCGGTTAAATGTGCACTCCGTTTGCAAATTAGACATTGCACTACAGATATGGCCAGAGTTGGGGTAGAGCAATACACCAGGCGGCTGGTACAGGGAGGCACGGCTTCGTACAAATTAATAACCTTACTACTAATATGCACGCACACCACGGCACCTGCAAGTTATTAAATGTAGAGGGGTCAGATCAATATTAAATTGAATATAACTGTACAGTAATTGTTTTTCTCCACTATAAGATGTTTCGGTTCGTAATTTTATAATCAAAAGAATTGTGTTTTGCAAATAAGATTTTTGAGATGTATTCTCTTAGTTTATAGCTTCATTGTTAAACTTCTTTCCTTTTTATTGTAAGGCCTACCTATAAATCAACCCTATTTTAATGGCGTGCTAAAAATTTTGATTCCAGGTTAGGTGAAATCGCTATGTGTGCAAACTTTTTTTTTATTATTAAGACATCGGACTTAATGGACTTGGACTTCTTCGAGCCTCAACATCACCTCTTGGTGCAAAACATATACTATAAAATACCATTCAAAGGTATATATTAGTATTACGATAAGTATATTTACCTACGACCATTTTTTTTTTAAGTAGCCGTTTCAGTTCAGTTATTAGAATTGTAAAGTTTCACATAACAGCATTGTTTACTTTCATAACAGCATAATTTTACTTACAACAACACGGGTAACGAACCAATGAGGATTAAGAGAGAAGAAGTAAAATTGTAATGATTCGAACTCTAATCACCTGTTCAGGCAAATTTAATTGTTGAGTGGTGCAACTAGTTTTTGGTGCAATGTTTCGTTGCAAACGAAACCATAACCTCTCTTAGAGGTTATGAGTTGTAATTTTTAGTAATTTAAACAAAGTCGTAGGTAAAGTAGTGTTCCAACTCGCGTATAATATAATAATGAGCATGCAACAAAAATCTATACGAATTCTGGCCACAACATCAAAACTGCTTAGTGTAAAATTTACACAGTCAATTCACAATTAAATATGCATTTTAATGTTTGTAAAAACAGTTACAGTCAAGACATAAATTGACGAATGCGATCAATTTTCTCTACACAATAAAGATATCAGAGTTTGGTGAATGGTGAATGCGACATCGCCAGACTGGGAACAGAATCACCTGTTGATCCGTAGCCACTGATGTAATAAGTGAATATTATTTTAACCTAGTCAGTTATTATTTTATTCACCTACCTTTCAGAATTGTGGGTTTTGGAATTGCGATTTCTATTACGAGAGGCTAACGTTGAACTATAAATCCAATGATTAGATTGAATGGCACTTCTAACAATAACAAATACTTAACAATAACAAATACCGTCGATACCAGTATTAACCAGTTCTTGTTATCATGAAAAATGCATCGGATTACTATAGATGACAAAAACGACTTTGATATAGTACTTATTGTCTAAATATTTGACCCACACCTCAACATCCAAAGTGAAAGTTAACTTGACTTCAAATCGTACAATGAGAATAATGATCGATCAAAAGTTACAACATTGCGTTGGTTTTAGGTGAAGGGGGTAAAAAATAAGTTGTTTTTATTTGTTTTTACGTCATGTTCTAAGAATATGATATTTAGTGCAAAATAGTTAAATATTCAAAATCCTAAACATAATCTACAATACTTTTAATTAGGAATGGTTCACTTAAATACATATAAGGTTATAAGTTACGTAACACTTTGAACACTAATATAGATACTATTTTCGTAAATATTATTTATCTATTAAGATGTTTGTAAGTGAGAGTAAATAAAGTTATCTATTAGATAACAAGGTTTTTACTCTAAGCCCACCTTTTCATAGGCTGCTATAAATCAATGTAAAGCTTAAGATGAGCAAAAACCATGGACTTAGTTAGCATTATCATACAAATACATTAACATATGCATTTATCATAGGTGGGATTTGGACCCGAGTGTAAAAAACATAATTCCCGTGGCTTGGTAACCAATCCATCCCAAAAAGCATCTTGACCAAGTGAGCTACGGTTTATGATTTGATATAGTTTACAAAACATAAAATATCAACATCATATTCGTTTAATAACTGCTTAAAAATAATACACTGTTTAGTTAAACATTTCATGCGCATACTTAAGAACTTCACTGGCAGTGCAGCCTTGCATACGTGTAGTTGACATAACATTTTTACAGAGCCCGCAAGGCCCAGCTTTGTGCTGTGATAAACTGAGATCAAAGAACCATCACCAACACCTGATCCGATTGAATTTTCCCCTTTTAAATTAAATTTTGTGACAACCTTATTTAGGCGACCTCTATACTGTGGAACGCTTAGTTAACGTATTATCAAGGTTTTTTTAAAGTATAGATGATCTTTTTTCGAATTCCATTGAAATAGTATGATGTGATGGTTTCCTCTTAGTGTGTTGAGGAATATTATGAAAATTTTTATGTCGCAATTTAAACTTCAGTGTTGATGTTATTAACCATTTAGATACTGCAATAACTGTCCTTCATCGGGCGTTTATTAAACGGCCCTGGCTATGGATCAGGTTTAAGTTTAGTTCGACAATAAGCTCTTATTTATTCAACATTATACTTTACGCATATTTGTCTTTAGATACGCACCATGAACCCCTTGATGTGTTGGTATTATAGAAGTATAATCCTATCCAACCAATCTACGCACAAAACTAGTAGTTTGTATAAAATCAAGGAAATATTCTCAACTTCTATTACATCCACATTTATCACCTACAATACATTAATAGTTTGTTTATTAAACATTGTTTATTACAGCAAACAAACATCCCCTCTAAGACCAGTGGTAGTAGGGCAATTACATTACAATCCCAATGATCAATGACACCCTGTTTCCGATTTTAGGACACGGAATCTCAGACACTGACTGATCTCATGGTTGAACCGGTTACCTACTGAACCCATTTACACAGTAATAACCATACCAAGCTTGCCATAAAGTAAGGAATTTTGTTTTAAAATTGTATTGATCTGATCCAAAAAAAGTGTACAAATTAAAATTCTGCAACAAAAACACCCTTTAGGTTTGATTAAATATATTTTAGTCCAAAAACGTTTGGCAAAGTAAATAGCCATTCGTATCTGGGTTTAGGTTCTTTAGGTATAAAATAGTATTGATGTCATTTATATGAAATTTGTATTTTTATCCCAATAATTTTGGTTTTTATTATCATTATTTACGGGTCGGGACATTAAAATTCCATGAACATAGCGTATCTAAGAACGATCCTGTTTTTTAATACGTCTTATTTAAGCGATAACGCTATGGACCCTCTCTAGCCAGAAGTTTTTATAAAACAGTCCTGGGCTAGAAGCTAGCGTCCAAGAATGTGAAGGTAGGGCATTAAATGAAATTTATTACATAATTACTTTAAAACAACAAAAGAACAATTTTTTTTGTAAAAATTTTAACTTAACAGGCAATTAATACCTTTTGAGTTTGGATTAATTCCAATTTTTAGGAATTGGTTTTCATAGCAAAATATGATAAATATGCTAACAAATTAAATAAGAACACGATTTAATTATTTATACATCAGTTTTTCTTATAATTAAACAGTGCAACAATACAGTCAGAAAAAGGTAGGATATAACTTAGATGATGAAAAGTAGTAAATGATAGGCATTTGTATGATAACCATTCTCGTATGAAACTGAGGCATGGGGTTGGTGTCCGATCTTAATAGCTTGTAACCACGCCACTAGAGTATGTGCAGTACACACACATACACACACGTACATACACACATTCATGCTTACATAACACATGAAAGAGGACGACATACATATGTTATTATGTTACAGTACTAAAGATGAAACCTAACCTTTTTTCAAAAGCTCTAACACGGATTAACGCGTGTATTAAAAATAAATTAAAATGTTCCTGATTCTCCTGAGAGCTTTTAATATTTTAGCTGCCCATCTTGATCAAATTATAAATTGTTTGGGTGGGATTAGAAAAAAAAATATTTTTCTGACTGAAGAACTTTGAGATTTTCTAAGAAGTTACTCTGGGTGTTAGGACTATAATTGTATGACTTCTTCTCGAAGAAGAACTCCAATAGGGAGTCAGCTTTCTTGTCTTAGGAGGCCTATCTTTTTTCGATGACAGGTTCATTTATTTGTATTCCTATTTAGTTTTTCTTTTTAAGGTAAACTGCAATCTATTCGGTCTTGGTATTATTGCATGCCAAAAACTCTATAAATGATTTTCAGGCTATGAACTTAACTTTAGATTAGAAATTTCGTGCTGTAGCCGCAATATTGTAGTCATATGACATATTTAGTATGTATCCTTAAAGGATAAACAAACTTATTTTGTCGTATAACCGTAAGTAGTTCAATTTTTTAGTAAGTAGTTAAGTAGTTCAGCTTTTAAATTGATACATTTAATGGCAAATTATCAAGTAATTAATGTTATGCAGTACTTTATAAGAGCCTTGATATAGTAAATTAATATTTACAAACAATCTACCAACCTTGGGTTAGGTGACATTAAAACTTTTCCCCCACGAGGTAAACCACAAATACCGCTCATTGTAAGTTTAAACCACGAAGCGGTTTTGGTTCTCTCAGAAATTACAGGCAAAAGTGAAAGTTGTCTTTAAAGACGATTAATTTGAAGTTTTAGTCTTAATGATTGTAAGCTGTAAATACATTAGTAAAATATATTTGCTATTTATTGTGTTCAATTATGTTAAGAGAAAAATTTAAAACTAACTAAAAACTCTTAGACTAACTTTTGCTCTCAGAGAATAATTTTTAATCCCTATAATATGAAAGTCCACAATATTTAAAATGTGAAAAAAACGTATTTATTCAGTACAAACAGTTTTACTGCAATACTGTTTTACCAGATTACTTTACGAAGAAAACTTTGACTATAAATAGGCTGAATTATTATAAAGATATGTTTCCCGAATCAAAAGGGTCGACTGAATGTATATCAAAGAGAAATATACCCGACAAAGAAGACAAAAACAAATCTGTTTGTTTATAAAGTCGTTGTTGCCGTATTTCCCGAGGGCACCTCCTTCACCACATGATTTCATTTTCACCGGTGAAAATTTGCTTACATTTTAGAGGGACTTTTTATACTCATTTTACAGCCTTTCTAAAAAAAAGTAACTAAACTCCAACATCCAAAAAGTATAGTAGTAGCAACCAAACTTATATTATTTTTTTATTTAGCTACATAATAAATCTACAACATATTGATAAATGTAAGTATTTGCTTACGGATTTAATTTATAAAAATACGGACTAAATCTAGCCTAAAATTATACTTAAACTTGTCATCTAAACTTTTTTTACAGTGGCTGCGTCTTTATTTTGAATCTTGCCTTTTTACCCGAAAAACCACTAAAAGGGATTTAGTCTAATCTTATTCCGATTTTCAATTCAATTTACTCTTGTAGTAAAACCTGATATTATTGCCCTAGAATCTTTCTCCGAACGTCAAAAAATATCCAATAGTTTAATGAAAATTAAATAGGTGAACTATTACATACTCCACATGCTGTTTTCTTATGAAACACTAAACCCGGTTAGTTTTATAATGAAGTAATTCGTGTAATTTATTTGTATTAAGCATATTTTTCTAGACGATGAAATATTTGAATCGTTATTGATCATTGATAACTTATTTAATAAGGGGTTGTTTTAATACTACGAGGAATTAGACTAAGATCAAGCAGTAGATGACGTTGTTTTGTCTCGGATAGTCTCAACCCCCCTCATTTTCTGTTGTAACTCCCCTCTCCCCCCTCATTTTCTGTTGTAACTCCCCTCTCTCCCCCCCCACAAGTAATTGTCCTTGCTGCTACCGTATAATTGCTGTTAACTGCAGATGCTCTCCAACCTGTCTTCGATCGACTAATGATCCTGTAAAGTTTAAGTGAATTAGTTGTTCCATAGAGGAGTAATCCACCATTCGTTGGCATCAGTGAAATCTTGATTGATTAAACATTATACTAACTACAGTATTTATTAGCCCATCAATGTGTCTCCTTTAGTTTTACATAGAAAAAAATATCCATTTTGTACAATTCAAAAAATGGCTAATATGAAATTAGAAGAATCTGAACTTAGCTTTACTTTTAAAAAAAGTCATAAGCTAACAATTAGGAAAAAATCGTGTGAATGAAAAGCGTAAAATAACTTCTTGAATAGCATTATGGGTTGCCATGTTGGTGACGAAATAACAACGAAATATAAACAGAAAATGAAAACAAATGGAAGAAATTCCAATCACATGTTTTATTCACAGCGTGGGGTGAAAATAGAGAAGTCTGTACATTACATATTTTGGTAGAGGTTTTGACCCCGGGACGACCTCTAGTGCGGAGTAAGATATCAAAACATATCTACTTTAAATTTTTTTTAAATAAATATATATATACATTTAAATTTTAGAGTGGATAAAAATCGCATAATAGAAACGAAAATTATTTTCACTAACAGTACAGCTTGTAATCTCGTGATTCATAATCATTTTAGACTTTTTTACCATTCCGTGATTTTATTGAATTTCAAATATAAATTGTAGGCTATTTGTTGTCATTGATAAATGATAAAATTTTACACTAAAATAAAAATTCAGGCCGATGGTAGTAGTTTGTTTAAAACTACATGTCTCTATGATAATTGGTTTTAGTTATCCAAATTAGTTTGAATCTTCAACGTATCCTTCGTGTAATCTAAACAGTTGGGAACTTGCAAGAAGCAAACAGAATCTCTAACTAAGTGGTTGGTAACGAATTAGCCTGTATTAGCTCTTTGACTTACATAATAAACAACAAAGACTTATATCTAGTTTACTACCAGGTAGTTAAAAAATGACACAGTCTGACCTCCTTGAATGTGTTTTAACTATTGAAATTAGTCTGGCACTGCCCGTGAGGAATTTTTAATTTATTACATGCGGATTACAAGAACCGTAACAGATCTGTCTTTTAGCTTACATTTTTATCAAGGTTGACAGGTAGTTGTTACATAACGTCATGTGGAGGTTTTTGAACGCATGTTTCTTTGAACGCATGTTTCTTTGACATCACAATGCAATAACCGTTGTTTTCACAATGCGTCGCGTGGTGAAAAGACATTTAACAAACTAGCTGGCTGACTCCCCGAGGTACATTTGTTCTTTTCATTACTCCCGGGTTTAAAATTTTGATTGTATTAGCTCCATACTAAATAGTCTATATAGTGACTTATTTGAGGTATTATGTTTTGTAAGTTGATCCTAATACTTGAGGACGATTTTGACACTTGCAGTTTTAACACAAGTGTTATCCCAATTTATAAATGACGTAGCAATTTAGTATTATCAGAGTTTTTTTTTTCATTTTTGTGCAAAACTAGAGATTTTAAGTGCCTAAAATAAAAAAAAGGTTCACATCTTCTGACGCAAATTCGCGTCGATACGTATTTTAAACTGTCAAATGCAAACTTTGTATGATGTTAAAGATGATGTTAACAAGTCTCGGAGAAATAAAGTGAAATGAAAATGCTTATTTATTGAGATACACTGAGGACCTCGTGGTGGTATCCTATACTTAGCTTCTCATACCTAACATCATGTGCGTAATAAATTCAGTTAATCAGAGCATTGGATGAGTATTAAATAGAAGGTGTGAGATATAGTATTTGTTATCTTTGGATTACTATTATGTCCAGGTATACTGCTACTTACTATTTTTTTTGTATTTCAATCATTTTACCGATTAAAAATAATAAGTTTTTGATTTGAAGTAAGCTTGAGATAAGTAATAAGCAAACTAACAACAAAATGTTATTAAAGGTTTAGCATTTAAAGGTTGGCATTTCTTCTGTCCAACGATGACTTCGTTAGATGATAATTAATTTTGTTGTACTATTTATAGGTAGCTGGGATTATTGGGCACTTTTGCATTAGAGGGATAAGTTAAGCATGAGCAATAACGATTGTAAAGGTTGTCATGACAGAAATAAACTGGTTTAAGATGACGGAACATTTTATTTTACTCTATTTAACTGTATTTAACCCGTTCTGAAATCGGCTTACCATTAAATCAACTACTTCGGTCAACTTATCTTGACAATTTAACAGCAATTCAGACTAAACGCTAAGAGTAGGCTAATTGTTCCAGTTCTACTCAATGTTGACCTGATTTTACTGTGAACTCCCCTGAACGATTTGTGCTGGATAAGATAGCACTTTAAATTACCTTACATTGACAAACAATGTAGCTGAAGCATCATTACAATTGCTTAAGGGTATTGAACTGTTGTTATTACATCTTGATATTTAAATATTTGTAACAGTATATTGTATTAGTTCGAAAACCTAATTAAAACCAAACATTAATTTTTATTTAAACTGTGAAATAAAGACAACAGGCCAACTTTTACCTTTTAACATATAAGGTAGGCCTACTATTGGGAGAAACATAAAATTGTATTCGTAGTCCTAAAATACTTGATTATCTTAACATGATAACTTGATTATCATAATTATAATTATTCCAATTATAATATCAATCTCTAATTATTATAATTATAATAAGATTATTAACTTAACATCTTATCTTGATTATCTAACTAGATGATAATTATATGATATTAAAAAATGAAGCGATCAAAACAACCAAAGAAAAATATGTTAATCTTTATTACTGATATAAAGTAGACTACAGGCACTGATTATATAAAAAAAAACTCAAGTGAATAAGTTATCTCGACGTGCACTATTTAATTTCTGAATCATCTCTTACTTTCCTAGTTTGTGGAAATTGAATCCTCTTAAGTGTTGAATTTGTCGTTTAAGTTTTAACCAAGACAACGTAATTTATGTTGTAATTTCGCCACAAGATCATAAATGAAGATAAACAAAATTGCGTTAAACTTGACATTTATGGAACTGAATGAAATAAACTAGTAATGAAGTAAGAGACTCGAGGGAAATCTAAGGACGCGACTTCGTAAAGGTCCTATTATTTTGGTACTGAATGACAAGGGTAGATTGTACGTGATTAACCTTCTTTCATAAAGCAACCCCTAACCAACGTAATTACTTTATGGCACATTTATAAGTGATTTACAATAAGTAAATAAGTGTTATTCGGTGAGAAAAATATAAGTGTCTTTCGTGAACTAGTAGACACCATCAACTATGATACTGAAGTTGACGGTTGGTTAGTGGTAATAGTTCTTTTTAGTATCATTTTATTGGAACATAGCTGTAAGTTTGATTTTCAGTTATATATTAGTGTGCATTGATTTCTGTTAGTTAGTTATGTATGTAGTTATAGGGGAAATACACGGGTTTCCCTTTGGTTTTATTCTATTATTTTGTGTGTTTTCTTCAAATTTATATAGCGTGTGATCAAAAACCTTTTCTAATTATTATATTTTTCATTATTTATCAAATATAAAAGGTTTCAATAAGTTATAAAATTGTCATTGGAAAAAGTAGGCACGTAACGGATTTCGACCGTTTTAATATAATATTCTTTTTTAAACCAGTTCCTGGCAAAAATATTGTTTAAAAAAACCCCGATTTATTTATTAATACTTAAAACGTCTTATTGAACTATGATCATAGTACCGATGGTTTCCATACGTAAAATGTGCTGTGAAATAAACAATATTTACTACCATCAAGCCAAATACTTTGAAAAATCATAATCCATTAAATATATGATTGTAAATGCTGGTAATTATAAACTTAGATAGTAAGAATGGGCATTTTTATTTGTGTAAAAAGTAAAATACTGGTACAAGCGTGCGTGCTGGTGTGAAAGCGAAAATAATTGAAATGCGAATGAAAGCAACAAGGGCGAATAACTGGAGTTGTATACGTGATCAATAACCAGTCAGTAATAAAGATATCCGGCGAACAAAACCTGACAGCCTGGGAAACAGTCATCTGTGGTATCTGACATCTGTTGCACCTGTCCTGTGTTTCTATGAAGAAAATACACGTTCGAATCAATAAACACTCTATATGAGTAAAGTATGAATTTGTCTTGGTTATTGAGGCTTAAATTAGCTCCATAATAAATCTATTTACTTATTTTTACCAAACATGTAGATGAAATTTAACTTTTTACTATATTTTATTTGAAATTTTATATTTAAGTTTTATTAAGTCATTTTATTTTGATTAATTTTTTACCGAGCTATATTGTGGTGAAAAGGAAAAGGAATTTAGTATAATATTTTACTATACTTACATCCCCATGACCAGACATTCTATCCCCGTAGAATACGTTGATAATAATAAGTTATAAGTTAGAATAAGTTTAAGTTGTTACCAGCTTTTAAATCAAAATCGTCGTAGTTAATGTGATCCACTGGCATATTATGCTGATCTAAATTATTAATATCTGGCGAATACAAGTAGTGGCGAACTACCGGTTTAACGCCACTTTCGGCATTTTTTGGTTCATTTTTAGAGGGCATAGAGACGTTTATAGGGGCACTGGAGACGTTTTAGAGGCTATATGTTGGCATTTTTGCACTTTTTCTACGAGAAAAATTGAGGATCATTTTTTGACCACTTTTTCAAAAATCCTGATCTTTGCCCACAAATCCCTATATAGTTGTAAAACCTTATTTCTTACTTATTACCTATATATATATTCGAAATCAAGCTTAAAAAGCAATTTCTTATATTTATTGACCCTTACAAGTGTAAATGTAAAGTAGTGGCGAACTACCGGTTTAACGCCACTTTAGGCACGTTTTCCCCATAAGAATAACATGGGGATCATTTTTTAGCCACTTTTTCAAAAATCCTTATCTTTGCCTGTACACCCCTATATAAATGTTCAATACCATTGTTCAACTTCATTACTATTTTAAATCCACATCTATTCACATGTATATTCTCAAAATTGAGCGAGGTTTGTACGCGAACTCGGACGCGCTCCCGGCTCATGGTGCGCTCCCTTTGACATCCTTTGCGGAAATCCATGAGTTCTGGCTACTTGGGAACCCAAGCCATTTGACATACAATAAATCACCCTTTCTCCTAATTACATTCTCTACCAAATACATGTCTTTATATTTGGTCTTTAACAACTCCTCTGTATAGAATCCTCCTCTGATTATATTGTCATTTTCATCTTTCAAGATATAAGTCACAGGCTTTGTATTCTTAACTTCTGCTATTGTAAATAGCTCCCCTGTCCAACTTGGGGTATATCCTTTACTAAAAACATGTTTATACTTGGAAATCCTTACGCTATCACCTACCTTATATCTTGGCTTTTTAACTTGCACTACTTTAGAAGTCAACCTCTAATGCACATATTTACTATTCTTAATATTCACTTGGTTAGGCTTCATAACTATAGATCTATGCACTTTATTATTATATTTTCGAATTAACTTTGGAAGTAAATCCAACCATTTATAACTCCCCTGAGCAATAAATTCCCTATATAGCCAATTCTTTAAAGTTCTCTGGAACCTCTCCACAATTGCAGCATTAGTTGTAGAAAATGTGTGATAGTGATTAATATTTAAGTTTTTCATTAGTTTGCTAAAATATTGATTAAAAAATTCTTTTCCATTGTCAGATTGAATGTTTTTAACCCCCTTTGGTAGAATGGTTTTAATGGCTTCTGTAACCACTAACCCTGTCTTATTCTTTAGTGGAGCAGCATAAGCTTTTTTAGAAAATGTATCTATTAAAGTTTAGATATATTTATTGCCAGACTTTTAACTATTTTGCCATATCTCAAGAAGTTTTCGATATAAAAGGATTTTAAAATAATATTATGGACTTAAAAAATTTCAAGGTGTGCAAAAATGTCAAAAAGTCTAGACTTTGAAAAATTTCGTGATAACCGTTATTTGTACCCATATAAAGTAATGTTGAATCTTTTTTTCGAATTTTTGATATTTTTATGTTGTATTATTGTTTATAATCAAAAGTTGATACCCATGTAGTGTACCAGAAATTTAACCGTTTTTCCGTATCTCAAGCTGTTTTCGAGATATAAGCATTTTAAAACAATATTATGGACTTAGAAAATTTAAAGGTGTGCAAAAATGTCAAAAAGTCTAGACTTTGAAAAATTTCGTGATAACTGTTATTTGTACCCATATAAAGTATTGTAAAATTTTTTTTTTCAAATTTTTGATATTTTTATGTTGTATTATTGTTTATAATCAAAAGTTGATACCCACATAGTGTACCAGAATTTTAACAGTTTTGCCGTATCTCAAGCCGTTTTCGAGATATAAGCATTTTAAAACAATATTATGGACTAAAAAAATCTCGTGGTGTGCAAAAAATGTTAAAAACTATAAATAAGAAAGTACTATCTTTTGATGATGACAAGAGGCTTATTTTGGAAGATGACATCAATACGCTCTTGGTCATTATAAAATTGATCAAACATAAATCTATATTTGACATTATTATTAAGCCTTTCTATGTCTATTATGAAAGAGCCATATTTAGTTTTATTCCTACTTTAGAGAAAGATATCGCTAAATTGGTTAAATGAAACGTCATTACCAACATGATTGTTATACACATTTTTTAAAACTTAAATCGTCTTGTTTGGATAATATTAGGAAATTTACATTATCACGTAAATGTTTGTGTACTTTGCTGCAAGATGTATACAAGTAAAAACAGTCAATATTTATATGTCGACCTTTTGACAAAAATTTTGTAATATTTGGACTATTCATGTCATTAAATACAACAACTGTGATGTGAATTTGTGTGTACTTGTGTACTTCATCAAACTAATTTCACACTATTTTCACAAATGTCACACGAATTGTGAATTTCACTGTCACTGTGACTGTGATGTGAATTTACAAGAATTTCGTCATACACATTTCACAGAATTTTTATAAATTTTACACAATTTTCACACAGTTTGTGAATTCGTGTGTACTTTATCACACACATTTCACAGGATTTTTAAAAATTTCACAGAATATTCACACAATTTGTGAAATTATGACACAAATTGTGTGAAAATTCTTTGAAATTTTTAAAAATCCTGTGAAAAGTGTGTGATAAAGTACACACGAATTCACAAACTGTGTGAAAATTGTGTAAAATTTATAAAAATTCTGTGAAATGTGTGTGACGAAATTCTTGTAAATTCACATCACAGTCACAGTGACAGTGAAATTCACAATTCTTGTGACATTTGTGAAAATAGTGTGAAATTAGTTTGATGAAGTACACAAGTACACACAAATTCACATCACAGTTGTTGTATTTAATGACATGAATAGTCCAAATATTACAAAATTTTTGTCAAAAGGTCGACATATAAATATTGACTGTTTTTACTTGTATACATCTTGCAGCAAAGTACACAAACATTTACGTGATAATGTAAATTTCCTAATATTATCCAAACAAGACGATTTAAGTTTTAAAAAATGTGTATAACAATCATGTTGGTAATGACGTTTCATTTAACCAATTTAGCGATATCTTTCTCTAAAGTAGGAATAAAACTAAATATGGCTTTTTCATAATAGACATAGAAAGGCTTAATAATAATGTCAAATATAGATTTATGTTTGATCAATTTTATAATGACCAAGAGCGTATTGATGTCATCTTCCAAAATAAGCCTCTTGTCATCATCAAAAGATAGTACTTTCTTATTTATAGTTTTTAACATTTTTTGCACACCACGAGATTTTTTTAGTCCATAATATTGTTTTAAAATGGCCTTAATAACTAAGACAAATTCACACTTTACCCAAATAGAGTGCTTATTGATTGAAACGTGTATTTTCTTCGTAGAAATACAGGACAGGTGCAACAGATGTCAGATACCACAGATGACTGTTTCCCAGGCTGTCAGGTTTTGTACGCCGGATATCTTTATTACTGACTGGTTATTGATCACTTATACAACTCCAGTTATTCGCCCTCGTTGCTTTCATTCGCATTTCAATTATTTTCGCTTTCACACCAACACGCACGCTGGTACCAGTGTTTTACTTTCTACACAAATAAAAATGCCCGTTCTTACTATCTAAGTTTATAATTACCAGCATTTACAATCATATTTTTACTGGATTATGATTTTTCAAAGTATTTAGCTTGATGGTAAAATTGTTTATTTCACAGAACATTTTACGCATGGAAACCATCGGTACTATATTCATAGTTCAATAAGACGTTTTAAGTACTACTAAATAAATCAGGGGTTTTTAACGATATTTTTGCCAGGAATATCAAACTAGTTTAAAGAAGAATATTATATTAAAACAGTCAAAATCCATTACGTGCCCACAACTCTGTTCTTTCCAATGGCAATTCTATAACTTATTGAAACCTTATATAATATATTCGTTAAATAATGAAAAATATAATAATTAGAAATTTTTTTTGATCACACGCATTATAAATTTGGGAAAAACACACAAAATAATAGAATGAAACCAAAGGGAAACCTGTGTATTTCCCCTATAACTACATACATAACTAACTAACAGAAATCAATGCACAAATATATAACTCATACTTAATAAGTTAAGTGAAAATCGTAATGAAAATCTTAATGAAAATCATACTTACAGCGATGTTAAAATAAAATGATCACAGTTGATAAAAAATATCAACAAAAAAAAACTATTACCACTAACCAACCATCAACTTAAAAGTATCATAGTTGATGGTGTCTACTAGTTCACGAAAGGCACTTATATTTTTCTCGCCGAATAACACTTATTTACGTATTGTAAATCACTTATAAATGTGCCGTAAAGTAAATACGTTGGTTAGGGGTTGTTGTATGAAAGAAGGTTAATCACCGAACAATCTACCCTTGTCATTCAGTATCAAAATAATAGGACCTTTACGAAGTCGCGTCCTTAGATTTCCCCCGAGTCTCTTACTTCATTACTAGTTTATTTCATTCAGTTCCCATAAATGTCAAGTTTAACACAATTTGTTTATCTTCATTTATGATCTTGTGGAGAAATTATAAGGTATATTACGTTGTCATAATTTCACAAATTGTGTGAATATTCTGTGAAATTTTTAAAAATCCTGTGAAATGTGTGTGATAAAGTACACACGAATTCACAAACTGTGTGAAAATTGTGTAAAATTTATAAAAATTCTGTGAAATGTGTATGACGAAATTCTTGTAAATTCACATCACAGTCACAGTGACAGTGAAATTCACAATTCGTGTGACATTTGTGAAAATAGTGTGAAATTAGTTTGATGAAGTACACAAGTACACACAAATTCACATCACAGTTGTTGTATTTAATGACATTAATAGTCCAAATATTACAAAATTTTTGTCAAAAGGTCGACATATAAATATTGACTGTTTTTACTTGTATACATCTTGCAGCAAAGTACACAAACATTTACGTGATAATATAAATTTCCTAATATTATCCAAACAAGACGATTTAAGTTTTAAAAAATGTGTATAACAATCATGTTGGTAATGACGTTTCATTTAACCAATTTAGCGATATCTTTCTCTAAAGTAGGAATAAAACTAAATATGGCTTTTTCATAATAGACATAGAAAGGCTTAATAATAATGTCAAATATAGATTTATGTTTGATCAATTTTATAATGACCAAGAGCGTATTGATGTCATCTTCCAAAATAAGCCTCTTGTCATCATCAAAAGATAGTACTTTCTTATTTATAGTTTTTAACATTGTTTGCACACCACGAGATTTTTTTAGTCCATAATATTGTTTTAAAATGCTTATATCTCGAAAACGGCTTGAGATACGGCAAAACTGTAAAAATTCTGGTACACTATGTGGGTATCAACTTTTGATTATAAACAATAATACAACATAAAAATATCAAAAATTCGAAAAAAAAGATTTAACATTACTTTATATGGGTACAAATAACAGTTATCACGAATTTTTTCAAAGTCTAGACTTTTTGACATTTTTGCACACCTTTAAATTTTCTAAGTCCATAATATTGTTTTAAAAAATGCTTATATCTCGAAAACAGCTTGAGATACGGAAAAACGGTTAAATTTCTGGTACACTACATGGGTATCAACTTTTGATTATAAACAATAATACAACATAAAAATATCAAAAATTCGAAAAAAAGATTTAACATTACTTTATATGGGTACAAATAACGGTTATCACGAAATTTTTCAAAGTCTAGACTTTTTGACATTTTTGCACACCTTGAAATTTTTTAAGTCCATAATATTATTTTAAAATCCTTTTATATCGAAAACTTCTTGAGATATGGCAAAATAGTTAAAAGTCTGGCAATAAATATATCTAAACTTTAATAGATACATTTTCTAAAAAAGCTTATGCTGCTCCACTAAAGAATAAGACAGGGTTAGTGGTTACAGAAGCCATTAAAACCATTCTACCAAAGGGGGTTAAAAACATTCAATCTGACAATGGAAAAGAATTTTTTAATCAATATTTTAGCAAACTAATGAAAAACTTAAATATTAATCACTATCACACATTTTCTACAACTAATGCTGCAATTGTGGAGAGGTTCCAGAGAACTTTAAGGAATTGGCTATATAGGGAATTTAGTGCTCAGGGGAGTTATAAATGGTTGGATTTACTTCCAAAGTTAATTCGAAAATATAATAATAAAGTGCATAGATCTATAGGTATGAAGCCTAACCAAGTGAATATTAAGAATAGTAAATATGTGCATGAGAGGTTGACTTCTAAAGTAGTGCAAGTTAAAAAGCCAAGATATAAGGTAGGTGATAGCGTAAGGATTTCCAAGTATAAACATGTTTTTAGTAAAGGATATACCCCAAATTGGACAGGGGAGCTATTTACAATAGCAGAAGTTAAGAATACAAAGCCTGTGACTTATATCTTGAAAGATGAAAATGACAATATAATCAGAGGAGGATTCTATACAGAGGAGTTGTTAAAGACCAAATATAAAGACATGTATTTGGTAGAGAAGGTAATTAGGAGAAAGGGTGATTTATTGTATGTCAAATGGCTTGGGTTCCCAAGTAGCCAGAACTCATGGATTTCCGCAAAGGATGTCCAAGGGAGCGCACCATAAGCAGGAGCGCGTCCGAGTTCGCGTACAAACCTCGCTCGATTTTGAGAATATACATGTGAATAGATGTGGATTTAAAATAGTAATGAAGTTGTACAATGGTATTGAACATTTATATAGGGGTGTACAGGCAAAGATGAGGATTTTTGAAAAAGTGGCTAAAAAATGATCCCGATGTTATTCTTATGGGGAAAACGTGCCTAAAGTGGCGTTAAACCGGTAGTTCGCCACTACTTTACATTTACACTTGTAAGGGTCAATAAATATAAGAAATTGCTTTTTAAGCTTGATTTCGAATATATATATAGGGAATAAGTAAGAAATAAGGTTTTACAACTATATAGGGATTTGTGGGCAAAGATCAGGATTTTTGAAAAAGTGGTCAAAAAATGATCCTCAATTTTTCTCGTAGAAAAAATGCAAAAATGCCAACATATAGCCTCTAAAACGTCTCCAGTGCCCCTATAAACGTCTCTATGCCCTCTAAAAATGAACCAAAAAATGCCGAAAGTGGCGTTAAACCGGTAGTTCGCCACTACTAATACATGAACCTTTTTCGCCAATTCAAACTAATGGTCCTGTATAACTTTTTTAATCTATGAATTGTGATCTAAAGCAACTGTTATGGCAACTCAAATTAGACAGAAACAAAAATAAGGTGAAACATAGAATGTTTGACATTCGTGCATTCTGTGACGGTTTCACACAACTAAGCTGTTTTTTAACAAAAGATTGCGACAGCTGTTCCATATAAAATGGGATGTCTTCTTAAGTATCCAATAGTGGGTGAATGGTGTAATGTAACTTCTAAACTATTTAAAAGGACAAAGGCATATTTTAATTGAAATCGTACTCTTAGGGTTTACATTCATGTCGTATTTATGTTATGAAAAAATGTTTCTCCAGAGCTTTAATAAAAGATTGCGACAGCTGTTCCATATAAAATGGGATGTCTTCTTTTAGTATCAAATAGTTTACGAATGGTGTAATGTAACTTCTAAACTATTTAAAAGGACAAAGGCATATTTTAATTGAAATCATACTCTTAGGGTTTACATTCATGTCGTCTTTATGTTTTGAAAAAAATGCTTCTCTAGATGATTTTAATAAAATATGGAACGTTCCAAACCAAAACATGCGTACTAATAACAAGTTGGTAACTTTAGAAAATTGTTTGAGTTAAGTGATTCAGTTTTTACTGATTTTCAATATTGTGTAACTGAACCCCCCTTCGCTCAGCCCCCTTCTATTTTCAATAGCTTGATGGCGGCGCTAGTCACAGGGGGTGCGTGCACATTAACAGACGTTATTAATTTGTACCGTGTAGCCGTACCGGCCCGTGCCTGCCTACTGGCGGCGTATTGTAATGTCTGCAGTGGCATGAAACCTAGGTTACATGGTAATAATCATATCAACATAATCATCATTGATATTGGTCATTCGTTCTTAGTTATTCCATTAAAATTCCATTAAAATTCCATTAAACAGGGTTATATTCAAAATCCGTAAGTTTTAAATGATATTTTTCCATGGATTATATAAGAAAGGTAGACAACAGGAAACTGTATCTGTAAAACCATAGGTAGGTTTTTCTCTAGATGGATTATTTTTCTAAAGTAATGATGCTAGTAAGCTAAGAACGGTTGTCTAATACTGTTCTTTAGCAATACACAGAGAATAAACATTTCAAAATGTAAACAAAAGTTATTTTTAGAATTAGCCTATCCTAAGTTATTTAGGGACGCCTGTAAGCTATTTCTATAGTTTACTATCGTCTATATATATTGTCATTCAATTGTTTTATTCTCATTTATCTGCAATACTTTTGAAATGATTACTTCCTTATGCCAATACATATTATGTATTAGTATTATTCAGTTAGTTTCTTTGTTTATAACTATTCAGTCTATTTATAAAAGATTTATATGTGTAAATTTTCTTTCATTTAAGTAAATGATATATTTTTACAAATAGAGAAATTGTACAGTGTTAACATTGCTTGGTCATAACTGCATGGTCTCCCAACAACATTTCAAATACAGTATATTGAACCCTTGAATATATTCAATTTGACTACATGCTTGTATTTGTTGATAGCAAATTTTTGACTACTATTGAAGTAGATTTTTAACTGGTGACTTTTAATTTTCATTGTTACTTTTGAGAACTTCATTGTTACTTTTTCATCGTTACTTCATTTATGTTCTTGAGAGATTTTTGTGGTAATTTTTCATACATGACTAGACATGTTTACACAGTGTAGGACAACTGTTTTAATTGTATACAGTAAATAAGAAAAGAAAATATCTTAAAAACTTCTTCAAACAACATACCTTCTCCGTTATTCAGTTGAGTTACTCTATTTTCCTTACGCTAAATGAAAATAATTAATTGAAACCATTTTCCTTAAGTAAGATTGAGTCAGTAGATGATTAATGACAGAAATGTCATTAACTAATTATGCTGCCAGCTGCTACCTTATCAACCATCGGGGTCAAAACAGAGACCCAAGGACAGGCTCAGTTTAACTCCTAAGATATCTTAGCTGTAAGAAGAGAAACCGGTTGTTATTATGTAGAAAACTTACTTTCGTTACATAATTGTCTGAAAATATACCCAACTGGCAAAATTTTACTTTAATAAATCTGACTTTTCCAACTGAAATCCTGTAAAGTTCAATTTGATTGTAAAATTTCTGAACCAGCGTCATTATGAGTTTTAAAAACTTTGGTAAAATTAGTTTTCTAATATGTGGGCTTCATTATAATACCTCAACCCTACCTTAAAAAATATGAATTATATGATGTTCAAAGAATGAGCTAGTTTGTATTATACATTATTGCACTTTGACCCTTATGATTTAATTTAACTACATGAAACTTAACTAACCTCGTTCAGTCCTTAAAATATAAGTTTAATAGCATTATTTAATTGCAATTTGATTATCTCTTTATTTAATTATAATTCATACTTTCCTTTGTTCTACGAACTGTTTATAAAAATATTGAAGAAGTCGTACCTGTAAAGTATTTCCGTTAAATCGATTTTACCGAAATCATTATCTGTACATGCTTTTATTTTAACCAGGTTTATTTAAGGACAAACATAATTACACTGTTTATAACGATACGTTATTTTATGTTTGTCACTTCCCGCAAATGTAATAACACATACAATGATGTTCATGAAGTAATTTAAATATTTGTTTGAGAAACTAAATGAAATATTCCGGCATATCACTTAAAATTTGATGTTTTAAACTTGAAATAAATAACAACTAATGTCGGTAACTGTTGAAACAAAACAACCCTTCTCAATCAATCAAAATGCAATTGCAAGTAACGAAATCACTCCACGTTCCAAAGATTTCCCCTGCGTTTCTCTTTTCATTACTTTTTTATTACCTCAGAAACCTCAACTTAGATTTACTTCCCAGGGTATCGGTGAACATCATTCAGTGTGTTTTGACGATCATTATTGTAAATTGATAAGAAATTGGAATTGAAACTTGAAACATATTTGCTTTTTTTTAAGAGGTCGCGTTTTGGTCGTACAATGACCCCATCTCTCTGAACTCTCAATATGTAAGTTTCACTTCGCCAAGACATTGGCCAATACAAACTTTGCCCAAAACCGACCACGGGACATTGCTGATTCCGTTAGATAGACAAGTTTCAAACTTGTATCTCATCGTGTTATTAATCATCCCGACTAATCCTTCAATTCAGCAGTAGAGGTTTAGATTAAAATGAAAGCTTTTATTTGGTTCGCCGTTTCTTTCCTTATTGTAATCTCATATTTTTACTCCTATTCGTTAACCTAAATTTAGTCGGATGAAATAGTCAGAAGTGAATGCAGCTTTTACAACTTAAGTATTTTCCATGGACATGTGAACAAAATTCTACAGAGTTAAACCAACAACATCATTGTAGCCTCCGATTCGATAAACTGCCCTAGAAGTAGTACTAATGAACTTTTTTAATTATGTAATTTTTAAACTAACTGTATTTTTAACTGATAACTTTTCTAGAAAAAATTTCGAAGTTTTTTTAAGAGCTCAAAAGGCAACACTGATGTAAAGAATTATATACCTTCAAAGTAATAATGAGTTACATGCTAACGAGTTAAATATTACAATGCTTGTTTTAAACTCGTAAAACAAATAATATTCAACTACTTCTAATATTTTAACATAATCACGGGCCTTAATACGTTCTCTATGATTTAAATTCCTTAATTCCTAAAACCGTTACATTAATTAACAGATAAAGCAATTTCGTATATAATTTAAAAACTTCAAGATATTTTTACTTGTTTAGGAAAATAACAGAAATACTTAATTTAATATTATGTATTTACAACAGTGGTACCAGGTAGCGATATTGGAGGCTGTTTTCAATACCTTTTCACCTTATAGCAGTCCAAGACAGTAGTTCTCGTAATTACACAGACAATTACCAACAATTACAGAAGGTAGCATGAGACAATTACGCCCCGTCTTATTGGAAGGGGTAAGCGAGGGATATGGAAGGTTAAATTAAGGTTTTAGTTCTACAGGAAAGTAAAAAATCTAAAGTAATAACAAATACAATTTGTTGTGCGATCAACGTTAGAATTATGTATAATTACTTATAATTTTACCAGTATTCAAATTAATATGTGAAATGATTTACGTAATGTAATTTTGTATTTAGAAATGAAAATGTCAAATTTATACCTTAATTGGTTTGTTATTAATAGTTTTTGGGTATTTTCGAAAGAATCAAAATGTATATAAATTGGTTGTTATTTTCATCTTTCTCACAATTTTCCTGCTTTTGGATAATTTCAAACAAATGCTGAACAATTATTTATCGCCCATAAATATGTTTTTGAACACTAAAGTGATTATAATTTTGAAATTATAAATGATCTTTGTAGTTTTAAATTGTTCTCCGAGGGAATACATGGAAGCGATTGATTGATAATTTAAAGCTATCTTGGGTTAGCCCGCCATAAAAGCGATGTTAATTTCGTTCATTTCAAACAGCCACTGAAGAGTTATTTACAATCTCAAAATATTATTTTTTTTAACCAGAGTGATTGTAATTTTAAATATCTAGTATACTGTGAGATCAGAAATTATCTGTGTAGTACTTAAACTGTTTTACAATTTAGAACGTCTAGTCTTCTAAAACTCTTTTTTAAATTCAATTCGAGGATGAGTCATCATTTATGACGTTTGTCCCAACTCCCAGCAAGTCCCTAAATTTGGATTTAAGGGTCCCTTTGCTTTACAAGGCTTTTGCATTAGCATTTGGGGTATTTGGTGGAATAACTCGTCCCACCGGGAAAGTGTAAATAGCGTGACAACTTAATGTGCTAATGCTAATGAACTATGTGATGTATAGTAATTTTTCACTCGTATGAATAAGAGGTGGTTTTTTTACATCAATGATGTTGGACAGATATTAAATAGATCCTCAGAAACCGTTTGAAGCTTATAGGAATAGATTTATGAGAACATTGGGGTGTTATTAGTTGGATATCAATTAAGGGGTTGCAAACTGTGCTAAGCAATTCCTAGCATTAATTGACCTTTTAAGTGTCAGCTTTTGTAAAATCTTAGTAAAACGGACGCTTTCTAATAGTAAAGATAAAATCACTAAAATATTACATCTTTCTAGTTTAATGGATGTAATAATATATTACCATTGACTATGTACATAGTCAATGATATTACTTTCTTTATTTATAAACATTTATACGTTAAGACATTATTACTATAATAATTTAGTTTTAGTGATAGGTAGTAAAAAATGTAATCAAATGCTAGTATTGATGGAAAATGTGTTAAACTATTTTCTCGAATCAAACAACCGTATAGAAAAGTCGTAAACCTAGAAAAATTGGAATGACAAACCATTTGTATATCAAGTCAGTAGGAGTTTTCGTATTTCCCTTGAGGGTCCATTTGCGGTATGTGATTTTATTACTTGTTTTCACCTTTTAAGTCACCTTTTAAGAAGCTTACTTAACATTTTCGGTCATTAAATTTAAATCACCGTTGAGTAAAAAACATAATGCACATACAGGGTGAATTTTAAATGAGTTCCCCCCCTACTTTTTTCTACATTTCTTAAGATATAAACTTCGGACCACGTCAGATCATTGTAGTGTAGTAAGTACTTCATTTTGACTGGATAAACATTTTTGGCCGCCATCTTGGATCCGCCATATTGGATACAAAATTTGTTTTTCAAATGTAAAGGTAGGGTTGTGACCCATTGTTTCAAATTAGAATTTTACGCTGATTACAATGCCGCAATTAGTTTAAAAAAATCTTGATCCGTTCTAAAGTTATGAGGACTTTTTATAACTTTATTTTTAGCCCATTTTAACATTGTGCATTTACAAACTAAGACCATAATCTCAAAATAGTGCTAGATAAAGATAAGTATACACCACCAATCATTGTCGACCTATTATCACTTGGTTATGACGGATGTATTTTTTTGGCCGCCATCTTGGATCTGCCATTTTGAAATGTGATAAATTAATTTAAAAATGAAGGTGGTGTTGTGACCCACCATTTCAAACTACTTTTTTATGCTGAATTTAATGCCGCAATCCGTTTTGCATTTTCATATTTGTTTTTTTGAAATATTGGAAATTTAAGTAAGATAATTTTAATATTTCATCAAGAAAGCCTGAGAAACAAAAACGGATTGCGGCATTGAGTTCAGCATAAAAAAGTAGTTCAAAATGATGGGTCACAACACCACCTTCATATTTAAATTAATTTATCACATCTCAAAATGGCAGATCCAAGATGGCGGCCGAAAAAAATTAATCTGTCATAACCAAGTGATAATAGGTCGACAATGAATGGTGGTGTATACTTATCTTTATCTAGCACTATTTTGAGATTATGGTCTTAGTTTGTAAATGCATAATGTTAAAATGGGCTAAAAATAAAGTTATAAAACGTCCTCATAACTTTAGAACGGATCAAGACTTTTAAAAACTAATTGTGGCAGTGTAATCAGCGTAAAATTCTAGTTTGAAACAATGGGTCACAACCCTACCTTTACATTTGAAAAACAAATTTTGTATCCAATATGGCGGATCCAAGATGGCGGCTAAAAATGTTTATCCAGTCAAAATGAAGTACTTACTACACTACAATGATCTGACATGGTCCGAAATTTATATCTTAAGAAATGTAGAAAAAAGTAGGGGGTGGGAACTCATTTAAAATTCACCCTGTATTTTTGTTAATTCATATATTTTAATTTTTTTGCATAGTATAACACAACAACTTATACGGAACGATTAAGTATAAAATGTAACATTTTGTTATATATATGTTGTTACCTTTTTAAGTATAATATGTTTTTTTTCGATTCCCTTTAATTTCTTAGTCTAATTGAAGTTATGACAAACAACTTAGGATGACATGCATGATGCATTTTGCAAGAACATAATGAAATAAAATTTGAAACTAAATAGCCTTAGGAGATTTAAGCGCAATGAAAGGGAAAAATCAATTAATTAGCCTATGCAAAACCTATAACTTATAATACATAAACAATGCTATGTATTGAATAATTCAATTTATATTTATATAATAACCAATGCAATTTATTTCGGGGAGTTTTTTTATTTACTTGCATTAATTTTAATGCACTTAATAGTATTCGGACAGTGATTAAGACAGCTTCTGTAATTTAATACAGGAAATGTAAATTTCAAATGTTGTCACCTTAAATGTATTATCTTTTGATTGATGAAATATATGATAAATTTAAAATAATTGTTTTTTTGAATTATATCATCAAAGTAGGGCTTCAGCAAGTAGTAATGTTTAATTTATAAAACCGTTTTAGTCAGGCTGTAACAAACTACAACACTTTGATTACAAAGGAAAGTTAGAAAGCTTGTTGTCTGTTATCAAGTGCTTCCAGCCACGATAACAATTATTAAACCAAACCTTCTTTGAAAATTGCAAAAAACTTCGGGCCATTTAACAAAAGGTTTAATTCAAACTTATGACAAGATACCTCAACAAAACATTTTATTTTTGAACTTCTAAAACAGGTTTAGGAAAGAAGTGGAATGTATGTTCTGCCAAGTTGGAATTATATCGAGATCATCGCTACCATTTACAAAGAAAACTTTGATTTAATAAAACAAAAAACTTCTAAGAATTATTACCTTACAAACACTTGAAAGGACAATTCCACACCACTAATGTGGTATTTAAATTTAACTATTTTACTACTAAAATAGTGTTACTCTTACACGTAAATCAAACAACAAGTAAAATTCAAGTAGAGAGCCTAATTGATCCCATTTATTAGCTGATCGACGCAATGTTCGTGTTTAGAATTAATTACAGACCACTTGGCCTTCTTGGCTCTAGAGGTAGAGCCAGCTTGCAGTTCTACTTAGTTATATTGCACCATTCTTGTCTGTGTCCTCCTTTACCATGTTTGGTCTTGCAAAGATTTTCAATATTTGAAAGGTTAGAAACTACTAAATCCGATTTCACTAATTTTAAGTGAAACCACATCATTGATAAATATATTTATTATTTCACGTACATACATCGTCATAAGGGCCGATACTACAAAAGAGGTAATAAATATGGATTTTTACCAATTTAGTAGTATCATAGATAAAAGGAGTATAGACATCCGGTAAACACTTATTTTCAGGACTAGTAACGTAATATACTATTAAAATACAATAGTTTGGCATAGACCATACCATATTCTTTATCTGGTACACACATCTGCCTACAGAAAATATACAACTTACTTTCTGAAAAATATTGTTTGCAAAAAAAATTTTTACTCATGAATGAAGCATAGCCATTTTTATTTATCCAAATAGGAAGCTATTGATATAATTAATCAAAAATGTTAAAGGAAAAAATGTATTTTTTATCTCATTATTAAAGACCACAAAGGGAGGACCTATTGGCAGTTAACACGTTAAAACTAAAATAAACCAAGTGGTTTTTTTTTAAACCGTCCATCGCTTTAAACATAAGGTGCCTCGAAGGGTTTTTTTACATTTGATAGTTCGATAGAAGATAGTTAGATATTTATTATAAAAACTTCTGAATAGATAAAAGTTTACACAACCATAAAAAAGAGCATCGTTACAAACTGATTAAATTTATCAAATACCAAAATTTAGGGTAAATTGTACTTTTTATACTTTTAACTATTCTTACGTGCAATAAACACACGAAACAATAGCCACAAATATTCAATCTAAATAAAGGACACTTCTTCAGAACAACAAGTAAATGCGCTTGTAGAGGTTCTTTTGAAAGATCGCACCATGTATTGGTTGATCGTTGCAGTGTTCGTGTTTAGAATTAATTACAGACCAGTTGCCTTCCTATACTGATGAAAAAGGTCTTGCCTTCGCTTCAATTTCATAAAAAAGTCGCTTGTACCTTTTTTCAATACTTTAGATGTTCTATTTAGTACTGTTAAATAAACTGCAAATCAATAATGTTTTTGTGAGTTTGATGTTTTTCATGATGAACTTCTACAATAAATTTGGGTATTCTGAAAATAATTTGAATTTTGATTGTAACACTCTATATGTTACAGTTTCTACAGATTGTTATTGAAACCTGTAAGACCTGTGGTGGAATTAAAATAATAGTAATAACAATCTAAGAATACTATAAATGTAGCTTTAACAAAAAATAATAAATTATTATTTCATATTCTTATATGAGGGGGGATACGTTTAAACTTTAACAACAGTGTTATGTGTTTTCAGGTGAGTGGAGCAAAATAAGCATCCTAAATGTATCGTAAGGGATATGTAAGTATTCCTCTTTCAATTGCTCGCCATCCCAACAAGTGCACGTAATACATAGCCCCTATGACATTTTTTATTGTTATTTTAACTATTTTCACTATTTATGTTCAATTTGAAAATTGTTGTTACCTAATTTAGGAAACAGTTATGTTACAATATGACTTGTCTATTTTAGCAGTTAAGGTATTTCCAAGTGCTTGTAATTATTTTGTCCTAATCAAAAGAAAGCTAAATAAATCCTTAGTGTCAGAAGCTGTCGAAAGGTTTTACATAAATTACGCACCTGTCCTTGATTCAGGATTTCAAAGATGTTAGCCGAAGAAACAGCTACTATCACTAATTTACACTCGTAGGAACCAAACTCAAAGAGATAACAACATATTATAAGAACAGTTTAAACATCACACTCAATGAACAGATGCAGGTTTATGTAAACGTTGCACCCCTTGGAGTTTATTCTCACCATTTACTAGCCTCAACTAATGTTTATGTTTATAGTATAGTACAGCAGCAGATCATCAGTTGGTTGTTAAACCCTGCAACTAGGGTGGAACTAAGTACAACTACCAAACTATTACAACTGACAGCGCATTTGAAAGTGAAAGTATTTTTATCGTGTATGCCAGAATATTTGCAGTACAATATTGAGTTTTCAACAATTTATTAGCGCAGCTATCTTGGTTCTCTATAAACAATTCTTTTTGTTATAATAGAAATACTTCACCTGATATACCTATCTCAAGTTAACAGCTTTTGAAGTAAATACTTTCACTACTACTAGTCGTAAACATACTTTTCCACTTTTAAGCTACTGTGCTTTACATAATAAACCTTGAAATTTACCCTTGCAAATACAGAGTACAGGAACATAAAGAGTTTCGGATGAACCAGAATTTCAAGGTAGAGGGCAAAGGCAAAGGAAAGCTATTTAAAGCACATCCCGTGCGTGAACGAGATTGTGTACAAAATTGAGTAAAACCACAAAACTCGATTGTTAGGGTCGCTGTCTCCCGGGAGCGGGGAGGTGTTCCTAAATGTAATTTTATCCTTAATTACTTTAAAAGTCACAATGCCACGTGTGGTTTAACCTACAGTAGTTTTAGAGTGTTAAAAATGATTATATTAGCATAGAATAATAAACAACTAACTTGAATTAAAACACACACGATGAATGAACAGTATTCCTCTAAAATGATATTACTGTGTTTGTTTTATTTTTGATGGACGTGATTTTCTCACATGAACATTGCGGTTAAACTCCATTAAAACAATAAAGTGTAAATTTTATAATCACTCAAATTTATCTATTAAAACTGATTCGGTGACTTTCCTTGCCTTAATCGGGCATGAGAACATAGACGTAAAAGTTGTGATAAACAATATTAACAACCTCTTATTAGCTAATTCAAATCAAACACAAATTTTGCAGCAGTCTCAAAAATTCCAATTAAATAATTATGGTCTTACCTAAATAAGTGAAATAGAAGTTTGATAGGATGCAATTTTAATAAACAGGGATATTTTTCGTAGTATTTATGAGTAGATTAAATTTGAGACTATTCACCCAAATGTAGACTATAAACACCAATGTTGCATCACTTCAGCTAAGTTATAACATAAAAGATTCTAATTTTGGAACAACTAAGACGTATCAAAAATCTTAAAAAAAAAAATTTGAATGTATAAGACCTTATTTGCTTAAGACAATGTAAGTTACACAATAACTTGAAATTAAAATTTTATGACATTCATAGTAAAGGAGGACACAGACAAGAATGGTGCAATATATCTAAGTAGAACTGCAAGCTGGCTCTACCTCTAGAGCCAAGGAGGCCAACTGGTAATTAATTCTAAACACGAACATTGCGTCGATCAGCTAATAACAGGGATCAACTAGACTACAGTATCACCTTTGTACTTTTACTTTAACTTGTTGCCAAATGCAACGTTTGAATTCTATATTCTAAAAAAAAAACATGTGAACAATGAAATGATCGACCAATGATTCTGCTGTATTTTAGTGTGTTTGCTCGTTAATGAATTGTAAAACCTTTTTTTTTAGTATAAACTTTATGATTATTGTTTTAGTTGCTGTTAGAATCTGCTAAATGGACATGATAAACTTTCATTACATCCAGATTGATTATTTTGGAATGATTTCAAAATAGTGTTTAATCTAATACCAATATCCTTAACTAATGGCATATTAACTACTGTATATACCAAAATAAAGGTTTGTGTAAAATTATACTTTTAACCAAATTACCTTTCCGATAAAACCAACCGTCAAGCTTTATAATCTTATAAAATAATGCTCAACAACTTAATCGCAATTTGTATAACTTTTAGGCTCTTTAAAATTGTAGTACTGAGAAATTTAGTCTGTAGACAACATTTTTATGGTTACTAAACCAAATAAAACCTATCTACTTTTTATCTAACTTTGTGTTCAAATTCGTCTCCAAGCTCTCCTTTTAAGTTTTCGTCATACTCTTTACCATTGCCTTTTTACTTGCAAATCGAACTCGGAAACATGAAATAATACTTAATTGCGATTTATGATTTTTCTTCACATTAATAAAGAGTGTGAATGATTCAGCAATACTGATTAGTAGGTTGGGACTGGGTTTATAACTACATTCATGACGTCACAGCTGCAAAGGTCTTAAATCTGTTACTGTCAATAAACCTCTGAACATGTGTTGAGTACAGGCATGGCACAGAGAAACATTGGTGTATATCAAACGTAATTAATGCTTTGCTTTATGACTTAAAATTCTTAAAATTTGGATTTTTAAAGTTTTATTCGTTAAATAGTTGTGCTTTGAATTTAAAACTTGTTAAATAAACTCTTGAAAATAATGAACAATTCTGGCCAGTTCTTCTGTTGGGCCTTGCGGTAGGTAAATATGATAGTTTAAATATCACTCGTTTTGTATCACGTCATTCTATTTCTATATATATTTGTGCCAGTGGAATTAATTAAGTTCTTTTTAAGGGAACGGTCCAAACTGTGGCCTTGTCATTATCTAATCACTATGAACTCGCTTTAAATCTTTAGCAGATCTTCACCATGCATTGAGAAAATCATACCTTAAAATAATGTAAAAAAATTTAAAAGAGAGTTGGTGTAGAGGTTGGTTAGTGGAGTCTACGAGATTGCGGGATGATCAAACCCCACCAATAGCAAATCGCTTTAGCTATGTGATAAGACTGCAACCTTCAAGGCCCAGCTGAGGTTTATGTGTAAGTAGAGCCTATGTACCATCTAGGGATGTGAATAAAGAAATAAAAAAGTAACAATTATTAGGTTAGTAAGATTTAAGTTGTAAGTTGTTGATTAAATGAGAAAAACTTAAAGGATACCTTTAGATGTATATTTACAAAAAATACATCTTTTACCTTCAGAAACCTTTGTGAGGATCCAAAGTGATTTATGGACTTACATAATTTTATATTTGCATTGTTTCATTTCATATATTATTATTTTAACCGGTGCTGGTTGGGAACGTAATGAAATGTTTAGATCCTCTGCAGCCGCTGTGAGTGGGAGCGATAAACGGAGGATTATAGACTACAAATCGCACAGTCTCTCTAACCGCTGGTGTTGATAGCCGTTTAATGTCGTAATGTATGTCGATGGGAAAACATTATTTCCATTGTTTTTATTTATGACACTTCTCTCGAAACGGGCGAGACTCTTGCTTTAGTGGGTTTTAGTATGAAAAGACCATAAATATACCCGAGGCCGCTTTCCAGGTTGTGGTTAAGTACGAGTAAATACGTAAGTTAATAGATATTTTTATTAATTAATATTACGTTGGATGGCACAACGTAGACGCATCATTTTCTTGTATGTGATGAACGTTAGGTTGAATCGTTAAGCTTTATGCAAATATACCATTGAGGCTTCAGTAAAAAAAGTACAGTAATGAACTATTTAAAGGGTAAAATGCCCAATAATAAATTAATCTAAATTATAATCACGCGTCTACGTTGTGCCATCTAACGCGATATCAATTTGTTAAAATATCTCATTGGTCAATACATTTGTATTTATTCCCATTAAAAAACTTCTTACAGCACTTAATCAACTTCTTATGCGTATTTCATAGCATTGGAAGGGGATTGTTATAACGCTGTGCTTGGTTATGGTTATGTATAACATTTTATCTATTTATGGTAATCATCATAAATAAATGTTCAACGTCAAATATGTACTGGATCCAGAATGAATCCTTATGATCGGACCAGAGAACTTATATTTTAATAGCTTCCACAGTTTATTTATTTGATTTTATAATTAAACACCTACCTAATACTTTTGTAAACCAACCTAGCAAATTATAGTTCCTAACATCAAAAGCCTCAGTATGTTGAGATATTTTACTGTTTGAACACACCCCCCATTTCAGAATCGTTTTAATTATTTCCTATACGCGTACCTAACCAAAACAACAGTTTCATAATTCGTAAACATAATTTAGAATTTGTGACATCTTTCAAAATAGCTATTTTGAAAATATACACCATGCCTTGGGGTCGAGAAACCATCAGCATTCATCGATAATAGCTAAAATTTTTTTTAAATCTTTGAATAAAATTACTTTACGTTCAATGTAATGGTACTGTCTGCTGGTTATTTTTGTGAATTGTCTTCAGCGAGGCCAATATGTTGTTGGGAATCTTTATTGCCTTTGTTTCTGGTAACGGTTCCTTCATGGAAATACCGAGTTATTTATGACGTTTATGGTTACAACCTAAGAAAACATACGTGCTTAACATATATTAGAAATCAGTTACATTTACGTAAACGTTTATTGCATTCTGATGTAGTTTAGGATTTCTTAGGAAACCCCCATATAGGAATGTAACTTATGGACATAGCAATTACGTAATTGTGGAAGTTAATACAAATATAGCGTAGTATGTTTTATTATCAAAATCCATGATAAATCTGCATTTTACCCTAAACATAATGGGGTTGAAAATCGAAAAAAATCTCTATATTAATAGGCAATGTTACCTTAAAACCTATTTTCTTATACATCTCAAGGAAAATCTACGCATGCAGTTACAAATATGTTTTCCTGTAGATGTGCAGAATCTCGTTATAAATTAAAATAGGCTAAAAGATAAACACGAAAAACATATTTAAAAATTATAAAAAATTAACACGAGCATTATGGATTGCCATGCTGGTAACGAAATATGAACAAAAACACAAAACAAATGGAAGAAATTCCAATCACACGTTTTATTTAGAATGTGGGGTGAAAGTAGAGAAGTCTGTACATTAAACATTTTTGGTCGAGTTTTCGACCACTGGACGACCTCTAGTAACAATAAATGAACAGCTGTATCTGTGTATCTCAATAAGTTGTACTCAGGTTCCTGCATGTTTTTCAAAATTTATATGTTTTAATTGTGATTAATAAAATATTTTGAAGGCTTGCGTCTAAATAGCTTAGAACATAGCTCTGTTGCAAGGAAGTAATTAAATATTTGTGTAATATACTAATACGAGTTGAATGTTAGAATTCCACGAAAGAGCAACAGAGACATATGCCGCCTGTAAGTCTAGACAAGATCGTTATGCCTATTGGTCCAGACAAACGCCTTCCACCTACCATTTTGACGATTAACATCGTCCGAACCAAAAAGTAATGTCTACTTTCAAATACCACTTGATATAAAACATTTATTTGGTTAACCTGTTATTCCAATCCATCAATAAGGTCCATCAAGTAGGAACGAGCTTAAAAGAATTCTGAACGTAAAAAAATTACAGTGAATATCCTTATCATTAATACTAAAAGATACGTATTCAAAGCTAATCGTAAAATCAACCGAAGCTTCTATTGAACGAAAAGAAAACTGGAGTCTGGTATTGTGAGAACGTGCAGGCCTTACATAGGTTTTGCATTAGAGGAGTGCGAATCATTGACTTGGCTCTAACTAGAAAGATCCCACTTTCAGGCTTTTATTTTTTAAATTGTTAATGTTATAGTATTTTGGTGTAGAATAAAATCGTTCTAGAGTATTTTACAAACTTTTTACCATCATTTTAAACATCCAAAAAAATATATTACTTTGGACTACATGAATACAAATTCATGTTGTAAAACGTTTGATATTACAAACCAAATATCACAACAACAAAATATACGTATAAGGAACTGTATTACAATATTTGTAAATCTTGAGTCTAGCTTTGAAGAACGTAATATTTGAATGCTTTGGTGCTTAAAGTACTTAAGTGTAATTGAGCGGACCTGTTTATTTAAAAGTTGATACTCAATTAGCACTGACTATTTATTACATATTTTAAACTTTAAAAGGCTTTAAGTACTTTTAAATTGCTTAAAATTAAAGTATAAAATCAAGTAATCATAAATTGTTTTAATTTTGTTGCAGCAAAAAATACCCCTCAATAATTAACATATTTAATTTTAACGTATTTTTAAATTTTGGTAATTAAATTTAAGGCCCCCCAAGAATATTTTGACCGTCTAATAAGTAAATTAAAATATTATTTACCGTAAATATTATTTATTTGATCTGTTTTGCTTCTGCAACAATCATATGCTTGAACAGACCGCACTGTCCGCACTTAATTTTGATTATTATATTTTAAAACCTTTTCAAAGGTACAATAATAGATAATTATGAAAGATATAAATAAACGTAGCTCCTTACAGTTCTTCAGAACATGAGATCTGGAAAGCCTTTGAAGCTTAAAACCTCCACCAATCCACTCTAGAGGAATAAAACGGCGAGGAGGGTGAAGCTAAGGCTCGCATTTCTGAAGATAAGGTTTCAAGAATATCAGGGAAGCAGCTCAGTAACTGAATAGGGTTATGAGTTTTGAGTCCTTAAAGTAATTGATGAAATGCACAACTATTAATGTTAATTAATTCTTAGTTTATTTTTGAATGCAGGTTTTTGTATGTTTTCTTAATTAGTAAATATTTTGCCTTATCAATTTAGCACTACAAAGTGTAATTATGAGAACTAAAATTTTTATGGCAACATTTACCATGTTTCATGTTTTCTATTTAGTTTTTCATTTTCAACATTCTGCGTAGAGGTTTTATACTTATCCTAACTTACTTCTGTACTATCTGCACTTATACTTACTTAGTAAATATATACTTAATGTGGCGAATATTGTATTTTTAGTCCAAATAAATCTTTCAACCAATAGCAAATAAAACCCAACATGAATCATGTAGCTAATAGTTGGCAAGGTTTAAGGCCTCTGCAGGTGTAACGCCATGAATGTGACGATAAACCCAGGTTTACCACCTGATAATTTACTTATCAAAGATGGTTAAAACAGTATTCTTAAGGTTTCATTGTGTTTGGATTTAAACTTAAACCGGGCTACTTTAATTTAAAATTTAGCTTGAAACAAGTTTATTTTTAATAAAACCTTTTTTTCTCTAAATATGTGGCAATATTTTGATAAAACTTGCTTTAAGAGGAAAGTTAAATTACCCTTATGCCATTATCAGTAGTCTCCAGCTTTGGGCAAAGAATATTCTATAACCTCTCTTAGGGGCCTCTCTAATGATAAACTCAACTTGTATATCTATTTTTGAACAGTTTTAGAGCTGCTTTACCAATGGAAAATTAATTCTATTTTATAACTTATTACTGTAAATATTGGGAAATGTTCACAGAATTTATCATCGGCTTTTGTTTGAGGGTTATATCGAATTACATGATTCTAAATAATAAATGAGAAACTTACAACATAATACTAAATTATAGCCAAGTATGTGTTTTTTTAAGTGATAGTGATCATAATAAGATCCATGTTTTTGTAATATTCTAGTTTCTACAAATTTGCTGTTGGTTTTGTTGTGGTATTTAGTATTGGTTAAGAAATGGAGGGTGATGTTTTGATTTTTTAATAGAATGTGCTTCAAACATAAATAATATTGTCAAATTCTTTTTATTACTTTTTGAACCAAATTGATAATCACAATTCTGATGATTGATTTTTCAATGTAAAATGTTGAACTAAAATATATAATTAAACAATATGTTCACAATATTGGTATTTAAGTATTCTAGTGTAACCACATTTTAGTATACATATTTTTGTATATAACAAATATATTACAATCTATTTCAAATACGAAACATATGTAGTTTGGAAAGGGTCTGCAGTTTTTTGATGGGCGTGGGCCTAAGTCGTAAAACATGGCGCCTGTATGACTAGACACTAGACAGACCCCAGCAGTCAATATAGGGTGCTTTGGCTACTGAGATCTGACTTGAGCTAAAAGACATTTAAATTTGGTTAAACAAAATTATGAAATAATTTATTCGTATGTTCATTTAAAAATATATAGTTTACTTTTCTAAGATGTATAAAACGCGCTCTTGTTATCGTACAATGTAAAATATGAGATTAATTACACGAAATAGGCTATATGTGTAAAACGGAATTAGGTACCAATTACAATTTCTTAGAAAAAAAGTCTTCCATTTCAATTTCTTGGAAAGAGGAAGAATGTAAAGAACTAGATTAACATTTTTCTACTGAATTTTGGCAGATGAGTATTGTTAGTCCAACACCAGAAAAAAGATATGTTTTCAATATTGACATACATTTTTGATTTAGACTGATTTTTATAAAAAAGTGTATTTGTGTTTACCATGAAATCATTGTATACATTAAAACCCTTATTTTATTTATTTTAGGGAAAAATATGTTAAAAAGTTGCGATAGATTTGTTCAATGAACTATAAATAGTAAACTAATACATTTTCAGATTCTAAACATTTTATCTACCGCTCATAAGTATATAGAATTGATTTAGAGACAGTCTTTGATACAAAAAGTCAGTAGACATAGGCGTTCCATTAAACCATAGTAGTATTACGAATGCCTTGGTTTAAACAGTATCAATCGTAATGGATAAATCAGCCGAAGTAGAAAGACCGAGTCGTGCAGAATCAATTTGTCTTTGGTTCGCATCTGGTTTAAAAAGACATTTATATTTGAAGTTCTCATAGCTCATAACAAATCGTATATCGTTTTGTTTCCACTACGTACTCTCTTTTAAGTGGTAATTGTATTTCAGTTTTTAATATTATTGTAAGCTTTCCCTTATATTTTGATGTCCTTTCTTAATTTATAATTCATTAGAGATGAGGTAAAATAATTGCATTATTTTATCAAATGCATTTAGAAATGACTAAAGACTAGGTAAAAAATCTTTGACTGGTTGTAAAAATGCAGTGTTTTTTTCTTTTTTACGACGAATTTTAGGAATTCAGGAAATATTCAGCGTTTTATCTAATACGGGAAGAATTGTATAAAACACTTTTCACAAATATTTTATAATGATAAAATCAAGCAGCAATTTAATTTAGGATTATATAATTAAAGAATAATACCATTAATAACTACAGCTAAAGTAAAAGTTTCAAAATGGAAATGTTAAACAAAACTACAAAATTACTTAGTTTTTGTATGTACACATTGCAGATTTTCCTTGCACTATTTGGATAACTTTTGACTGAAGGGCTTTTAAAACCCTAACAAGTCATTTATAAATCTAGTAAAACCACAAAACTGATTGTTAGCGACGTTCCACTGGGACTATGCCACAGTATGGGTTCTTGGAGATAATATTGTAATGTTATCATTTTAAAAGTCACTAAAAATATCTTATGTCCCCCCCTTTTATTGCCATACTTGTATTTACTTAACTTATGTCTATTTCTCATCCTAAACCGTAGAATATCCTAGAATGTTATCTCAAAACGAATGTAGTTATAACAAATTGTTGACTTGAATAGTTTTCATCATTCATTTCATCATCATTCATATGGCTCTGTTTCACATGGTTTTTCATTTACTCAAGGATACAAAAACTGTTAAAATAAAATAATACATTAGTATACTAATAAATTCAATAAAGATTTAAAGTTTTATGGATAGTGGTGAAAGAAAATTTCTTGATGTGCCAGTGACTTTTGATACGTGGTCGGTTAAGGGACCCAATAAGCGTACTAAGATTTTTTCTGCCATTGCTTGCAGTAAATTTCATGCAAATTCTCTCAGACTTATTGTTTAGAGTAAGTATTAAAGGTACGTTTGGTATATATGATAACCGCTATATATTTTATCCTTATTGACCATTAGACAATTACAGAAATTATTTCTTTCGAGACTAGATGAGTTTATGGAAATTGGATCGTTGAAAAATTTAAAAAGGCATATTTTGTAAAATTTAGTTTTGGTGAATTAAAGGCCAAGTGTGAGAATATCCTGCATTCGATTGTGTAAAAGTCCTTCAGTAGATTTGGTGGGAACACGCAGGCCTTACATGATTCTCGCATTAGCTTGGACCCGTCCGACCGAAAGGGACTCAGCTACTTAGGCAATGGGTTTTTTTTTTGACGTTTTGTAGGTTTTAATTTATATGGCAAAAACTGTTCTGTGGTACTTCTTTTATTACCTAAAACCAAAATTTACATTTGATTAGGATTTATACCTTCTGTATTTAGTCATACAGTACAATATTTTTTATTGCTACAGGCTAAGATTAAGGATCCTCTAAATATTAAATGAATGTGATGATAAGAATTTAATATACTTTAACCAATGAGTTTCATGTTTTCATTCTCAGCGAATATTCTTACAAGGGAAGTATCTATTTTCATTTTAGTTTCATTCCATTTTGCTATTAGGTTTCCTTTCAGCTATGACAATTTTGATAGTTACAAAAGGCATTTAAAAGGTACGTTTACGAAAACTTACTACGGAATTCGGAAATTGGTAGAGTTTCCAAAATATCACCTTTCTTTAAGGAGATAGCTATACTTTTCTGACCATCTTGACTTGAACTAACTAATGAACTAACTAACTATCTAACTATCTAACGAACTAACTTAACTATCTTTTCTTTGTCCTTTTCCTTGATTTTTTTATGCTTAGAAAATTATTTAAGTAGCAAATCTCAAATTGTATCATTAATTTGTGGACTTAACACTTACATCCGAAGAGACTAACTATGTTTTAGTAACTCTCCAAAAGCAAATCTGCTTTAACTTACTTTTACTCGTAAGTATGACTCGTACCATTATGGTATACATCATACTCATCATAGTAAAACAAATGGATCGCATGTCCTATTCAATAATAACCTTGAATGTTTATGTTTCAACGCTTCACATATATATCGACTACCCTTGTAGAAGGGGTGAGCTGTGATCAAATCTACAGTTTACATCAGTTTGGACACAAGCAAGCTTGCACTTTCGTTACAATGTAAAGGAGGTTCGTTAATTAATTCTAAGCACGGATACAACATCGATTGGTGGTAACTGCGCCAAACTAGCTTGACCCTGGCTGAGAAATACTCTTAAATGCTTAAGGAGTTGTCATTTTGCATTTTCAAATTTCATTTTGTCTATGCTTGATGCATTATTGCATTATTGGGTAACATGTTTACAGAGCCTAGTTTGATTTGTTGGAAAAATTAGATTTGGGTTATTTTGATGGTGCCGTCATATTTTTTAGAAACTATTTTAATATTATTTCATCCAACATTCGTTTTATAACTAAACGTGAAGTGCTGGCTTGATTTTTATCAAAATTTAAAATTACGAATTCAAACGTGTCCATCTTGCTGTCACAGTAAAAATTATCAAACACGACTCTAGCCTGTGAAGGGTGGACAAGTTCGATGTCTCAAATTGCCTTAGTCACTGTATGACACAACAGTCCCTTTTTCTCCTTCCCGGATTGATTTTAAATATTGTCAAATGACCGTCAACTTTGTTTATGGTAAAATTCTCCGTATCTTAGTATCTTTTAAAATAATCCAATAATCCAATAAATAATAATAACTAGTGTATATGTTGCTCGAAATCGAGCAATTGCAAAGAAGTAAAGGAGTTATTTAAAAACAAATAACTTATTTAATAACAAATATAAGTCATAAATTCCGATGAGCTTAAAAGAGTCAACTCAAAGATTACGTAACTAATGATAATACTCACAATGTACTTAACAGTTCAATATAATCAACATTTCTTATAATTTTTGATAATTTTTCAAAAGCTGATCTGGCTTTTAGTGTATTGTAGAAAGGTTTCCCACTTATAGCCGCAATAGGTTGTCCATGTTGGTCTTTGTCAATGATAATGTAATCTGCATGGTATCACGCATTGTCGCCAGTACGTTTACAAATTTCAGTGTTTATTTTAATAGCACCAAATAACCATTAACTACCTGATTTTCTGAATAACCTCTCTGTCACAATTTTACAATTACAATGTTTGTTTCCCATGTTAATCTTATAGAGGAATACGAAACTTTAAAGGGCCCCAGGGCCTCACTCTCTAACTATTTCCTTAAAAAAAAGGTTTTTTGCACAACTTCACGTTACGTTCTTTTCAATGACGCCAAAAACATGTCAATCGGTTCAGTAGTTTCGGTGGAGTAATTGCCACAAAAACCCTGCTTGCGTATTAAATAAGTATATATTAATGAATCAAGAGTACCTCTTATCGCACCAATACATGTGGTTAGTTCAATATGTCATAATAATATTTACGGAATAATCTCCTTGCACGGGATCGTTGGTGGCATTTCTTATGTTTGCTAGTGTAGGTTACTATTTCAATTCTCATATGTTAACTATCCCGAAAATAGTCAGACTCTTTTTATGGATTGAAACTGTACCCAGCTGTGATGATTGTTGTCTTTTAATTGATCCTGGCTAATTAAGCAGCTGTTCTTATAAACAAAGCCAGGCAAGGTGGCTTACTCCATTCAACACTATCCTTAACTCACATTTGAGTTGACACAACTCCTAGTAGCGTCCAACAACTGCTATTTCGTGACACATAAGATCACTACACTATCCTCGTTTACGATTTAATATTGTTGCTGGCCTGGAAAACAGGCGGTCCTATTTTATGTTTGGACTTAATTATTATTCATATATTAAATCATATGGTAATTGTTAAGAATAATATTCTTAAAAACTGCTGATACAAAAAGGAACAATTACTTACATATTATAAGACAAATCATTATGACGCAGTACGAAATATGAAGCAAATAAATGATAAAGCCAACAAATGATAAAGCCTATTTACCACAGCAGTTTGCATGACAAAGTATTCTTTTACCTGACAGTCTAAAGTCCATCCGTCCTGAATAAATGATCTTCTACAGCGCCTTGCTGTTGCAAATTAAATTCCTCCTCAGGGGAGAGGCATTGCAGCATTTTATGCAATTACGAAGGTTAAAAACCTAACAGTCAGTTGTACATTCTGAAATGTATACTTTAATCATCTAAGGTTCCCACAAAACCTTTTATTTGTCTCAGGATTAATTTCTCTTTACATCTTTTTCTAGGAGTTTTTTTTTTACAGCTGTTATATATGGACGATATATGTAAATGTTTATACAATATGTACTGTAGTGGCTATACAACTAGTTTTAAAATAGGTTCTGAAAATAGTTTAGACATTCCTACAATGCTTTTTAAAGGGTAAAGTTTTTTTAGAACTTTTCGTCACCTTTCAGCACTTGGAGTCAGATAAGTTTATCGTAATCAAAAGGCCAATATATAATTTTATCATGGACAGCGGCTAACCTAAAAAACTATTTAGGATTTCCATGATTTTTCAGCTTCTGTATTACTTGTTCACATTTTAGTCCTCTTAAATCTTATAAACCCGGTGTAAATATTTACGTTTGGATATTTCTTTATGAAAAAATATTTTATTTATCTTTTATTCATTTTTTTTAGAAGTTGGTGGCCTTTTATTTATTTATTTATTTGGTGTTCAAATCCGTATGTTGTCTTTGTTTATAATTTATTCCTGTCTACTTCATGGAGTTTCAACGAAAAATGAATATTTTAAATTATCATAAGAGATTATTCCAACATATTATTATCCTGCTTATTTATACTTATTATTTGAATTCAGAACCTTTATTTTACTTATATTTATACTTTAAAAAACTAAATTTTGATTTTGTGATTTCATAAAAATACAATGTACAACCCGCTCTTCAATAATTAATTTTTGTGCATCCTTATCTCAAGAAATGCGTTTTAGACCCTCTAAACTTCCATTAAAAAACTAACACATTACATATTATTTTCTAATACTGTAATACAAAATGCTATCCATAAAAAATAAATTCAAACAATTAACGTAACTAACTAACTGTGTTGAACGTCATTTCTCATTCCCGGGGATTTCGCAATTAACAAGATGGAAACGTTTAACGGTAAGCCAAAGACTATTTTGTGTTTACTGTTTATGTTTGGAGGTAAAAGCGTTTTCAAGATCAAAGACACGATAGCAACTGCAGCCACGGATGAGTGGTCTCATACACTTTCATGAACACAAGATTGTACAAAGTAATGTAAGGGATTGGTTACTTCGGCCTTAATTTTTGTTTAATTGGAAAGTCTAACTGGACGAAATTAGCAAGCCTGTTTGGAGTGACTGGTTTGCATGTCTAACGAGGTAAATTAACACAATGCGTTGATGTGAAATCACGTATAAGTAAAGCCATGTTGTACGAAGAATTAGCAAAAATGTACATCACATATTTCTTTAACATCACTTTAACTTCTTTAACATAACATCTTTAACACTTCTTTAACATCATTTCATTACATCACATTTTTATAATAATACTACAATAATACCAATTTATTTATGCCAAAAAACGTGGTCATTGACAAAATTCTCTATTTTATTTGCAGGTGGTCTCTACGATAGTATGCAAATTTTAATATAATTTCTGGACTATGATTTTATAATATGAATAATTTAATGACATGTTAAGAGTTTTAACTTTATGATGGTTTTACACGCACAATCCGAAGTAGGTTATCTAGTGTTGACAGTTGAATGTGAATGAAACTTTATTAGTAAGTCCATAAAACATTTGTGGTCCAAAAACATGACTTGTGTTCCCTTGTATCGGTGAATAACACGCACTGATTTTAAAATATTGTGGTAAGTCTTATACAAAACTGATTTGTAGCAACATATCTCCATTCTTACAAATTATGCTGAAGATTTTTACTTTCTCCCCCTATACCATAGTATATGGAGAAAGTATTGTTTTCGTCAAAATTTTCGAGTTTGAGTTTTGAGTGGATATATTCGTTTTGGGTCCCCCTGGCCCCAAAAAAGTGGTTTTCGAAGTGATGTCTGTGTGTGTGTGTGTGTGTGTGTGTGTGTGTGTGTGTGTCTGTGTGTCTGGATGTGTACAGAGCTAGAGACCACACCTGTGGTCCGATTTCGATGAAATTTGGTATGCAGGTTCTAATCCATGGTATCTCCAGGCGTTTTTTTCATTTTTTTGAAATTTTGATTTTTAATGGGGATTTTCCCATAAAAACCCATAAAAAACCGGAAAAATCGGATTTTCTCAAAAATGGCCCGAACGATTTTGATAAAAATTTAGTATGTTGTAGCCCTTTAAATTCTGAATAAAATGGTACAAATTCCATATCTGTAAAAATTACGGTTCAAAAGTTATGGTCAAATATGTTATTTTCCCATAAAAACCCCATAAAATAACGAAAAATAGGATTTTAGAAAAAAATCCGGTTTTGACTTAACATAGTATGTTATGATCCTTACAGTTTTGATAGTTTTTTTAATTTTTTAGAATTTATTATTTTTAATGGGGATTTTCCCATAAAACCCCATAAAATAACGGAAAAATACGATTTTCCCAAAAATGGCCCGAACGATTTTGATAAAAATTGAGTATGTTATAGTCCTTTATATTCTGAACAAAATGGTACAAATCCCATTTCTGTAAAAATTACGGTTCAAAAGTTATTGTAAATTATGTCATTTTCCCATAAAACCCCCATAAAATAACAGAAAAATCGGATTTTCCCAAAAATGGCCCGAACGATTTTGATAAAAATTTAGCATGTTATAGCCCTTTAAATTCTGAACAAAATTGTACAAATCCCATTTGCGTATATTTACCCTCACCCCTTACACATGATAAAGGTTGTTGACAAACTTATGGGAGAAAGTATGTGTCAGAATGCTGATACCGTTTATTTTAACTAGTCATACTGTAGTCTCTGGTGTATAATTCCATTCCAGAGATACTAATACTTGGAAGATTGTAACATTATTGCATTTGACTGGGACGGGTGGCGTCGTCCTGTAATCCAGCTACTAGGAGGTCACGAATTGTGGATATTTATAGGGATTCGCTGTGGATTCGATGCTCCCTGGTGTGGATTAACGTCCGCACTAGTGAGTACTACGACTATCCGCAGTTCTATCCTAAAAATTAGACCAATTCGTTAATTACGAGGAAAAAATGTGTTTCGGATTCCACTACACACTGTAGGTCTCTTAGTTGCCATTAGCTGTATGGGCTATTAATTAACAGCTGTGTCTAAGGAACATGTCGGCCTTAGTCACTAACAAGACTACAAGATCGCGCCACTCATCCTACACTCATCCTTCACTCGTATTTGGGTTAAAATACGCACATAGTAGCTAGCGTCCCCATCTTAAATAATTGATAATTGATAATTCATAATTCATGATAAAAATAACTTATAACTATTAAAATAACGCTTATTTATATGCATTATTTAGATACTAATACCCAACGAAACACTTACTAGCCATGCACGCACTGTTCTATAAACGGATTTGTAAGCGAGTAGCCTTAAGCCAATCAGCTGACTGCATACTTGACAACTACGATAATTTACTTTAATTGTATCTCTGACCACAGCCGACACTTTGCACTTAGTTGTCCTTCCGCTGCTAACTTTTAATTGCTTCCACTAATTATAACTCTTATCGCTAATGGCTGTTTATCTTTAAATTTGTCACAAGTTTAATTAATAAGACTTTCCTGTTACGAGGTTTTCATGTAAACATGTTTAATTTCTATATTTCAGTAATTTAGCAAATTGTTTAAATAATGTTCTAGGCAATCTCTAATTTGTGGATTGCGTAACCTGCCTTAAGAAAATAACTTGAAATATGTTAACTTGATTTTTTAGTTGTTTTAATACAATTTTATATTTTTTTTTGATTTTCAAATGTGTGTAAAGATGGTTTAGGCTCTGCTCTATTTACGTCGACAATTTATTATATTTTATACTGACTCGAATGTCTATATGCAATTCTATCTGTCTTTAATGACATCTTCTTCAGGGCCTACCGAATGAATCTTTCTTAGGTATCATCTATTTATATTTATGTTTTTATTAGTTCATAACATGCTGTTTTATAAAGAATGTGTGATTTTAATTATTTTTTTTTTTTAGTAAAAATATAAGACATTTAGTGTTATAAAATGATTGGTAAACAAGGCAGATTGTTCACAGACGTATTAATAGGTGTACAATTACAAGGTGTACTGTGGTGATCCAAAATACTATTAAAGAACTATTTTGGTTATTATAAAAATCAAAATTATAATAAAAAAAAAATACCACGCGTTTATTTCAGTAACTAAGTAAGGTAATACGAAACTTGATTTATTTTCAGTTTTAACGTATTATGAATAAGGGTTATTCAAGTCTAAGCTATTAGCTTAAGTTCTAGTCCACAACTTTACAATTCTTACAAAAATATAAAGTAAAGTTAAAGACTGCACTGCCATCGCACCCCAACGAGATCTAGGGTAGATACAAGAAGCCACTAAATACGAAGCGTCGTGACACAAACTGTAGTAAACATGTCTTACAACGGGATCTTGATAGTGGATACGAACATCACGCACTGCTCTGCTGGGTTCTGATATAAAGATACAGAAATATACTGTAAATATACTTTAAATATTGGAAAACATAAACAAATTTAACTAAATTACTTAGTCTTAACTGATAAAAACTGCCAAAGGCTTACAAAATAAGTTTTTTTCATTAATTACCTATACTTTAATTGTTATTATTAAAACTAGACTTTCTTTAGTTAGTTACGTTAGTCTACAAATTGAATTTGTAGAAGAGAAAGATTACGTAGACAAGGCAAAGATTGAACAAAGTAAAGCGTGCCTTTACTTGTTTCCAATTAACGTTAAAACGTCTAATTAAAAACCTCTTCGGAATGTTTTCAGCTTGGTAAACACAGTGTGACTTTTAATTTAAACCTTGATAGAAAACGCTGATTTAAAACTCCCTACGTGTACAGTACCTTACCAAGTGTTTATCTTTGAAGTCAGGATGTATTTTGGTTTTAAATTATAGACTCATAAGAATAAACACCTAACGACTGTGGATCAGCTCCTTAAGCTACCCCTACTACTGTGTATAATGTAGCATTAAGATGACTATCATAGTCAGCCGCAATATTCAGTTGAAAAATATTATGCATAATTTTTAGTAATGAGTACCGGCCAGTATCTATTGTGAAAGACTATAGATAAAATATATGTATAAGTAAGATATTTTTTATAAATGACTTTACTTCATTAGAGACCTAAGCATCTTAGGATATTATAGTGCAGTAATATAGATATTGTATATTGTCGTCGTGTGTAAGTTTGTTTGATTTCTGGTTCAACTCGATTGTAACAGTAATTTTTAATGTATTTAAGGTACAGTAATCCAAAATGGGGAAATATTTAATGTTACTTTACCATACAAAATACAAAATGCTTCATTGACTTGTGACGTTGTATTTACAATTATTTACAAATTTAAAAAAAGTTCTAGCCAACCTTACTCTCAGCAAAGGCATACGTGTAAATATTGAACTAAAAAATTGTTAGATATTGTACTTGAATATTATTTTATAAAATGTCAAAGAAGTGTGTTATAACAGCATTTCTCTGATTAAACCTTCTAAATCTTTCCATAAACTTCCTTTTAGAATGTGAAAGTTCTTATATCTATCTATTGGTAAAATAGCGTTAGAGTATATCCTTAAAAACGAACACCTTCACATTGACAACAAGACTCTGTCAAATGTTTGATTATAATCCCTATGTTTGTCAGTTCTCAAAAATGTTTAAGTTTGCATGTTATTAAACAAAAAACTAAAGAGACATATCTAAAATTTAGGCTGTATAATAAACTGGTTAAGGATCTAAGTATGAAATAGAACTAATATTAAACCGAACAGGTTCTCTATGTTACTATACATAAGTGCTCAGATTACCAAGTATACATCGATGGGATTAAGGTTGGTCATAACTCTGAGGGCCTTATCTCGCAAAGAAATGTACTTACGTTGAAGGAAAATTAAATTCCTCACGAGGGGCGGAAAGATGCATTGCACCACTCACGCTAAAACACTGATGGAGTAGTTTTTTGCTTTGCAAAGGAATACAAATTTGTTCAAAAATATATTATTTTATCATTTTTAAAGCTATACATTTATTTAAATGAATATCAATAATTTATGCTTCAGGTGAAAAGGTTTTTGTTCAAGAATCGTTTGCCCGTAAACCAAATTACCATAATTTATAGTTTTACAGTTTGGATCAAAACATTGGCATTTTTTTAAACCCAATATAGCATTCATAATACATTTAAATAAATGTACACACACAACACATCTATATATATAATTCTGTAAGACCAAATTTTTACCAGAAAATTGTGGACGTCTGGTAAGTCGCAGAAAGGTGGGAGGGGTCTTAAATTAAAGGTCTTGACCCCAGGGACTCGGGAAAAATAGCAGAATTCCCATAAAGTTACCAGAAAACGAGATACAACGTAAAATGTTCTCCATAAGAATAGAATAAGAAGCCATTTACTGCTGATTTTTGTTTACTTCAATACAGCTGATCGTGATTTTGATTTATCACCAAACCGGTACGCAATGTTAAAATTTTGGATTAGGCCCTACTTATTTGCCAGTAAATTCTGCAATGTACTATATAAAACCAGGGATAACGTTACCTATAATAATTAAGACTTTTTAGTTACGTTATAGAATGTGAAAATAAATTAGTTTACTGTGACACTTTACAAATGTGTGTATTTTTTACGTTTAACATGAAATAACCACATTGACTAAATAATTAACTATTCCAGATTAAATGGAAAACTTTTGCTTTGTTTTTATTTTAAAACATATGTTCTAGATTTATTCTACACTTTTCTTTATTTTAAATTTGAGATTAATTGTAGTGTTTCAATATTTTGTATGAAGTGGAATAACCTCAACGGTTACTCTTAGAAAATAACCTGGGAATAAAGATGGAATAGGTTCGTACGGGAAATATATATTTGTTAATTAAGTAAGTACTATGACAAGTTCCAACGGGAGGAAAAACAATATTATTTGTAGATTTAAACAGGTACTGTCTGTTGCTCGCAAAAGAGTTCAGATTCATCCGATGATTAGGCCTAATTTGATAGAATATGTAACGTCAATCGCACCTTTAAGAGGAATACCACCACATAAACTTACTAATTATAGTTTTTTACGTTGATCAGAAAAAAAAAACTAGGGTTAAGATTGGACAATGGGATGCCTTTACTTTACCTTAATGTTGTTAAACATTAACAAAAGGAGTATAAACTTAAAAATATTAACTGGGTAGGGATGCTAATTTAGCGGGGTTGGCCAAGAAATAAACTTCCCTCAACACACCTTTATTTGCCTTTTCATATTTGACGAAGAGAATTTCCAAAATTCCAATCAGGGAAATCTGTTTCATCACTAAGACCAAAGCTACCTTAATAAACCAGTATCTATTCACAAACAATTATATGTTTGCTGCCTTCAGCATAGTTAAACCTATGTAGTGATTCGAATGATTTATTGAAAATGACATAAACAAAGGTAAACAAAGACAAACAACAAACTGTTTTTTTACACAAAAGATATGACGTACAGAAATATCTATTCTGACATATAGATGATATATTTCTTAGTTTGTTTGAATATTAGAATAATTTGTTTTACATTATTGAGCTGTTTAGGGACTTATGTCCCTAAGCCACTAGTAAACACATAAACATGTATATATACACATTTATATTAACATTTAAATCATGTTTGGTGGTATTTACATTATGACCAAAGCATTCTATTGGTTATTTTTATAAACTAGTTTTAAAGTGAAACATTGTTAGAAATTGAGTGGTTACTTCTGTTTTTTGCCAAAGGGAAAGTGGGTAAATGTCGCATGAACTAAGCAGCTTCTATGTTGAGGTAATTTATACTAAAAATGTTTAAGCTGTCAGTTGAGAAAAATAATAAATTACAGCTAAAAAAAGTAGTAAAACCTATAAAACTGCTTTTAAAACGTAAACTGTTGCTCGAGTTAATCATTTGCATTTAAATATCTTTGTTTATTAATATGATTTCTCTTTAGAGACTAGTTTTCAAATTAATTTCGTTACAGCTTAGAAAACCTTTGAAAGTACAATGTATGTTTAAGTATAAATTATTTCCTACAGTTCTTTCTAAATTTAATAATATTATACAATATAGTACTGAATCGAGGTTTATACTACAGTATTTGTTTATCAGTACTGCAAACCCTGATTAGTGTTTGTTAAAAGGACAAAAGCCAGTTAGCTATAATCTTTGAGCTTCAGTAATTTATTTATGCTCTAAGAATTAAAATTAAAGCTTGTTGCCCTTTTAAACAAATTAAGGCCCGCCTCGCTGTGCTTGCCGAGCGTTCACACAGAAGAGGTTTTTAATTAGACAGTTTAACGTTAATTAGCAAGCAGTATAAGCTGTCAGCGTAGTTCACAGAGTCTTGGTCAACCCGTTGCTGTGATTCAACAGCAGGCTGAAATCATTATAGTTAACTTATGACGTACACAAATGAGTTTTAGTACTTAAATAGTTTGAACATTAAACTTTTACAGATATTTTGTCCATTTAAACAAAGAATTTTAATTGATAATGCTACTAGTTTTGCACTCTATGATCAAATTGACCATAACAATGTAGAAAATGATACTTTTTGTTTCAGATGTCAACATGGTTGCAGAACCAAAACCACACCAAACCGGCAGAAAGAGACAAAACGTCGCAAAAACTGGAAATGACTGGTTAGTTTTTGTATTTTTCACATTTTCTCATATGTATTTTTATGTATGTTCAATTTTACCAGCTTATTTTTCTCTTTAGATACTGCTAGTCAATGTTCGATCATGCCTTCTTTTTTCAATATTTTTATAGTTTGTCCTATTTTTTATTTCCTTTGACATTTTTACATAGTAGATTACGTTTAGTAAAGGTTTACGTGTTCAATATTCATGCGCATATCGAATAGTTAAGATCCACTGATTAATAGCAAGCTTAATAATAAGCTGATTGCAATATACAAATACTTACCTTATGATCATATACATCACCCTCTAATTATATACCCTAAAACATTGTATAGCAGGAAGCAAAATCATAAGGTTCAATTTTTTTAAATCAAGCTAGCACTATTTGAATCCACTTACTGTTAGATAGCATCGACACATAAATAATGGATAATGAAAATGGTTGACCTTTATAGATAAAATAAAAATACATAGTCTACGTTTCGTGACCTCGTTGTCTATGTTTTTAACATAGATAACTACAAGTAATAATAATTTGTGTCAGAGAGAGTTGTGGTAATGTTTTACAACAGTATCATGAATAGTTTGATAACAGAACAGCCATCGACTAGGTATTCATAAACTAATTAACAAAACTTCTATCATTAGTTGAAAAAAACCTATTCCTACCAAATAAAATACTCACAACAGCACAATGTCTAATATATCAGCCAAGTTAATATACCTAACCCAACCTAAAACAGCATCTAATGCGGTAGAAGGTATAAAACAATGAGGTAAGAACGTTGTAGCGGCAGTGACGTTTAAAAATGAAGGAGAGGAGAAACAAGCGCGAACTCCTGGGAAATTACCGGCAATTGAAGCTGAGACTGCGCTATCAACTAGTTATGATTCCGCCCAATCGAGCAAAGACCTCGCGAATACGGTAGCTTGCTAAAGTGAGATTAAATCTCGTCTCAAACTTATACATGTCTAATTAGTTTTATTTGGTAAACTTAAGCGGTTCATGGATAAGTTGTTGTGTGGGTGTTGGTTAATTCATTTTGTAGAGCAAATGTGTTTTACAGAAATTAAATCACTATACGTCTAATAGCACTTGAAATGTATATTTACACGTATACTGTTGCCTCACTAGACGGTAAACACATAAGATGGTAAGAGTGGTGATCGATTTTGAATGGCCACTAATAATCATCAAATCCAAAATGCGAATGGTGTTAAGCATATCGGTAAAATAATTTCAGAAATTATTAGATTAAAGCTAAAATCCACGAGCATTTTCAAAAGATTTTGACACACACAGATATTATTGAAATTAATCTCTTAGACGAAATATCACTAACACCAATTAGATAGAGTATTTCGTATTAACTGTTTAAGTATCACAGTTTCTTAAGTTTAAGTATCTGTTTTCCTTAGTTTACGTTATCACTGTATTGAAATGTCCATTAACATATCTAACATATTAGATTGGTTTATTTAAAATATTCAAGCTCCCAATTAACCATTCAAATAGTATAAACGACTCCACAACTTTCCAACCCATCATCTCTCATCATCGCTCTGTGATCACAGAGTTGAAAACCTTTACTTTATCACTGGAGCTAACGGTTTCACAATACTTACCCATATCAGTTGTAACACAAACATTGTAACACAATGTTTTGTAATTGTAACACAAACATTGGATGCTGTATTCCGAATACAACTCAAAACTGTGATGACGTCTTCTTCGTTTCTAAATAATGTATGAGCAAGAAGTTGAGAGCATAAACCATATATATTATGTGTGATTCAGAGTGTTCCCTTTGCCCTGAAGTCTACACGGGCAATACCTAATGTCCCTATAACCAGAATACCAAAACGGTCATAACTCCCATGTTTTCCTTACCAAGTTGCAGCTGTATTTAGATTAGCTGTTTCCCGATGAACATGAGCCAATCTGAAGGGAACTGAACCAATTACAAGTTGGTCCATCACTTGACAACTTGATAATGCGATCAAACTCGTGGCTTCGATGATGGACTTTCCAAGCTTGCCGTTATTGACTAAGGCATGCTAAATAAGATTAAAAACTCGTATTGATTATTTAATGTTTGACATTTTTACATTCGTTATTTAGTTCCAGAAATGTATCATCCTGATTATCTTTTTGTCACAAATGGGGGAAAATAAAAATAATATTTTGCGGGGGTTTCTTAGTAAAGGAACGAGAAAAAGGTTCCTACCAAACATGAAGTGAATTACGAAAACGAATGGAAAGAATATTTTATCTTATTTCTTACGTGAAAGTGTTAAATCCCCAAACGGAAATGTGCATGACACAGATTGCAATTTCTATCTCAGGAAGTAAATAAATAGGTCTTGAGTTATAATGTTATAAATAACATATTTTTATTGTTAGTGTAACTTGTGAGCATTGAAAACCAATAGTTTTCGTAAACTAATTAGTATTTTAAGGACACCCTTAAACAAATTTGTGCCCAGATTCAGATTATAAAAACTTTCTCAATATCTAACGTGCTTGTCTGATATAATATTATAGAATGTCGAAATCTGACAAACTTAAAGTAAGCTGAAGAACAATACAAAGTTATATGAAGTCAGTGTAGGAGTAAAACATTTGCAGCAAAGTCTGCCGAGCATGACCCAAGTCTCGAGATATTTTTAATTAAAGTTAGATAAAACCTATGCATAACAATGACAAAAACGTCATTTGCACGAAACAAACTGCTCGAGTTGTAAATGTTTTGTTGAACAGTTGGCCTTATTAGTAATGCAGATCACGAGCCGAAAAGACAGCGCATTGTAACGTTGAGTTGGCTTCCGACTGGCTCACTTCTAGAAAGAAACTATCTTAGATATCACAAATAAGATACAGACAAACTTGCCGGGTAAAATGTCAGTATGTTTAGTCCATAAAGTATACATAAATAAATTACCTTTGTTGTGTTCATTTAAAGTATGCTACGTTAATCAAATTCTTTAGTCAGCTACAATTCCATATTAGCAATAAATTCATCGATACGTTCAAATATTATATAATATTATGAAGGTCATATTTTTCTTAAAAAACAACAACTACCCAGTAAACTGATAATCTTTCTTGAATTGACTCTCACTGCCGTGATGGTTATGTCTCGACAGAATCATGGTTGATTGACTTGCTCGTTACTTTTCTTCTTTCAAATTTCCCTTCAGGTTCTTAAGCCAAAATAAAGCATTTTTTAGTGAATTATATTCATTAGACCCCTTTTATACATTGGTTTTAAGCCAGTCTTGCAATAATTCCGTCTATACATTGTTAGATGACAGTAACGTTTTTCAAACCTAATTGGAATTTAATGACAATTGTTTATCTAGGCATTAAAAGCTAGGGCCAGATGGTCCTTTCTTCCAAAAAAACCTACATGTGCCTTAAATATGGGTTATATAGGTAGGTGTTTTAAAGCATTTAAAACATTTCAACTTCACCAAAACTTTAAAGTACTGTTCTTTACAAATTTATATGTACGCTTTGGCTGTATTTAAGTATACTCATACAATTGTTTTATTTTTTATTACTTTAGTTTACGTCTCAACCTTAACAGTAGTTAACAGCAAATCTCAACACTTCAAAAATAAAAATATTAAACCTTGTTCTTAAAATACAAAAATGATATAAAGTAGAAAGCAAGAGTAAGGACCTCCAGGGAAATCTGTGGCGAAGAAAATATTCCCAGCTCATTTAACCATGATTTGATCCAATCAAAACAATTTGAACCGCTCCAATTGACTTTAAGTGGCTTACTTTGAAAAGGATGGCTAATTTGTTAAACAGATCTTGGCTTTTATGCTACCACATTTTATTCCAACAAGTCTTGCAAAGAACTATAAGATTATTTTACCTTTATCAGATTTACATTTTTGAATTCTTACCATACTTTTTATCCTTTTGTAAAGACTACCTTATCTCCATATAATAACGAATTAGATTGGAGTTTTGTGTATTTTTTTATAGATAATGTCAATATGACTGTAGCTCATAGTACTTAAATCCTGAGACCACTGCTCAGGGGTCACTTACTGTCAATCACCAAAAACTTTCAAACACGGCAACTTTGTGGTTTTGAACATACTTGAAGCTATTGTTCAATGCATAATAGTCGAAAAACATAGGTATTACAGGTGATGAGTACTTTCTATGTATTGGAGAAAATTTCCCACTAAACATTTATCAATTTTTAATGCGGAATTTAGGGGAAGATTGATTGTCATTTCTGTACTACAAATCTATTTGTTTGGTTTGTTCATTACAATGCTTGACGCATCGACGCTTCTACCAACGGCTTGCAGCGATGTTGTATCGGTTTGTTACCTCGCTACTCTCTACAATCATTGAAACGTCTAGTTTTAAGTTGTTTAATATTTTTCTGCTTTAAAACTATTACTTTCACAATAATTTTTCTGCAATAAAAATCGCCAAAATCAATCCATGTCCATACGAATTGAGACCAAAATATTATTCAATACCTTAGTGATATCGATTTTAGTCCACTGATGCTACAGTTTTAACATTGACTTCAGTTTCCTTGAGGCTTAAAATGTTTTCTAACATAAGGATTTCGATATGATAGTCATTCAACAGTACTTAGTTTATCACTTAATATTGACCATTTTACAGATTTTTTACATAAATCATAATACACTATATTTCATATCTTAGTAGTATTGTGAAAATTTTATTTTTACCAATCTGTGAAAATAAGGAGTAGTTGGATATGTAATTCACAGGAAAAATAAGAACTATACACATTCAAATTCATTCAGGAGATCTTCAAGTTTTGACACATGTTTTTCTTTAAACATCATAAGAAATTATCAGTAAACAGCTATTCTAAAAGCTGTATTGAATTATCGAACAGTCCTTTATTTCCAAACGCATTTGTATGATACAATTTATTCGTCACAACTGACTCAAGCCACTAATATGATTAGTACTATGGAATTTAAGCTTGTAATCAAACGAGAGTGCCTTATTTAAGCCACAATCTATGTGTCCGTCTACAAAGCCATGGTACACTGCGGATTATGTAGCTTGGCGTCAGCTGATCAAAGCAGAACGTGCAATCGTCGTCGGACAATACATTGTTAATCTCCATGTAGTCGTGTATAGGCCGTTCTATGTGTCCGTCTACAAAGCCATGGCACACTGCGGATTATGTAGCTTGGCGTCAGCTGATCAAAGCAGAACGTCCAATCGTCGTCAGACAATACATTGTTAATCTACATGTAGTCGTGTATAGACCGTTCTATGTGTCCGTCTACAAAGCCATGGCACACTGCGGATTATGTAGCTTGGCGTCAGCTGATCAAAGCAGAACGTGCAATCGTCGTCGGACAATACATTGTTAATCTACATGTAGTCGTGTATAGACCGTTCTATGTGTCCGTCTACAAAGCCATGGCACACTGCGGATTATGTAGCTTGGCGTCAGCTGATCAAAGCAGAACGTCCAATCGTCGTCAGACAATACATTGTTAATCTACATGTAGTCGTGTATAGACCGTTCTATGTGTCCGTCTACAAAGCCATGGCACACTGCGGATTATGTAGCTTGGCGTCAGCTGATCAAAGCAGAACGTGCAATCGTCGTCGGACAATACATTGTTAATCTACATGTAGTCGTGTATAGACCGTTCTATGTGTCCGTCTACAAAGCCATGGCACACTGCGGATTATGTAGCTTGGCGTCAGCTGATCAAAGCAGAACGTGCAATCGTCGTCGGACAATACATTGTTAATCTACATGTAGTCGTGTATAGACCGTTCTATGTGTCCGTCTACAAAGCCATGGCACACTGCGGATTATGTAGCTTGGCGTCAGCTGATCAAAGCAGAACGTGCAATCGTCGTCGGACAATACATTGTTAATCTACATGTAGTCGTGTATAGACCGTTCTATGTGTCCGTCTACAAAGCCATGGCACACTGCGGATTATGTAGCTTGGCGTCAGCTGATCAAAGCAGAACGTCCAATCGTTGTCAGACAATACATTGTTAATCTACATGTAGTCGTGTATAGACCGTTCTATGTGTCCGTCTACAAAGCCATGGCACACTGCGGATTATGTAGCTTGGCATCAACTGATCAAAGCAGAACGTGCAATCGTCGTCGGACAATACATTGTTAATCTCCATGTAGTCGTGTATAGACCGTTTAAGCTTGTAATCAAACGAGAGTGCCTTATTTAAGCCATAATCTATGTGTCCGTCTACAAAGCCATGGCACACTGCGGATTATGTAGCTTGGCGTCAGCTGATCAAAGCAGAACGTGCAATCGTCGTCGGACAATACATTGTTAATCTCCATGTAGTGGTGTATAGGCCGTTCTATGTGTGTGTATACAAAGCCATGGCACACTGCGGATTATGTAGCTTGGCGTCAGCTGATCAAAGCAGGACGTCCAATCGTCGTCGGACAATACATTGTTAATCTCCATGTAGTCGTGTATAGGCCGTTCTATGTGTGTGTATACAAAGCCATGGCACACTGCGGATTATGTAGCTTGGCGTCAGCTGATCAAAGCAGAACGTGCAATCGTCGTCGGACAATACATTGTTAATCTCCATGTAGTCGTGTATAGGCCGTTCTATGTGTGTGTATACAAAGCCATGGCACACTGCGGATTATGTAGCTTGGCGTCAGCTGATCAAAGCAGAACGTGCAATCGTCGTCGGACAATACATTGTTAATCTCCATGTAGTCGTGTATAGGCCGTTCTATGTGTGTGTATACAAAGCCATGGCACACTGCGGATTATGTAGCTTGGCGTCAGCTGATCAAAGCAGAACGTGCAATCGTCGTCGGACAATACATTGTTAATCTCCATGTAGTCGTGTATAGGCCGTTCTATGTGTCCGTCTACAAAGCCATGGCACACTGCGGATTATGTAGCTTGGCGTCAGCTGATCAAAGCAGAACGTGCAATCGTCGTCGGACAATACATTGTTAATCTCCATGTAGTCGTGTATAGGCCGTTCTATGTGTGTGTATACAAAGCCATGGCACACTGCGGATTATGTAGCTTGGCGTCAGCTGATCAAAGCAGAACGTGCAATCGTCGTCGGACAATACATTGTTAATCTCCATGTAGTCGTGTATAGGCCGTTCTATGTGTGTGTATACAAAGCCATGGCACACTGCGGATTATGTAGCTTGGCGTCAGCTGATCAAAGCAGAACGTGCAATCGTCGTCGGACAATACATTGTTAATCTCCATGTAGTCGTGTATAGGCCGTTCTATGTGTGTGTATACAAAGCCATGGCACACTGCGGATTATGTAGCTTGGCGTCAGCTGATCAAAGCAGAACGTGCAATCGTCGTCGGACAATACATTGTTAATCTCCATGTAGTCGTGTATAGGCCGTTCTATGTGTGTGTATACAAAGCCATGGCACACTGCGGATTATGTAGCTTGGCGTCAGCTGATCAAAGCAGAACGTGCAATCGTCGTCGGACAATACATTGTTAATCTCCATGTAGTCGTGTATAGGCCGTTCTATGTGTCCGTCTACAAAGCCATGGCACACTGCGGATTATGTAGCTTGGCGTCAGCTGATCAAAGCAGAACGTGCAATCGTCGTCGGACAATACATTGTTAATCTCCATGTAGTCGTGTATAGGCCGTTCTATGTGTGTGTATACAAAGCCATGGCACACTGCGGATTATGTAGCTTGGCGTCAGCTGATCAAAGCAGAACGTGCAATCGTCGTCGGACAATACATTGTTAATCTCCATGTAGTCGTGTATAGGCCGTTCTATGTGTGTGTATACAAAGCCATGGCACACTGCGGATTATGTAGCTTGGCATCAACTGATCAAAGCAGAACGTGCAATCGTCGTCGGACAATACATTGTTAATCTCCATGTAGTCGTGTATAGACCGTTCTATGAGTGTGTATACAAAGCCATGGCACACTGCGGATTATGTAGCTTGGCATCAACTGATCAAAGCAGAACGTGCAATCGTCGTCGGACAAAACATTGTTAATCTCCATGTAGTTGTGTATAGACCGTTCTATGTGTGTGTGTTCACGTCTGACGTAACTTTCAATCTTTGACCATTATTGCTGAGGTATTCATTCAATACATTCTGCTTCTAGTTATTGTGTAATGTGGAACATTCTAATAACGGAACTAAACCAGTAACACATCGTGGTCAGTTACTAGACAAATGTTAATATTTTCCGTTAGAATTTATGTCACTGATCGTCGAAAAACTGCTTAAACGAGTGAACCATCGATTTGTTTGGGATGAAAAAAATTAAGATTATATGTACTCGTTAAGCGAAAATTGTGATTTATAAAAGTGTAAACCCCTATAATCTACAAAGAAAAAATATCTACGCTTAGACACATGAGTGAAAAAGAATAAGAACAATCTAATACAGCTAAATCAGGAAGTGGTAGGATTTCTCTCGGCTACTATATGTGTTGTACGTGAACCGAATCTTACCGTTTCTTCATTTGGGATGGGTTATTCTTTCCAACAAGGATTATAATTTCACTATCAATATTTCATCAGTAGGCCTATTCTGATATTATTTTTAATTTACAATAATGTGAATAATTGTCATAAACACGTTTCCAGTGCCAAAGGTTAGCAATATCTAGTTCTTTCTGATTATTAATCTTTATCTGGACGACCCAGCACTTTAAAAATGCTTCGCTCAGGTTTAGAGAGGAAGGATTAGTAAACATTTAACTAATTTATGGCCTTATCACATTTTCAATTCTCTACGATAAAAGTGATAGAGAGGCAAGACTTTGAAAAGATAATCCGTGGATATTCGTGGTAACATACCAATCCTAATAACTCTACGTCATAAACATTTGTTTGGTTTCAATGATTAGAGATTCAAGGAATGTCCAGTTCCAAAGAAGATGAAGAGGTGGACATGTATGTTGTGATTGAACATTCTCAGATATATCCATATTCTAAAACGTAAGGTTCATTTTCAACAGTTGGAGTTCATAGTCGAATACCAATAAAGGCTAGGATATGGTTACACATGCAGAGGTTGACGAATCTTAGAGGAATTGACGATATCTGCTTACTCCTAAACCCTAAAGAGGTATGGAGGCCAAATTCTATCGAAGACAAAAATGTATACATGTATCTGACAAGTTACTTACCCTATATGAATCTAATATGCATTTAGTTGTATTCTTAACGGTTATAAGTACAGGTAACAAGTTGAAGCAAACAAACGAACAAACAATGGCACATTCTGCAGCTGCAATCCTTTGACTGAAGAGGACAAAGTGATCTTCAACCACTTTAGGGTTCCGGCTCTCTGGAACTTAACGATCCCGTCATGACACACATTCTTGAGACCAAATTCTACAGAAGGCCAAAAGGTGATCCAATGTCTGTAGGTTTGACGAATTACATCCTAACCATTTGTTTCGCCGTCAAAGGTTAGGCCAAGTTCCACGAAAGGCCAAGAGGTTGGCAGATGTTTGGCGATTGACCAGTCTTTGATGAATTTATGTTCTAAACACTTGTCTCTAACACTCTCTCTGTGCTTGTCGAGAGGTCTCAATCCCGGGATCCCGGTCGGAGTTCGAGACCTAGAAATCCCGGGATTAACGTATTTTAATTACAAAACCTATATTTTTAGTTTTTTTTTCTATTATTTATTTCATTTGTTTATTTGATTGGTGTGACGATGATAGAACTATTTATTCCCTTGCTTATTGTTTAATTTATATAAGTTTGCACTATTGTTTTTCTATTTATTTAATGCCCGTTAGTTTGTATTGATAATTTGTTCATCTCTTTACTGTCATCATCCGTTAAATGATCTTGTAATAACCGTCATTGATCTGATGATAGTAGGCAATAAATATTAAATGTCAATAAGAGACTATAACAGTCTTAACATTTTTTCAAGTTTCTCAATTAGCTTTTGGTTGACCGTCATACAGTTGACCTAAAGCATGAATCATCCCGCTTATTTACTTGATATTCATGCCTTTTCTTGTAGATATACCTGCGATAAAATATGGAGATATTTTTTTAAAAACAATGTAACTCTATTTTTATAGCGTTAAAAACATATTTTTATGTCTAAGTGGAATAAAATATGAGCACAGCCATATTGGTACATACTAGTAAATAAATGTCCTCGTTCTAGGTGTGTTCATACTTTTTACATTTATTACCCTACTCGAATTTATGAAAATTTAAATACGACTTAATGCTAAAGTTTTTAAAAATTTATTTTAAAAGGTTACTTTTTCTATCTTAGTTACTTTTTTCATCTCATAATTTAAGACACAATACGTAGAACATCAAATCGATATTACCAATAATTAAGATATTAAATATTTAATTATCTAATCTTTACATTATTTTAATAGATTTTAAAACATTTCACAGGAATCAATAACAGTTTCAACACATTTCTTTTGCCAAACATAACAAAAATATGTATCTTACATATATTAAACTATGTAAGTGCATTCTATCATGCTCAGGAATTGAAAACTAATTTATATTTTAAATGGAACCTCTTAACCTTAACGTCTAAGACAAGACGGTTTTGATTTGATTGAATCATGCTTAATTGGGTTTGTGCAATAACTTCTTCACCCAAGATTTCCCTTAGGCTTCCTTCTCATTACTTATTTAAGGAGTGGGTTTCTTGTTCATCTTTAAATAACACCATTTCTCAGTGATTTTTTGGTTCCGTTTTTTTCCCTAATTTGTTTTTAATTTCGATGAGCGAATGATCATAACGAGAGCTCTACTATTAGTCTACATTAACAATCGTGAATTGATTTAGCCCTAAATACCGAATCGAACGTAATTATCTTGTATGTAGATACATGGGAGAGATGGACAGATGTTGGCTGGATACCAGCTGTTGATGAATGTACGGCATTACATCCAAGTAACCTCCCTATCTGGGACACACGAGCCAAAACACCGCCAAGGCCTTGTTAGAATACCTACCTTATTGACCGATGCCTGTTTGTAAAGTTTTAAATCTATTGACACCCTTGTGAAAATTCAAAATTGCAAGGAATAGAAAGCGGACCACAGATTGGTGCATCTAACACCCTAAATATGTTTGTATTTTGTATCTTAAATATTTGAAGCAGTTAGGGGTGGTGTGGTTGAACAGCTCAAAAAGATGAAGAAGTCACACATTTACACTATTTGAGTTTATACACATATTGATTATATGTTTATTTGTATTTTTGAGTCCGCTATTCTGATGGTTTATTCATTACACTATACATCGTCAGTGCAAAATGCAGAGTTTTACGGTTAAAATTACGGCTCCAATTACTGGGGAGCTGTAATTGGTTTTAAACTGACACATTGGTAGTACTAATAAACTAATGTTGGTGTAAACTGTAGAAGTGAAACTGGCGATAGTGCCACTGATAACTAGATAACAGTTAGTGTTAACTGATTCTATCTATCATAGAACTGGTACAATACCTCCTACCACCTATCTAATCGTCAAAGGACTCGCCACGCGTGCAACTGAGTATTGAAGGCTTAACATTGTATTGTCAGACGTTGATTAGACGTGGCTTTGACGTCACTAAGTCACATGGTGTCATTATTCAATGCCACATCGTGTATTCTGTTTTGTTCTCCAAATAATTTTTTGTAAAATTATTTATAGTAAGGCAAATCCTTTAGTGGTGGAGTTGTATTAAGTTTTCATGCGGCAGGTGAGTTACAACTAGGTAGAGTTTCATGTGGAATAAGGCCAGTTTTTAAATAATCTAGCTAACAAAAGTAAAACTATTAAAATAAGTTTCATCTCGGGTTAAATAATGGTATTTTTTCCATATTCCTTAAATATATAGCCAGTTTAAGTAGTTAAGAAAACGTCAAGTAAAAACATTTATCTCCTAATCTTCAAGGTTCCTAGTTTTGCTGACACTCGTCAAGTTAAATTGACCAAAAATACATATCTGGCTATACTTTTGTTACAAGTTCTAGATAGCCTTTGTTATGTGTACCTACAGTAAGTATCTAAGTTAATTTGTAAACACTGCAAAAACTAGAACCACCAAACAGAGACAAGCAGTTGCAAACAGTTTCACAACTAGGAATTGAATAGCTATAGTATCTATGGACGAATATGACAAAATCTGGATCCTAGGGTATCAATTTACCATATATACTTTTGTTCTAATATACTTTTAGGTAGTATATACTTTGTAAAATATTTTGCACTGTTACTAATATTAACATGTGATATCTACATGACTCAAATATTATACTGTCGATAATAATTGAGGATTGGTTCATTAGTATAGGTCCAAACATACGACACATAATTATAGATTCTAAAATGTTACATTTCCCATAATACAGACAGAGGTACCAGTATAGAAGGGCTGGTTTCCTCGGGCTACGGCACGTGACTCGCATATTGTATATTGTACACCAACAACTGTTCTGCTTGCGAACCTTAATCTATTCGGCAATCCTAATTAGTCATATTAAATTCGGGTATTGTTTAACAACTGTGTGGTTTCCCAGTATACCTTCCAATAGTTTTCATTTCAATATTTTTTGTTGATGTTTAACATCTCAAACATCATATTATTCATTCTGATAGCCCCAGGACTACGAATAATAGCTTTATAGGCTTACTGTTGGAATTTATTTATAATCTTGTTCCTCATTGCCTTCTTGGTACTAAGTTAGAAGCAGCTGTCATGTGTTAATTATATGCCATGTGATTGCTATGTTTATTATTTGTTGTAAATAAACATTACTTCAACTGTGGACTTTAGAAACCATTCTGTGTAGTCATTTTACTCCTATTATTATAAAGGAAAACCAATTATAAACAAGTGGTTATGGGCCCAGTTTCACTTTTATTGTAACATGTTGCTCTGTGGCCTATTTTGAACAGTTTAATTTTTGAAGAGAAGTGTTTAAGAAATATTATAGTAAATTTCATTGGATGAACACTTATTAATTACTATGATGGGAGACAAAGTTATATACTCCACATCAGCCCCTGGAATTTCCAAGTTGAAAGGGTCAGCCAACTATGCCAGTTGGAAATTTGACATGAAGATGGCTCTAAAGTATGAGGGATTGTGGAATTGCATTGAACCACGAAGGACTACTACAGAGACGACACCGCTAACTGTGGATCCAGACAAAGATGAGAGGGCACTCGCCAAGATTGCCATGCACCTGGAGGCAGCTCCAAAACTACATATCAGGACGTCCATATCAGCGAAGGAAGCTTGGGACATTTTAGCAAAGCAGTATGAAGTCAAGAGCACAAACAGGAGAATATTCCTGCTGGACCAGCTTTTAGATTTGAAATTGGAAGTATGTAACAGCATGAGTGAGTATATTTCTAAATTTCTTGACCTCAATGCTCAACTCGTTGACATAGAGAAACCCGTGGATGATGAAATGAAGGCGTGTCTACTTCTAAGAGGTTTGCCTGAGTCTTACAGGGCATTTAGGATGGCAGTCGAGAGTACAGATAAAGTAGAATATAGTAAAGTACTAGACAAATTAAATAGCATGGCTGAAAAGGATACCACTGAGTCCTCCGTAGTATTTTCAACTTTTAAAAGCAGTACTGGGAAGTCTTTTCTATCAAAATCAAATACTAATCAAGTTAATTCTAATAAAAGCTCAAAGACGAGGAAGCCTTTTATTCCTACTTGTTACAAATGTAGAAAGGCAGGCCATATGATAAGGGATTGTCCTGAAAATAATCAAGCTAATATTAGTAATAGCTCAAAGATAGGGTCAATTTCCAAAATTGGTAAGTCAGATGGTAAAAACAAAAATAAAAACGCAAGTTGGACAATTGCTCTGAATGTAAAGGTAGAACCTGAAAGCTGGTACTTAGACTCGTGTTGTTCTGATAATCTTTCTAAAAGTAAAGAAAGTTTTCAAACGTTTAACTCGAATGAGGGAGTTAAAGAGGTCACTGTCGCTAATAATACCAAAATTTACTCTGCGGGTTCTGGGAAAGTTTCTGTGAACCTTAAAAACTTTGGTGAGAGAGTGATATCGAATGTGACGTATGTACCAGATTTATCTACAAATTTGCTATCTGTGAGCAAAATAGCTAGTAAAGGGCAAGTTTTAGTTTTTGATGACAAAGGGTGTAATATTTACATAAAAGATGGGTTTTCAGTAAGAGGTGAAATTTGTGGAACTGGAACAAATGTAAACGGACTGTATCGGTTGGATACAGAGAGTAAATGCAACATTAATCCAAATGATGGAAATTTAGCTATGTCTACTCAAGTTGACCATCAGTCAGTTAGTGTGGACCTTCACAATTTATGGCACAGAAGGTTGGGTCACTTGAATCATGTTAGTATGGGTATTTTGAAAAAGGGGATGGCTTTGGGTGTTGATTTTCCTAGTCAGAGGCCAGAACCATGCATTCCCTGTGTGGAGGGGAAACACTCCAGAGAATCTTTCCCAACCACTCCAAGTAAGAGAGCTGAGACAAAACTAGAGCTAATCCATACGGATGTCTGTGGGCCTATGAATGTTCAGTCTCTTCAAGGTAATCGCTTCATGCTAATATTTGTTGATGACTTCACCAGAATGACCTTTGGTTATTTCTTGAAATCAAAGGATGAAGTAGTTGATTGTTTTCTCAAGTTTAAGACTTTAGTTGAAAATCAGACCAACCAGACTATAAAAACTGTAAGGTCAGATGAAGGCGGGGATTACATGAATGCGAGACTAGAAGAAGTGTGTAATAGATTTGGAATAAGGCACCAGGTTACTACTCGATATAGTCCTGAGCAGAATGGGGTAGCAGAGCGTGCAAATAGAACTATTATTGAAAAGGCTAGAAGCATGCTAAGTGACTCAAATTTGAGCAAGGATTACTGGCAGTATGCTGTGGAGGCAGCTATTTATCTTAAGAACCGAAGTCCTACAAAAGCTGTTTTTGGAGTCACGCCACAGGAGAAATGGACTGGATCGAAAGTGGACCTCAGTCACCTTAGAGTTTTCGGGTGCATAGGCTATGTGCATGTGCCTAAGGAGGGAAGGACCAAATTGGACTATAAGAGTGTTCCTCACATTTTTGTAGGTTACAGTGAGGATGTCAAAGGTTACAAATTGGTCGATCCTAAGTCCCGTAGATTGATTTATTCTAGAGATGTAAAGTTTTTTGAAAACTTATTTTATAATGGGCGTGAAGAAAATAATGGTGATGAAACTATACAACCAGTCGAGACCATAGTAAGCATCCAGACCGCCAAACTCGATGAACCCTGCAGGAATCCTGAGGCAGAAGAGGAGAGCTTCATTCTTGATAATATCGACATTGAGCAAGATGGTGACGATGTTGGAACTGGAGGATCCGCTGAAGGGGATTCGGGAAATGATGAGGAAGTTGTTGAAATCAATGTTGGGAGTAGGTACCCTCTAAGAGTAAGAAAACCTAAAATGTTTCCTGATTTTGTTACCTACATGGTTACCTGTGAGGATCTAGAGCCAAGTAGTTATCAAGAGGCAATAGAAGATCCGAATAAGAATTTGTGGAAGCATGCTGTGGAGGAGCAAGCTGATGAAGAACCTCTACATGGTTTTGTTGATGCCAGTCATGGAAACTACTTCGATGGGAAAAGTTGTACGGGACATGTTTTTAAACTGAGTGAAGGACCTGTGTCTTGGGGAAGTAAGAAACAGAGATGTATGCCTGATTCCTCAACAGAGTCAGAGTTTGTAGCAATGGTTCAGAAACATTTTGAGCATGTAAATTTGCATTGTGACAACATGCCAGCAATGAAGATTTTGCAGAAGAGAACCGTGAATACCAAGACCAAACATATAATTCGTAAACAGTTATTTGTCAGAAGAAAACTAGTTGTGCTGAATTACGTTCCAACTTCCAAGATGGTAGCGGACATTTTGACAAAATCACTTGGCAAAATCAAGCATGATGGTTTTATGACCGACCTTGGTCTTACCCCAATGAAGGATCAAGATTAAGGAGGGGTGTTGGAATTTATTTATAATCTTGTTCCTCATTGCCTTCTTGGTACTAAGTTAGAAGCAGCTGTCATGTGTTAATTATATGCCATGTGATTGCTATGTTTATTATTTGTTGTAAATAAACATTACTTCAACTGTGGACTTTAGAAACCATTCTGTGTAGTCATTTTACTCCTATTATTATAAAGGAAAACCAATTATAAACAAGTCTTACCTCCAACAGTAGTCCAAAATCGTGTCTTATTTCAACTAATGTTCAAAGCTGACATGTTTCGTTGCACTGCAACATCGTATTCTAAAAGCTGTATTGAATTATCGAACAGTCCTTTATTTCCAAACGCATTCCTATGACACAATTTATACGTCACAATTGACTCAAGCCACTAACATTATTAGTACTATGGAATTTAAGCTTGTAATCAAACGAGAGTGCCTTATTTAAGCCATAATCTATGTGTCCGTCTACAAAGCCATGGCACACTGCGGATTATGTAGCTTGGCGTCAGCTCATCAAAGCAGAACGTGCAATCGTCGTCGGACAATACATTGTTAATCTCCATGTAGTCGTGTATATACCGTTCTATGTGTGTGTGTTCACGTGTTAGTGGTCATATGGCCGTATAGCCTTCTCTGACGTAACTTTCAATCTTTGACCATTGATGGTAAGGTATTCATTCCATACATTCTGCATCTAGTTATTGTGTAATGCGAAACATTCTAATAACGGAATTTACCCAGTAACGAATCGTGGTCAGTTAATAGAAAAATTGTAATATTTTCCGTTATAATTTATGTCACCGATCGTCGAAAAAACTGTATAACGATTGTACCATGGAAATCGTTGGGACGAAAAAACAAAAATGTTACGTACTCGTTAAGTGAAATTACAATTGTGATTTAAAAAGTGTAAACCCCTATAATCTACGAAGAAAAATTATCTACGCTTGGACACATGAGTGAAAAAGAATAAGAACAATCTAATACAGCTAAATCAGAAAGTGGTAGGATTTCTCTCGGCTACTATATGTGTTCTACGTGAACCGAATCTTACCGTTTCTTCATTTGGGGTGGGTTATTCTTTCCAACAATGATTATAATTTCACTATCAATATTTCATCAGTAGGCCTATTCCGATATTTTTTTTAATTTACAATAAAGTAAATATTTGTCATAAACACTTTTCCAGTGCCAAAGGTTAGCAATATCTAGTTCTTTCTGATTATTAATCTTTATCTGGACGACTCAGCACCTTAAAAATGCTTCGCTCAGGATTAGAGAGGGAGGATTAGTAAACATTTAACTAATTTATGGCCTTATCACATTTTCAATTCTCTACGATAAAAGTGATAGAGAGGCCAAGACTTTGAAAAGTTAATACGTGGATGTTTGTGGTAATATACCAATCCTAATAATTCTACGTCATAAAAATTTGTTTGGTTTCAATGATTAGAGATCCAAGGAATGTCCAGTTCCACAGAAGATGAAGAGGTGGACATGACATGTATGTTGTGATTGAACATTCCCAGATATATCCTTATTCTAAAACGTGAGTTTCATTCTCAACAGTTGGAGTTCATAGGCGAATACCAATTAAGGCTAAGATATGGTTACACATGCATAGGTTGACGAATCCTTGAGGAATTGACGATATTTGCTTACTCGCAAACCCTAAAGAGGTATGGAGGCCAAATTCTATCGGATATAAAAATGGATACATGTATCTGACAAGTTACTTACCCTATATGAATCTAATATGCATTTAGTTTTATTCGTAAAGGTTATAAGTACAGGTAACAAGTTGAAGCAAACAAACGAACAAACAATGGCACCTTCTGCAGCTGCAATCCTTTACCTGACTGAAGGACAAAGTGATCTTCAACCACTGTAGGGTTCCAGCTCTCTGGAACTTAACGATCCCGTCATGACACACATTATTGAGACCAAATTCTACATAAGGCCAAAAGATGATCCGATGTATGTAGGCTTGACGAAATTACATCCTAACCATTTGTTTCGCCGTCAAAGGTTAGGCCAAGTTCCACGAAAGACCAAGAGGTTGTCAGATGTTTGGCGATTAACCAGCCTTTGATGAATTTATGTTCTAAACACTTGTCTCTAACACTCTCTCTGTGCTTGTCGAGAGGTCTCAATCCCGGGATGTGACTGGGCATCCCAATTATTTCGAGACCTAGGAATCCCGGGATTAACGTATTTCAATTACAAAACCTATATTTTTAGTTTTTTTTCTATTATTTATTTCATTTGTTTATTTTATTGGTGTGACGATGATGGAACTATTTATTTCCTTGCTTATTGTTTATGCATATAAGTTCACACTAATGATTTCCTATTTATTTAATGCCCGTTAGTTAATTTGTTCATCTCTTACTGTCATCACATGTTATATGATCTTGTAATTACCGCCATTAATCTGATGGCAGTAGGCAATAAAAATTAGATGTCAATAAAAGACTATAAAGGCTTAAAATTTTTGCAAGTTTCTCAATTAGCTTTTGGTTTACTGTCATACAGTTGACCCTAAAGCCTGAATAAACCCACTTATTTACTTGATAGTCATGCCTTTGCTTGTAGAGATACCTACGATAAAATATGGAGATATTTTTTTAAAACAATTTAACTCTATTTTTATAGCATTAAAACATATGTATGTCCAAGTGGAATAAAATATGAGCACAGCCATACTGGTACATACTAGTAAATAAATGTCCCCGTTCTAGGTGTGTTCATACTATTTACATTCATTACCCTACTCGAATTTATGAAAGTTTAAATACGACTTTACGCTAAAGTTTTTAAAAATGTATTTAAAAGGTTAATTTTTCAATCTTAGTTACTTTTTTCATCTCAGAATTTATGACACAATACGGAAAACATAAAATCGATATTACCAATAATTAAGATATTAAATATTTAATTATCTAATCTTTACATTATTTTAATAGATTTTAAAACATTTCACAGGAATCAATAACAGTTTCAACGCTTTTCTTTTGCCAAACATAACAAAAATATGTATCTTACATATATAAAACTATGTAGGTGCATTCTATCATGCTCAGGAATTGAAAACTAATTTATATTTTAAATTGAACCTCTTAACCTTAACGTCTAAGACAAGACGGGTTTGATTTGATTGAATCATGCTTAATTGGGTTTGTGCAATAACTTCTTCACCCAAGATTTCCCTTAGGCTTCCTTCTTATTACTTATTTAAGGAGTGGATTTCTTATTCATCTTTAAATAACACCATTTCTCAGCGATTTTTTGGTTCCGTTTTTTTTAATTAGTTTGTTATGTATTTCAATGAGCAAATGCTTATAAAGTAAGCTTTACTATTACCTTAAACAATCGTGAATTGATTTAGCCCTAAAATCCAAATCGAACGTAATTATCTTGTGTGAGACATGGGAGAGATGGACAGATGTTGGCTGGATACCAGCTGTTGATGAATGTACGGCATTACATCCAAGTAACCTCCCTATCTGGGACACAGGAGCCAAAACATCGCCAAGGCCTTGTTGGAATACCTACCTTATTGACCGATGCCTATTTGTAAAGTTTTAAATCTATTGACTTCCTCGTGAAAACTCCAAAATTCCAAAGAATAGGAAGCGAACCACAGATTGATGCATCTAACACCCTAAATATGTTTGTATTTTGTATCTTGACCTTTGAAGCAGTTAGGTTTATGGTGGCGTGGTTGAACAGCTCAAAAAATATGAAGAATTCACACATTTACACTCCTTACTATGAGTTCATACACATATTGATTATATGTTTATTTGTATTTTTGAGTCCGCTATTCTGATGGTTTATTCGTTACACTATACATTGTCAGTGCAAGATGCAGAGTTTTTGGGTTAACTGGGGAGATGTTAGTGATTTGAACTGACACATTGATAATACTAATGTTGGTGTAAACTGTAGATGTGAAACTGGCGATAGTGCCACTGATAACTAGATAACAGTTAGTGTTAACTGATTCCATCTATCATAGAACTGGTACAATACCTCGTCCACCTATCCCATCGTCAAAGGACTCGCTACGCGTGCAACAGAGTATTGAAGGTGTATTGTCAGACGTTGATTAGTCGAGGCTTTGACGTCACTAAGTCACGTGGTGTCATTATTCAATGCCACATCGTGTATTCTGTTTTGTTGTCCAAATCATTTTTTGTAAAATTATTTATAATAAGGCAAATCCTTTAGTGGTGAAGTTGCATTAAGTTTTCATGTGGCAGATGAGTTACAACTAGGCGGAGTTTCATGTGGAATAGGGCCAGTTTTTAAATAATGAGCTAGCAAATGTAAAACTATTAAAAGAAATAATTTTAATCTCGGGTTAAACAATGGTATTTTTTTCGTATTCCTTAAATATATAGCCAGTTTAAGCAGTTAAGAAAACGTCTAGTAAAAACATTTATCTCCTAATCTTCAAGGTACCTAGTTTTGTTGACACTCGTCAGTAGTGGTGAACCCACAATATGACCTCACTTTCGGCGTTTTAGAGGCACTTTTAGGGCACTTTTTATAGGGGAAAAATGAGAAAAAAATGGAAGAGCTTTTTTTGGCCACTTTTTTAAAGACCCAGCTCTCGACCTATACACCTCTATATAAATTTTCTACTTTTTTAATACTGAAAAACACGTCTGGAATATGGCTCATTTTTTTGGCCACTTTTTTAAAGACCCGGCTCTCGGCACGCGAACTCGGGCGTGCTCCCTTGGACATCCTTAGTGGAAATCCATGAGTTCTGGCTACTTGGGAACCCAAGCCATTTGACATACAACGAATTACCCTTTCTCCTAATTACCTTCTCTACCAAATACATGTCCTTATACTTGGTCTTTAACAACTCCTCTGTATAGAAGCCTCCCCTGATTATATTGCCATTTTCATCTTTCAAGATATAAGTTACAGGCTTTGTATTCTTAACTTCTGCTATTGTAAATAGTTCCCCTGTCCAATTTGGAGTATAACCTTTACTAAAAACATGTTTATACTTGGAAATCCTTATGCTATCACCTACCTTATATCTTGGCTTTTTAACTTGCACTACTTTAGAAGTCAACTTCTCATGCACATATTTACTATTCTTAACATTCACTTGGTTAGGCTTCATTCCTATAGATCTATGCACCTTATTATTATATTTTCGAATTAACTTTGGAAGTAAATCCAACCATTTATAACTCCCCTGAGCACTAAATTCCCTATATAGCCAATTCTTTAAAGTTCTCTGGAACCTCTCTACAATTGCAGCCTTAGTTGTAGAAAATGTGTGATAGTGATTAATATTTAATTTCTTCATTAGTTTGCTAAAATATTGATTAAAAAATTCTTTTCCATTGTCAGATTGAATGTTTTTAACCCCCTTTGGTAGAATGGTTTTAATGGCTTCTGTAACCACTAACCCTGTCTTATTCTTTAGTGGAGCAGCATAAGCTTTTTTAGAAAATGTATCTATTAAAGTTAAAATATATTTATTGCCAGAATTTTCTCTAGCATAGTTTTGCATATCAATTAAATCTATTTGTAAGGTTTCGTTTATACCCAATACTTTAAAAGACCTTCTAATGAAATTCTTTCTTGCAGGCTTATGAAGTTCGTATGCAATTTCATTCATTTTTTATAACATCATCCTTTCCTGTAACTCTAAATACATCACCATTAGCCCCAATCAATAGATTATCTTCCATTCTTTTAAATACATAGTTTTCTGGTATATATGGTCTATTATCTATATACTTAAATCCACTCAAAGATGTGGGGTCAGCAACTAATAAATCAGGATTATATTCCATCAAATTAAAAATTTTTTCTCCATATACAAATTTTGATCCATCGTAATGCATAGATTGTGACATTAGACAAATATCATCCGAATGTTCCCCCTCTGGTAGATTTCTTATAAATTGTTTTTTGGCATCCCAACATTTTTCTTTTTTATCAAAAGTTATAGTCTGTTCTTTTATAACACAGTCAGTGTCATCAATGGCAGGTTTGACACGTACTAACCTTTTACTATTAAAACTCCAATAGCCTGCTTCCATTTTTGGAACTTGTGAAACATTCACAGCATCTTTACTATCTGTACCTTCCATCAAATTACTAATTTTCTGTTTCTTTGCATTCCAAACACCATTCTCTGATTCTAAAAATTCATAATTATTATTGTCTTGTACAAATTTACCATCTTCTTTTCGTATTAAAGTCTGTTGTAAAGTGGGCACATCATCTAAACTTTCACCCTTTTCTACATTAGTAATTTTCTGTTTCTTAGCATTCCAAATACCATTCTCTGATTCTAAAAATTCATAATTATTATCGTCTTGTACAAATGTACCATCTTTTTTTCGTATTAAAGTCTGTTGTAAAGTGGGCACATCATCTAAACTTTCACCCTTTCCCACATTAGTAATTTTCTGTTTTTTAGCATTCCAATTTTTATTCTTAGATTCTAAAAACTCATATTTAGTTTTACCTTGTAAAAAGACATCACCTTTTCTAGTTAATGTCTGTCCCAAAGTTGATACATCATCTACAAACTCCCCATCTTTAACATTACCAATTTTACGGTTTAAACCATTCCAACTATCGTCTTGTAAATTTAAAGTAGGTTCACTACTAGCCCTGGGTTCTGCAGGCTTATTATATGGATTATATAAACGATAAAATTTATCTATAAACATATTTTTATTTAATAAATAATTCCACTTTCTCTCAATTCCTCAATAATGGAATCTATTTCATTATCCACTCCTGAGTTACCGGCTTGGCGACTTAGCCAAAGAAGTCTTAACCTATCTACAAGCTCATTAGGATCATCCCAATAAATATAGTCTATTTTATTACCAGTCACTTGTCTCAAACCTTCACCAACAGATTTAAAAAGAGGTTTAATTATATTAAGATATTTAGTATGTCTATTACTTGAAATTGGTGCACCATCTTTGTAACTCTTTAAATGTCCATTTGTAGCTTCCAAAATTTCTTTATAGTTTTGCAAATCAGCTGGAGTATAATCCTCAGGTTCTTTTAAAGTTAACAATTGCCACAAACCTTTTGTCCCCTTGTAGGTTTTATTTGCAATTGTAACATCATCATTGGCAATGTCAACTTCCTTATTTCCAATAAAAAATTTATTTGCTTCTCGTCTAATACCATATGTAGTGTCTGTCATACTACTTTTACTGAGGTAATTTCCTAAATAGTCTGATGCTAAAAGACCAAAATCTAATTTCTGTGGAGTAGATTGTTGTAATGGTTGCAATCTTGGTATTATTGGTATTCTAGATGGAGTCATTGGGAGAATCTCCATTCGAGGCCTCTCTGTTTTGGCAATTTTTTTTAATTCTTGTAATGGCTCTATTAAAGGTTGGAATGTTTGAAACCTCTCTTCAGCCTCTAGAAACTTGCCACGTTTTAAAGCTCTATATTTCTCTCGTATTTGATTTGCAGAGTCAACCAATTCTTGTTGAATGTTTTTCATCTTTTATTTACATTTTATTTATCTCATTTGACAAAGGATTGTACTCAAACACTTTATCATGTATTATCAAACAATATGCAGATGTATTTGCTGGTACATTTTCTGCAGTTTCAATCTCTAATTTAATATCAACAATTCCTTCCTTCACTGTTTCGTTCTGTCTAGAACAGTCTATTACAATTAGTGGATATTTCTTCATAAACTCAGCCCTACTAATCATAGGATCTGGGATAGTATTATAGTAAGTCTCTCTAAACCTCATAAACATCTCATAAGCTTTAGAGACATCTCCATTTTCAAAGTCGAGATTTAAATCACTATAAGGATAATATTCAGAGTTTAGAAATACTTTGAGATTTTTTAACTTACAGTGATCAAATTCATCAGTTCTTTTTCGTGCACTATTATCCCTAGCTGTTTGGAAACCAAATATAATATACCTAGGCTTCTCCAAACTTGAAGATGTCTTTACTGACCATGTATGTCTTGTAGTATTGGGATATGATGGAAGTTCATGCAACTCTAAGCTTCTAAATGCAATTTGCAAATTTTTATTTTGCAGTAACATCTTTTGTAATTGTAACTTCTCCCCATCTGATGGTATTACATGTGGCATCACCCATTGAATTGAGTTAAGTGTAATTTTAGGAATTGCATCAGCAGTACCACTGGCTGGAGCACTAGCGGTTGTTAATATACAATTCAAATCATTTTTGGATCTTTTCAACACCAATTCTTGTTTGACATTTACTAATACCTTATTAAAGTCCTCGAATACACCCATTAACAGCTCTAATGGCAAACATGTACTAAACTTGCCACCTTTATGGAACTCTTTCAAATTCGTGTCAGAATCAAATGCCACATTTGACAATTTAGTAGTTTTATTGTAAGAGCTCAATATTTTCATAAGACTAGAAATTCCTGGGTTTCTTACAATGTCTATTTCTTTACCTGCGACTTCATATCTAATTTCATCAAATAAGAATGCAAATGCATTATTTATAAAATGACCTTTATCATGATTTTCAATTTCTCCCTTAATATACAGATAACTCCTACATGGGAGAGTTAGCAAATCTTGATTATTAATACATATTCGAATTTCATCAGAATTATTTATTGCCAAAGTGTTGTGGGGAACATAGGAGTGATTTGTAATTTTAACCACACTATCGTCGAATTGGGATTTCCCTGTAACGTCTAGAAAATCTTCCATTTTTATTAATAGAAAATTTTAACTTTAGTCCTATTGACTTTAGGAACCTAGCATTTTGTGCACTTATAGATAAATTCTTATAAATTCTCATATCTTTTTTATATGACAAGTAATTGTAGTTTCTTCTCCGTTAAAGTCAATCGCCTTGTCGTGCTGATCGGCAAATGTAATACTGACAACATCTAAACTTCTCTTATTTACAGGAAAATATATAATATTTCTTGGAACTTCGATAATTTTGTAGCCAGGAGGAGCTTCTGGATAAAAGCTATGTATGGTGTGTGATTTGTTTCCGTTTAAATAGGACCCGTTTGCAATATTACATTTTACTCTAATCACATTTACATTATTAATGTTTATTTTATTTGTAGATTCAAACTGAACACCAGGAGTAGAAACACCTTTAAATCCCAATAAAACAGACCCTAAACATGGTTTTGTAAAATCAAACACGTGGCTAGAAAGTAATGTCGCTTTTTGTTTTTGAATTTCCTTTGCAAGCTCAACCACCTCATATGTTCCTTCAGAAATTTCTATTGTAACTGGAGCTTTGTGGTCATAATAGAAAACATCATCACCTTCTCCAATGGTTAATTTGTTGCCTTTAAGTTGATTTAATTTTGGAATAAGCCCTTTGAATAAAAGTTTGACTTTAGTATTAATTAATGCTTCTCCATTCTTATGTATTATAACTTTAAGTTTACCATCTAATAATTGGTTTAAATCATCAACTAAGATCTCTCCCTTTGGTAATGTTATTTTCTCTACTTTGTAATATGTTAAAGTATTTAGTGGTTTTTTAACATTAAATATAGAATTATAACTTTGAAAATCTACTAATCCAATTACATAATCATCATTTAATTCAATGGGAGGAAAGAACACTGACTTTAGCTCTGGCTCTGTACCCGAAAATGTTATGGTAAATGAATCCATTTTTATAAAGAAATATTTTTTATGAATGATAAACATAAAATTCCACAAATAGAACTATTTAAATCTTGTAATTGATCGGTTGTATAGAATATTTTATATCCCTCAAAATATTTAATTACTTCTTTTGGAGGTTGGATTCCAAATGGGTCAAAATAAATTACAATATCTTTATTTTTATGATATGCTGTCCAATGTGTGCCAGATGAACTGTCTAAATTAACTATTCCGCACTCTTTTACTCTTGGTGTTAGATTTTTTAGCTCGTTTTTTAGGTACACCCCCCGGAAGTGAGGCACGTCTTTTGCGGCCTCTAACAGCTGATAGTTGTCCATATTTTTTATTAAATTTTAATCCCATTCCCATCTTTGCTTTTGCCTTCATCAAATTTGTCACGGCATAAGCAGCTGCTCTTTCAGCAAGATTTGCATCCTTGGCCGTTACTCTAGTCCAAGCTAAGTCTGCTAATCTCATGTCTGCTTTGTTCCGAGCAGCGGTATCGGGATTATTCATGTAGAATATGTCATGCTCCTTACAATAAGAGTCTAGTTTATTTTTTGGAGGTACATTTTTAGCTAAATTCTCACGTATATTCGTTCCAGGTCCACAGTACCGATATGATGGTATGTGAAGTGGAAATGGAAGGTTATTTATAAGAGTATTCAATAACCCTCGACCCCTGTAAGGCTTTAGGAATAAACCTTTGCCCTTTTTACATGTTTTCTTATTATTTTTTACCATTTTTATTATATAAAAAATGTCTTTTATTCAACAAAAACACAAATTTAAAATAGTACATACTAAGGAAAATATACCAAAGAAGTTGGGTCTTTTTCCTACCAATATTCGATGTGTTATTTGTGGTCCAAGTGGAAGTGGGAAGACGGTTGTAATTTACAATTTAATTGTAAGAAAGGAAGGATTAAAATTTACAAACTTATATTTAATATCTAAATCTTTAGAACAAGAAAAATATAAAAAAATAATTGAAATATTTAGTTTGTGTGACGAAGTGAAATTACACACGTTTACTGACTGTGAAATCACACCAAATGATGTCGAATCACAGTCAGTTGTTGTATTTGATGACATAAATAGTCAAAATATTACACAATTTTTTTCAATGGGTCGACATAAAAATATTAACTGTTTTTACTTGTGTCAATCTTACAGCAAAGTACACAAACATTTACGTGATAATGTAAATTTCCTAATATTATTTAAACAAGATGATTTGAATTTAAAACATGTATATAACAATCATGTTGGTAATGATTTTTCATTTAACCAATTTAGAAATCTCTGTCATCAATGTTGGGATAAAACTAAATATGGCTTTTTTGTAATAGACAAAGAAAGGTTAAAGAATAATGGCAAATATAGATTTATGTTTGATCAATTTTATAATGACCAAGTGCAAGAGTATTGATACCATCTTCCAGAATAAACCTCTTGTCATCGTCAAACGATAGTACTTTCTTATTCATAGTTAAGGTTTGAAGATGATGATTTGTAGATTTAATTCTTGTCACATTCTCATAGTAATCTTGCCCAGTGGCAAGACAGTTCAAATAATGTTGATGTCTAAGGAGATGTTTAACTGTAGCACCATCAGCTCCTTTAGCTTTCTTCACCTCTAAAGCTTGTTTGTCTTCTTCATATAACCATTTTAGAGGAATATAAGAATATAACTTTGGTCTTAAACCACAATATTCATACATAATATGACCATCTAATTCGTCTTTAAACTTGCCAGTGACTTTTTTATTTTTATCAGAGTATAAGAAATGGTCTTTACTATATCCAGAGGTATCAAAATAGTGCAAGTCACATTCTATTTCCTTGTAAAAGTCCTCTGTAACTATAGAATACATTAAAGAATCTGTATCTGTCATAAGAAATCTTTTGTTCTTAAATTTTGACATATAATTATAGTGGAAATCGTACATTATTACTTTACTAATATCCAAAATGGTCATTCCCAAATATATCGGCTTATTAAACTTTACAACTAATTTATTTAAATGTATAGCATGTAAATTGTTATCGAACTTTTTGCTACAGTCGAACCTTGGATTAGTGACATATTTAGTTAATAGTGACTCATCCTTGAGATATATATCACGAAACTTGCGTTGGTTCATAATTGTTCGACCAAAGAGACTATTATTTAACAATTTGTAAAAGTCTTTTTCGAAATCATTTTTAGCACATTTGCGTTTTTCAATATTAAAATTAATATAGGGCGCAAGCCATTTGGACTGTCTAAATTTTAAAATTCTATGGTATTTTGTAGCAACCAAACCCAATTCCTCATATTTTTGTAATGCTTTATAATGTAAAATATATTTAGTTTTGTCATTTAAATTAGGTATTAATTTGCCATTCATTTTCTCAGGTGCTAATGGATAGTCATTATGTAAATCATGTAAGCTTTTATCATATTTTAAATCAACTTCTAAAATGTATCCAAACTCATCATTTTTATTATATTTGTAGTCTATCTCATTCGACCAACAAAATCCATCCATAGGTAGCGGCTCGCACATCGCTGTTGAGTATAGCGAGTTACAATCTAAATATATTAAATACACACTCTCTTGATTGGGACCATAGTGTTCGCCCATATATTTATTATTGGCTTTAGCGTAACGTGTGGAAATCATACTGACTCCTCCTCTGATTGCACTTTCTATGAACAAATGCATGTCAATATCTTGAAATAATTGTAATTTTATACCAGTCATTCTAAGACAGGCCTCCCATGTTAATCCAGGAAGTGAATACATATGTACGGGGTCAAGTTTATAATCTTTTAAACACAGGTCTCTAAATGTCTCAAACACATCAGCCAGTAGCAATACATCTGTTTTAAGATATAAATCATGATATTCTTGTAAATTGTTGATATTAAAATGGGTCCAGACATTTTTAGCATGTTCATATTCATTGGGAGAGATATGTTCTTTAGTTAAAGTACTGTAAAATTTTTCAATTGGAGGTAGAGACTCTGCAAACTTATCTGGTCCTGTCATATATTCATAGGGAAATACGCCTTTGCGTTGTAGTAGTGGATTGTCTATGAATCTAAATGTATTTAAATTGGAAGCTAATTTGTATAATGGAAGGGACAGAAAGTTATAGGAATCTAAAAATACTAAATCATCAACAGAGAATGAAATGTACTTTTCCATATCTTTTGCTATGCAATTTAATTTACGATTAAACTTTCCCAAGTGTTGCATTATTAAATGTCCATCGTAATTTTTCAAGTTATGGAAGAATACTGGTATTTTCTTTGTTACTTTATAGTTTAAATTGCAATCATTGTGGGAAGCTCCACGGTATTGGCCATTTGAATGACAATGTTCCCGTACCCTATGAAAATATAGGGGCTTTTCACAAATGTGACAATGTGTTGAGTTTTGGAAAGATGCCTCTTGCTCAGGAGTCATTACAAGGGGAATATATATCGCCATTTGACTTTTAATGAAGTCATAAGTCTCAAATAACCTTTTGAAAAACACGTCCATAACATTTTCGCCACTATATAACTCTTCAGAAATAATCTTTGAATCTTTTACTACAACAAATGCAAAACCCGATGGAATATGCTTGTTTGAGTTTATAAAGCACTCAAAATCAGCATAAATTACAAATGGGGCTTTAAGTTGATATTTATAATTTTTAAATTGTAATGTATCTTGTTTAGACATTTCCACTCGTTGGGCATCAAAGTTTTTACAATATGTTGCATGACGTTCTAATATATCATTAGTGTAAAAATGTTGTAAACACAACTTACAAAAATACTTCTTATGGTCATCTTTTGTAGACCGCAGCATTAACCTATTAAAATCACGAATTAAACAGTAATGTGATTTACGACCTTGTTGTAATAATAATAGATCTATATGAGTATTACTATTCAGTTTGGTTCTTCTTAATGGATATATAAATTTTCGGTCTTCAACTCCAAATACATTAACACTTATATTATTCTTTCTTTCAAATTGATCTATGTCAGATATTTTTACGGGATATTTTATGTTTGTCATATTTAACTGATTTTCATAGGGTGCATATTTCGATACCCTTTCAGCATTTTTAGCATTCCTTGGATGTAAAGCTGCTAAAATCGACCAAAGAAAGCATTTATTATCATAATTCTTTATATTTAAAACTGCTTTTGTCAATTTAATACTTTTTGGTGTGGGGATATATGACTTTGGAGTTAGGGGCTTATACTTGTAAACGTGCAACTGCCAATATTTAGTATAGTCATATATCCATCCACTACCCTCGGCTTGGTATTTGTGCATGGAAGTGTCAATCTTTAAAAGAGCATTTTCAATTTGATGCTTTAAATCTCTCTTCTCAATGGTTAGGAAAGTAAGGCTTCTAAAATCTGCAATACATTCTTTCTCATTAACTAATTTTCCGTTTTGATCCATTGAATATTTTATAAATTTGATTCTCCTTACTAAAGTCCATTTTATCGGTAGAGGACAAGACTGAAGAGTACTTTTAAGTTCAGTTTTAATCGATTCACCGACAAATTTAATCATTGTATATGGACATTTGTTACAAGAATTTACGTGTCTTTTAAAATGACCAACAACATTTCTTTTACAGAAATTACAAGTCTTATGAGTTTGTAATATATGAGATTTTAGAGCTATGTTACTATCACAGATTAAATCACAAACTTTGCACAGTTTCACCTTCATTTTATGTATTACCTTGTAGTGGCGAATAAGGTTGCTTTTTTTGGAGAGCGATGCAAAACAATGTTGACATGTGGTCTTCATTTTTATATATGAAATTAAAAAATAGGTTGGCATCTTCTATATAGCAGAACAATTTACAATTTAAATTAATGAGAAGTAATAATTCAAATCATAATTCTAAATTTTAATATTCAAAACAATTTTATACAATAATATTTGGCAATTAAAATTTTCTAAATCAAAACTAAATTCTAAATCTTAAATAAAAACTCTTTTTAGCAGAATGCTGAGTCTACATTTATACAGAGTTAGTGTTAGTTATATAGAGAAGACTACCTATGAAAAAATTATATAGAGATTGAGATTCGGCTAAGTTTTAAAAAAACAACTTGTACACTTTTGACTCAAAGTCCCCAGTGATTGAGATTCGGCTAAGTTTTAAAAAAATAACTTGTACACTTTTGACTCGCTTAAAAATAGTAATAACAAAATAAGGTTACATTTTAGATAGAGAAGCAGCATACAATTGACATATAACTAAAAAACTAGGTTGACATCTTCTATATATAGTAAAAATTACATTTTAAAAATTTCATTTAATAAAAATAATAATTTTGAATATTAATTTTATATTTTTAATATTCAAAATTATTTCACACAATTAGATTTGGCAATTATAATTTTCTAAATCAAAACTAAATTCAACTTAAAGAACTAAAAGAAACTAAACTTCAAACTAAAAGAAATACATAGTATGAGTACAAGCATCAATTGGTCACAACCAATTGATCCCATGACCCGACACACGACAATATATTAGGCCTACACTAGTCTAGCTTACATGTTAAAACAAGAAGATTCAGGTGATGAGCAAAGTGGTCCAGGCGGGTGAGGTGGTCCAGGCGGGCGAGGTAGTCCAGGCGGGCGAGGTAGTCCAGGCGGGTGAGGTGGTCCAGGCGGGTGAGGTGGTCCAGGCGAGCGAGGTAGTCCAGGCGGGCGTCCAGGCGGGTGAGGTAGTCCAGGCGGGTGAGGTGGTCCAGGCGGGTGAGGTAGTCCAGGCGGGCGAGGTAGTCCAGGCGGGTGAGGTGGTCCAGGCGGGTGAGGTGGTCCAGGCGGGCGAGGTAGTCCAGGTGGGTGAGGTGGTCCAGGCGGGCGAGGTAGTCCAGGCGGGCGAGGTAGTCCAGGCGGGCGAGGTAGTCCAGGCGGGCGAGGTAGTCCAGGCGGGCGAGGTAGTCCAGGCGGGCGAGGTAGTCCAGGCGGGCGAGGTAGTCCAGGCGGGCGAGGTAGTCCAGGCGGGCGAGGTGGTCCAGGCGGGTGAGGTAGTCCAGGCGGGCGAGGTAGTCCAGGCGGGTGAGGTGGTCCAGGCGGGTGAGGTGGTCCAGGCGAGCGAGGTAGTCCAGGCGGGTGAGGTGGTCTAGGCGGGTGAGGTAGTCCAGGCGGGCGAGGTAGTCCAGGCGAGCGAGGTAGTCCAGGCGGGCGAGGTAGTCCAGGCGGGCGAGGTAGTCCAGGCGGGCGAGGTAGTCCAGGCGGGTGAGGTGGTCCAGGTGGGCGAGGTGGTCCAGGCGGGCGAGGTGGTCCAGGCGGGTGAGGTGGTCCAGGCGGGCGAGGTGGTTCAGGCGGGCGAGGTAGTCCAGGCGGGCGAGGTAGTCCAGGCGGGTGAGGTAGTCCAGGCGGGTGAGGTAGTCCAGGCGGGTGAGGTAGTCCAGGCGGGCGAGGTGGTCCAGGCGGGTGAGGTGGTCCAGGCGGGCGAGGTGGTCCAAGTGAGTGAGGATACGATAGAATCTCCCCCTTTTATACCCAAAAATTGTCAAAAAACCTGCCCCAGACAGACTGGCGCCAGACAGGCAGAGAAAATTAACAATTAGTTTTGATTGAGGTCATTGGGTTACACTCAGTCATTCATTAGAGTCAGGAGCGGGAGCATGGTGCAGGAGCCCGACCATAGCATGGAGCACGCCATGGGTCAAGAGCATGCCGAGAGCACGCCCGCGACCGGGAGCACGCCATGGGTCGAGAGCATGCCTAGAGCACACCCGCGACCAGGAGCGCGCCCGAGTTCGCGTGCCGAGAGCCGGGTGGCCAAAAAAATGAGCCATATTCCAGACGTGTTTTTCAGTATTAAAAAAGTAGAAAATTTATATAGGGGTGTATAGTTCGAGAGCTGGGTCTTTAAAAAAGTGGCCAAAAAAAGCTCTTCCATTTTTTTCTCATTTTTCCCCTATAAAAAGTGCCCTAAAAGTGCCTCTAAAACGCCGAAAGTGAGGTCATATTGTGGGTTCACCACTACTCTCGTCAAGTTAAATGAACTAAAATACATATCTGGCTATACTTTTGTAACAAGTTCTGGATAGCCTTTGTTATGTGTACCTACAGTAAGTACTGTATCTAGGATAATTTGTAAACACTGCAAAAATTAGAACCATCAAACAGAGACAAGCAGTTGCACAACTAGGAATCGAATAGCTATAGTATGTATGAACGAATATAACAAAATCTGGATTCTAGGGTATTAATTTACCATGTATACTTTTGTTCTAATATACTTTTTGGTAGTGTTTTTTGTAAAATATTTTGCACTGTTTCTAATATTAACATGCGATATCTACATGACTCAAATATTATACTGTCGATAATAATTGAGGATTGGTTCATTAGTATAGGTCTAAACATACGGCACATCTATATATTAATTCGAAACTGTTTTTCTTTGTCACAGCTATTTTGAGAGAACGGCTGGGTGTAGAAACTCGGTATGGGTGTCTAAAGAAAGGTCTTGGTCTTTAGATGAGCCATCAAAAGAGAAACATGGTGAATTCCCTTGGGGCTCTGCCCCCGTGGCCTTTAAATTCCCATCCCATGATATTCTTATGGAGGAAAACGGGGTTTTTGTCACAGCTAATTTGAAAGAACGGCTGGGCGTAGAAACTTGGTAGGGGTCTCTAAAGAAAGGTCTTGGTCTGTAGATGAGCCATCAAAAGAGGAAAGAGGTAAATACCCTTGGGGCTCTGCCCCAGAAGCCTTTAAAGTTGCCTCTTCAGATTTGTTTACATTACGACCATATGCATAATTCTACACTACTTTCTAATGCAACAGCTGTTAATATTTAAATTGTGATTTATTGAATTTGTCAAAATGAAGTACAGTATTTGCAATGGATTTTTCTCATTTTAAAATTGATTTTCTTCTGCATCGTATCATGTTTTGCAATATAATGTTCTATTACCAAATCAGTGGAAAATCCTAATATCACAGTAACTTTTGAAATTATTTCTTATGGAGTTTAACTTATATGTATTGTGTTGGTTGGTTTTTGCCGTTTTTACCACTTCTTGGAGATTGTACGTAGGTGATATTCTTTGGCATATTGCATCTGTAGACGAAACTTGGGTTGGTGTAATTATTACAATGGAAATCCTGGACAATTTGATATAGTCCAAAAAACAAACTGAATTAACACTGTGCTATATTTCTTGAGCAATCATTGAAATAACCGATTCGCAAACAATGGAAACATAGAAAAAGTCATAGAACACAACCAAGTAGAAGAAATAGAAATAATTTTTTTTTACACTAAAAACACTAAAAAAAACAAGATCAGCTTTTTGAAAAAAGATAAGATATTTACAAAAGATTTTGAGTATATCTAACTGTTGTGTAGATCGTGAGTATTTCCATAATCTTTGAGTCGCCTGTAATGCTTTGCAATTGCTCGAATTCGAGCAACAGGTACACTAGTAATTATAGATTCTAAAATGTTACATTTCCCATAATACAGACAGAGGTACCAGTATAGAAGGGCTGGTTACCTCGGGCTACGGCACGTGACTCGCATATTGTATATTGTACACCAACAACTGTTCTGCTTGCGAACCTTAATGTATTCGGCAATCCTAATTAGTCATATTAATTTCGGGTATTGTTTAACAACTGTGTGGTTTCCCAGTATACTTTCCAATAGTTCTCGTTCCAATATTTTTCGTTGATGGTTAACATCTCGAACATCATATTATTCATTCTCATAGCTCCTGGACTACGAATAATAATTTTAATAGGCTTACCTCCGACTGTAGTCCAAAATTGTGTCATATTTCAACTAATGTTCAAAGCTGACATGTTTCAATGCACTGCAACATCGTATTCTAAAAGCTGTATTGGATTATCGAACAGTCATTTATTTCCAAACGCATTCCTATGACACAATTTATTCGTCAGAATTGACTCAAGCCACTAATATGATTAGTACTATGGAATTTAAGCTTGTAATCAAACGAGAGTGCCTTATTTAAGCCATAATCTCTATGTCCGTCTACAAAGCCATGACACACTGCGGATTATGTAGCTTGGCGTCAACTGATCAAAGCAGAACGTCCAATCGTCGTCGGACAATACATTGTTAATCTCCATGTAGTCGTGTATAGACAGTTCTATGTGTGTGTGTTCACGTGTTAGTGATCGTATGGCTGTATAGCCTTCTGTGACGTAACTTTCAATCTTCGACCATTGATGCTGAGGTATTCATTCCATACATTCTGCATCTAGTTATTGTGTAATGCGGAACATTCTAACAAAGGAATTAAACCAGTAACGCATCGTGGTCAGTTAATAGAAAAATTGTAATATTTTCCTTTAGAATTTATGTCACCGATCGTCGAAAAATTGGTGACACAGTACTCCCTATCCCGCCCATGTTAAATGAAAGTTTTTAGGTACACATAACTTTTACAAATATTAACCTATCAACTTGAATTTTTTTACAAAGTTTAATACATTATTACCAACAATAATATTAAGTAAAAAAGTTTTTGAGCAAAATAAAATTTGTTGGTATGATTTTAAAAATTGTATAAAATATTTTGTAATTTTTTAGCATAAAATATTTTTTTATTTCAAAGTTTTTTGGTTGTCATGGAAACTGATTCATATTATTGTTCCGTATCATATGAGGAACACACACACCAATTTTTATTGAAATTGGATTATAATTGAGGAAGAAAAGTGTACCTGACTAAAAACCACTCGACTTTCGAAAAAATGACAAAAGTACCCCCTGTCACGGGTGGCAGTAGGACCCTTGGGCATGCTAAAGTAAGAGTGTATAAAAGTCGCTGTATAACTTAAAATATTTTTTTCTTCCATAAAATTTGGTATGTACGTGTTCAGTAAAGTGTGTTCACAAAACTAAATAATAAAAAATGTTTACAAAACTTTTAATATTTGACGGCGTACCCTCTGCGTCATGATTAGTGTAGTAGGACCTTGGGCATGCTAAATTAGGCTGAAAGAGTTAACAAAAGTAGCTAAAAATTTAAAAAAATATTTTTTTTCTTAATTAATATTTATCTACGTCTTCAAAAAAGTCTGATCTACAAAACTAAACAATAAAAAAATTAAAATAATTAATATTTGAGGACTGTGTTACCTTAACGATTGTACCATGGAAATCGTTGGGACAAAAAAACAAAAAGTTTACGTTCTCGTTAAGTGAAATTACAATTGAGATTTAAAAAGTGTAAACCCCTATAATCTACGAAGAAAAAATATCTACGCTTAGACACATGAGTGAAAAAGAATAAGAACAATCTAATACAGCTAAATCAGGAAGTGGTAGGATTTCTCTCGGCTACTATATGTGTTGTACGTGAACCGAATCTAACTGTTTCTTTCCAACAAGGATTATAATTTCACTATCAATATTACATCATTTGGCCTCTTCTGATATTATTTTTAATTTACAATAAATAAATATTTGTCGTAAAAACGTTTTCAGTACCAAAGGCGAGCAATATCTAGTTCTTTCTGATTATTAATATTTATCTGGACGACCCAGCACTTTAAAAATGTTTCACTCAGGTTTAGAGAGGAAGGATTAGTAAACGTTTAATAAATAAATTAATTTATTGCCTTATCACATTTAAAAATTTTTACGATAAAAGTGATACAGAGGCCAAGACTTTGAAAAGTTAATACGTGGATATTTGTGCTAATATACCAATCCTAATAATTCTACGTCATAAACATTTGTTTGGTCTCAATGATTAGAGATCCGAGGAATGTCCAGTTCCAAAGAAGATGAAGAGGTGGACATGACATGTATGTAATGATTAAAGGCCAGATATATCGTTATTCTAAAACATGAATTTCATTCTCAACAGTGGGAGTCATAGGCGAATACCAATAAAGGCTAAGATACACATGCAGAGGTTGACGAATCTTAGAGGAATTAACGATATTGGCTTACTCCTAAACCCTAAAGAGGTATGGAGACCAAATTCTATCGAAGACAAAAATGTATACATGTATCTGACAAGTTCCTTACCCTATATGAATCTACTATGCATTTAGTTTTATTCGTAAAGGTATAAGTACAGGTAACAAGTTGAAGCAAACAAACGAACAAACAATGGCACCTTCTGCAGCTGCAATCCTTTCCCTGACTGAAGGACAAAGTGATCTTCAACCACTGTAGGGTTCCAGCTCTCTGGAACATAACGAGCCCGTCATGACACACATTCTTGAGACCAAATTCTACATAAGGCCAAAAGGTGATCCGATGTCTGTAGGTTTGACGAATGTACATCCTAACCATTTGTTTCGCCGTCAAAGGTTAGGCCAAGTTCCACGAAAGGCCAAGAGGTTGGCAGATGTTTGGCGATTGACCAATCTTTGATGAATTTATGTTCTAAACACTTGTCTCTAACACTCTCTCTGTTCTTGTCAAGAGGTCTCAATCCCGGGATCCCAGTCGGATTTCGATACCTAGAAATAACGGGACTAACGTATTTTAATTACAAAACCTATATTTTTAGGTTTTTTTCTATTATTTATTTCATTTGTTTATTTTATTGGTGTGACGATGATAGAACTATTTATTTCCTTGCTTATTGTTTATGCATATAAGTTCACACTATAATTTTCCTATTTATTTAATGCCCGTTAGTTTGTATTGATAATCTGTTCATCTCTTAACTGTCGTCACCTGTTATATGATCTTGTAATTACCGTCATTAATCTGATGGCAGTAGGCAATACAAATTAAATGTCAATAAAAGACTATAAAAGTTTAAAAATTTTTGCAAGTTTCTCAATTAGCTTTTGCTTTACTGTCATACAGTTGACCTAAAGCATGAATCAACCCACTTATTTACTTGATAGGCATGCCTTTGCTTGTACAGTTACCTACGATAAAATATAGAGATATTTTTTTTTTAACAATGTAATTCTATTTTTATAGCAAACATATTTGTATGTCCAAGTGGAATAAAATATGAGCACAGCCATATTGGTACATACTAGTAAATAAATGTCCTCGTTCTAGGTGTGTTCATACTATTTACATTTATTACCCTACTCGAATTTATGATAATTTATTTTTGTAAAAAAATACAACCGACTTCAAACGTTCTAAAAAGAATGAAATAATTTCAATAAAGTAAACTTTTGTATGAGTCAAGCTCACGTAGTTTAAGTCGGCGCTATGACGATTTTTGATACAAAATTGAAAGAGGATCTCTATATTGCAGGTGACTATCTATATAACTAAAGGTGTTAATCTGCATGTCTTTTTCATAGTTATGCGTTGGGTGTTATTTTAATACAGTAACCAAAGATCGGCGTTATATTGGTATTAACAGGTTACTTTTTCGATCTTAGTTACTTTTTTCATCTCAGAATTTATGACACAATACGTAAAACATAAAATCAATATTACCAATAATTAAGGTATTTAATTATCTAATATTTACATTATTTTAATTGATTTTAAAACCTTTCACAGGAATCAATAACAGTTTCAACGCTTTTCTTTTGCCAAACATAACAAAAATATGTATCTTACATATATAAAACTATGTAGGTGCATTCTATCATGCCCAGTAATTTAAAACTAATTTATATTTTAAATGGAACCTCTTAACCTTAACGTCTAAGACAAGACGGTTTTGATTTGATTGAATCATGCTTAATTGGGTTTGTGCAATGACTTCTTCACACCAAGATTTCCCTTAGGCTTCCTTCTTATTACTTATTTAAGGAGTGGGTTTCTTATTCATCTTTAAATAACACTATTTCTCAGTGATTTTTTTGTTCCGTTTTTTTTATTAATTTGTTATGTATTTCAATGAGGAAATGCTTATAAAGGGAGCTTTACTATTACCTTAAACAATCGTGAATTGATTTAGCCCTATAATCTAAATCGAACGTAAGTATCTTGTGTGTAGATACATGGGAGAGATGGACAGATGTTGGCTGGATACCAGCTGTTGATGAATGTACGGCATTACATCCAAGTAACCTCCCTATCTGGGACACAGGAGCCAAAACACCGCCAAGGCCTTGTTAGAATACGTACCTTATTGACCGGTGCCTATTTGTCAAGTTTTAAAACTATTGACAAACTTGTGAAAAATTCAAAATTCCAAGGAATAGGAAGTGGGCCACAGAATGATGCATCTAACACCCTAAATATGTTTGTAATTTGTATCTTAAATATTTTGAAGCATTAAATTCCATGTTGATGGCCCCTGGATTACTTTATATGACTATAATAATGGTACAATACCTCGTATTTACGGCGAAACATGTAGGTTGCTAACCTCAATCATCATTTGGACTACTTGACGAGGTGTTGTACCATTATTATAGTCATTTTGAAGCAGTTAGGGGTGATGTGGTTGAACAGCTCAAAAACGATGAAGAAGTCACACATTTACACTCCTTACTAGTTTATACACTACTACTACTACTACTACTAGTTTTACTTACTAGGTTTTTTAACTTACTAGTTGATTATATGTTTATTTGTATTTTTGAGTCCGCTATTCTGATGGTTTATTTATTACACTATACATTGTCAGTGCAAGATGCTGAGTTTTTAGGGTTAACTGGGGAGCTGTAATTTATTGGTAGTACTAATAATACTAATGTCGGTGTAAACTGTAGAAGTGAAGCTGGCGATAGTGCCTCTGATAACTAGATAGCAGTTAGTGTTAACTGATTCCATCTATCATAGAACTGGTACAATACCTCGTTCACCTATCCCATCGTCAAAGGACTCACCACGCGTGCACAGAGTATTGAAGGCTTAACATTGTATTGTCAGACGTTGATTAGCCGATGCTTTGACGTCACTAAGTCACATGGTGTCATTATTCAATGCCACATCGTGTATTCTGTTTTGTTGTCCGAATCATTTTTTGCAAAATTATTTATAGTAAGGCAAATCCTTTAATGGTGGAGTTGTATTAAGTTTTCATGCGGCAAGTGAGTTACAACTAGGTGGAGTTTCATGTGGAATAGGGCCAGTTTTTAAATAATGAGCTGGCAAAAGTAAAACTATTAAAATAAGTTTAATCTCGGGTTAAACAATGGTATTTCTTTCGCATCCTTAAATATATAGCTAGTTTAAGCAGTTGAGAAAACGTCTAGTCAAAACATTTATCTCCTAATCTTCAAGGTACCTAGTTTTGTTGACATCCAGCAAGTTAAATTAACTAAAATATATATCTATCTGGCTATAGCTTTGTAACACGTTCTCGATAGCCTTTGTTATGTGTACCTACAGTAAGTATCTAGGTTAATTTGTAAACACCGCAAAAATTAGAACCACCAAACGGAGACAAGTTACAAACAGCAAACAGTTACACAGCTAGGAATCAAATATCTATAGTATGTATACGACAAAATCTGGATCCTAGGATATTCATATACCATATATACTTTTGTTCTAATATACTTTTAGATAGTGTTCTTTGTAAAATATTTTGCACTGCTACTAATATTTACATGCGATATCTACATTACTCAAATATTATACTGTCGATAATAATTGAGAATTGGTTCATTAGTATAGGTCCAAACATACGGCACATAATTATAGATTCTAAAATGTTTCATTTCCCATAATACAGACAGAGTTACCAGTATAGAAGGGCTGGTTTCCTCGGGCTACGGCACGTGACTCGCATATTGAATATTGTACACCAACAACTGTTCTGCTTGCGAACCTTAATGTATTCGGTAATCCTAATTAGTCATATTAAATTCGGGTATTGTTTAACAACTGTGTGGTTTCCCAGTATACCTTCCAATAGTTCTCATTCCAATATTTTTTGTTGATGGTTAACATCTCAAACATCATATTATTAATTCTGATAGCCCCTGGACTAAGAATAATAGCTTTATAGGCTTACCTTAGTCCTAAATTATGTCTTATTTCAACTAATGTTCAAAGCTGACATGTTTCGTTGCACTGCAACATCGTCGGAGCTTTACGTCAAAAACATCAAATAATTTAAGCATTAAAGGCAGTCTACCGACAACCGCTGCCGTGCCGTGTCATGATAGCGCTATCGTGTTATTTAGTGTTTAAATGTTCCGTGTCCCGTGTTGTATTTTATTCTTAAATCATTTGATGTTTTTGACGTAAAGCTCCGACGATGTTGCAGCGCAACGAAACATGTCAGCTTTGAACATTAGTTCAAATAAGACATAATTTTGGACTACTGACAGGGAGGTAAGCCTATAAAGTCTCAAACATCATTGATAGGCCCACTACCGCTTACTTTTTCGTAGTATAGCTTGCAACATTTTCAAATATTTCTAACATTTTATGTAACAATAATTTGACTTATTACTCAAAATTGTTTTTGCACAAAAAACAGTGACTCGGGTATCTTTAGAAAACAAAGTAAGTGTTCGCAGTTGTTCAATCACTAAAGTTTTCGCGTAAAATGGAAAATATTTGGTTCGTTTACAAGTTTCACTGTCAATTTTAATGGTTGTAAATCACGCAAATGGGAAAAGTTTAATGGAGAAAGAACGAGGAGCGCGTTCACATAGGAATATCAACGAATGAAGAAAATGCAGCTTGAATTATAATGACAGAAATGTCACCTTCGTTTGTTATAAAATGAAAATGTGAGTAAATAATAAAACAATGAATGGCACTGAAATGTTCATCCTATTACAGAATGTATGTGCATGATTGTATTTGAGAAAAATCATTATCGAATTTACATATTCATGATCTGATTGCCTATAAAAAAAACTCCTAATTTTCTCTGTTGTGTAATAATTTAAATTACACTAAAGAACACAGTCTCTCAAATTCGTAACAAAAAAACATAATTTAATTTTGTTTGTAAATATCAAAGATTTCCTCTAAGTATTACTATAAATTATAAAACGCACATTACTAACATTATTGTTATATTTTAAATTTGTAATATTTTTCTGTTGCAGGGATTATTACTACGACAGGTGAGTACAGAGTCGAAATTCCTTGCATGAATGTGTACTTATAAGGTTTCAGATGGCAATCTGCGTGTTTTTTATTTATTTTTTTATTATTTATCAATTTGCAGATTAAAAAAGATCAATCTTGTAAAACCCTTGAATATCTTACTGCGATATTTTCCATAAAGATAACAGGCGTCATTCGTTAGTGTTGATTCGAGTGTTTTAGTAAGTCGATTTACTGCATGCATTTTCTTTCAAAAATCAATCTGACAAAAATATTATTTAATTTGTTTTTAAGAGAAAAATTTCTGTTTACTTTTGTACCAAACTGTGTTTAAAACAAAGTTAACAAATATTCACTATTAACTTTGCGAACATTACAAAAAAGAAAAATTTGACCTTCAAAAATAGTATAACTATTGTTTCCAAACGATAAATTCCTCAAATTCGGGGATGCATTTTTTGCGATCTCGCTCCTCAGTTATTTAAATTGGAACAGGCATTTAATTGTTGCAGTTGTAAACCTCAATTAAGACATTCCCTCAGGTTACGTATCTAAGTTAGCCGGGTTTATCACTAGAGCGCGCCACATTCTTGAGATTAAGCCTGAGATTGAGCTTGAGGGCGCGAAACAGCTGATGGGTGTGGAGGGTGGGATGTTGCCACTCAATTACCCGCCAAAATGTCGACACGTCACAGACACTCCCGCCGTTTTGTACACATTAGTCTCGATATGAAACGCCCCATTGAACTACGGTAACGAAATATATTTTAAACATTGATTTAAACTGTCAGATACGTCCATGAAACTTGAAACCGAGCCTAATGATTTACATTATTCTTAAGATAATTTTGGGGAGGTAATATAATAAGTTAAGAAAACATTTGTTCTCTTATTGGGTTTGAATACCTTTGATGGTTCACAGTATGAACAAGCTGCGTAAATACAAACAATATCAATATACTAAATGCAAACATTGCAGTAGGGTGGACCTTTAATAGTGATTTTCTTTATAACCCGTTACAACCACGTCTAGTGAGTAAGTTTAATAGTTTGTTTCAAAATATATTTATAGCTAATAATTTTAAAATGTGGAATAAGCAATTTATTATTTTTACATAGGTAAGTTGATTCATTTAAATTTGCTGTATATTTATGTCAAATGAAATGTTATTACTATTATTTAACATAACTTTTCTACATTTTCCCCCAAGTTGTTTTGCCACCAAAAACTTAAAACTACAATTTCATGAGTTGTTAAGACATTATACCACTAATATATACTAATTGGTCAGTTTTACTTGTATTTCAACCTACAACATTTTTCCTTTGCATGTTATAGTTTACATAGGAACCACACATTTTTCATATAGTATTTTTTTAGTATACTTATCATTCATAAATAAATAAATTAAATAAAATTACTTTTGTTTCCGAGCGTCTCTCAGTAAATATTGACTGTAACTCAGGTCAACAAAACTTAACATAATATATAACAATAATATGGTTATTACACAAAAATATTCGAACGTTACAAATTTCTTAATAGTTCATTTATTCAAACCATTATGTTTTATTTTAATGTTGAATAATTATTTTCCGCTCAGTAAAATGTAAGGCTGTAGGTATATAGTGGATGGGTTTCAGTAAAACCATATGATTTGGTTATGATACCCATATATCAATGTCGTCTCCTGGCGTATCAGGCTTGAGTAATGTTATTGCAATAAATAAAGGTTTAGCATCGAGTTTCTAAGGAAACATGTTTTAGTTTAGTTCCCATGAACTATTTTATTCTCAATTTTTATCGGGTTTTGCTTATTGTTTAACATCTATTTTGTTTAATTCTTAAACATTTGTTTGGCAAAAATATTTTAGTTTGCAAAATACAACGAAATGAAGCTTCATGTTCTCAACTAAAAATGTGACCGCTGACCTAACGGTTGTTCCTATCCAACAACTACAGAGCCTACTGGAAGTAGAGCATACTCTATTTAAACAGGAACATATCCTAAGAAACACTCAGGTCTTTTTTTAGCTTTAGTCTGATAAAAAAACGGAACGTGTAAGTAAATTATATATCTCGTCTTTAACTTAAATTAAAACGCAATTTAATTTGTTATCAGATTATTGGTTTTTAAATCTTTAATTTCATTTATGGCTTTTACTAGGGAAGATGACGAATTTAGACCAAGACCCCACCTTCCTATAACCCCGGTCTGACAAAAAATCTTCGAAAAACAAACTTTACGTCAACTCTCACGAATAATTTAAGTGCGAAACACCGTCATGCCACTGAAGTGTATAGACGCTTAATTAGTACAGAGGTATATAAACTCTCCAAGATATACGTAGCAGCCCTCATATGTTGGGCCAAGGTTTGATATTGCCCAGGTGTAGACATTACTCTGAGCCCCACAATGAACAATGCCCGCGCCCCGCTCTGCTTACTACTGTGAATTATAAATTCCTCACTCGCGCTACACCCTTCTTGGGATAATGCTAGTAATAATTACTTTTGTGATGTGTGTTTTCTGGTAGAACCAGACGTAATTAACTACTATTTGAGAGTTAAAAATGTCAGTAGTTATGTTTGGATACACATAGTCAAAATCGCAAACTAAAAATAATACATCTTGGAATTTTAAATTTTAAAAATGTATTTATTTATTTCAATATTAAACTTTGTAATATTATTTAGGTCAAAGTCATAAACCTCTGAAAACTGAAAGTTATCCTCTAAATTTCCAACAAACAAAAAAAACTGAAAAAAAACTTACACAGAACTATATTACCGTCCCCATTACCTTCCTATTCTTGCCTTGACTAAATATCTGGCACTGTTCTGTGTCATAGATGGCGTAAATTATAATGTACATTAAGAATGAAAACAAAATTATCAAAAACATGTATTAACTGAACAAATTATTTTTCATGATTCATTCTTTCCAATACTTGACAGCAGAAACCTATAGCAAATTGTACGTCTTTTCCACGCAATTAGAAAAAGGAACATCACTAACCTAAGGTAACTGCAATAAATGCGTTGTTTAATTACAATATACGTTTCCATTAGTGACAATATATTGGTTTGTCAAGTTAAAAGTGATGGAGCCAATAGCGGCAGGCCAAGTGATGCACGGCCTCAATATCACAACATTGAGCCGAACATGTTACAAGTGATGGCTGTATATGGGGACTGATTTATGGTAGTCCTACGCATGTATTGTACATTGATAGATTTAAATTATAAGTTTTTTATTATAATTTTTGAACAATTTTTTTAACAGGTTCCCTGGCACCTGTCAACTGCCTATGTGTAGACTAGTGACACTTGGGAGTGACTTAGTTAAATCATATTTTAATGGGCTCAACATACGTATTTATTGTACATTCAGCTCACATTAATGATTAGGTATTCGACATATTCTGGCTCAAATACAAAAAAAAAACTCGAACTTTCGTCATGTAGTTTGAGTTTCAATTCCGAAATTTCGAATTTGTTCTAAGTATCTGTTTGGAAATTGGCTACCTCAACCTAAATCATTACTTTTAAACGTATACAATTTTGTGTGAATATAAAAGTTAAGTTTTATGCTTAGTTTGGTTCTATATGTATTTAGGGTTATTGTAAAGTTTAATGTTAAGTTTAAAATCTTTGGGCGAGTTGTGCTTGTTATGACTTTATTTTTTTTTAAGTATTACGTACCTGGTTTGAAAAATAATAATTGAAAGTACTCATTGTATCCGCGATAGTTCCTGAAAAGCTTATTAATTACAAAAGTATTAGATTTCTAGTTAATTTAACGGATAACACTCTTTCAACTTAAAATACCTGACCTATACAATGAACTGTTGATAAATTAATAATTTAACTAAAACCAGATGTTGTCCAGCGACTAATTTGACAAAAGGGTAGAGCATGTAAGCGAACAATATATTCCGGATAGGAACAGTTATATTAAGAGTATAAGATACAACTCGATAATGACAACTACGAAAAAAATTACACAGAAGTTATAATAACGCCATACCTAATCAATTAAAGAACTAAACTTTTACGTCTTGCTAAATTGAAATATATCACTAAAAGGTTAATTTGACAAATGAACAGTATTTCTGTACAGTAACAGTAACACGAGCCCAGGTGCGGTGAAGAGTTAGGCGACCACAATGTGTAATAAGCCGACCCTACACTTGGCCCTCATCATGAATTATAAACATTCATTCCACCCTGGCGCTGCTAACTGTATTTGTACTGTTACCTTGGGATGGGGGCGTGTACACCACAATTAATTATGTATTCTTATAGCCCATGAATGGTACATAAAAATAAAACAATATATTTCAAAGAAATTTTCAAAAATATCTCATATAAAATTAAAAGGGAAAATCTAACCATGAAAATGCTATTAATCTATATCTGAATTCCCTACTTTGTAAAATACTTAAGCTCTCAATAAAATAATACATTACCTCACTTGACACAAGTGTAAGGGATTTCCTCCCTTCTATATAGTACCACCACTAAAGTGTGATACTTTAGCTATGTGATTTTCACTATTGTGAACTTTTAGAATGGAAGAATTAGGATAGTGTTGGTTAAGTGGTTGTGCTTTTTTTTTACTTTCTTAAGAAGCGTTGAACAATTTGAACTTAAATTGAATAAGCTTCAATGAAACAAGCTCAACGGTTTTGGCTCATGAAGGTAGGCATAATCTTTCAGGAAATGGCATTGAAAGACGGCAGCCATGAAGTAAATTACCCACTTTATCGAAGGAACCATTTACCTTCTGCAGTATGGATGAAGATTTTATTGGGCTGAAAATTAAATCGGAGGTAGAACCGATAAAACAAAGCCGATATCGATATAAGAGTGAGCGGCTACAACTGTTACAGACAGGTTTCGCAGACCTCTTGCTAAGTAATGTTACCTTGTTGTACAAAAAACATATTATTACATCACCGTACGAAATTTTTTTTATGTTTTGCACATAGAAGTCAACTTAAGGAGTGTAGTTATCAGGCCTATGTTGACAACACAGATTGAAAAGATGCAAATAATACACTACGCCTTTGACAATACAAAAGAAATACTAGGTAAATATTAAAACTTATTCAATAAAAGTTAACCTCCGATATTTTGTAGTTTTTAAAAACATAATCGTAAAACTACCATATAGCTGTAGAGCTTTCTTAGGTGGTTGAATACATAGCAAGTGTGGAAACACATTTTCTTTAAACATTACAAGCCTACCAACATTACGTATTCTTTAAACATTATATTCTTATATTCTTTAAACATTACGTATTCAATTAATACGTATAATATAAAAGAAGTAACAAAGAATATGTTGTTCAGAAGTTAAACAAATGATTTTCTATTTGTATGGGTAATTTTGTTGTTAAAATTTAAAAAAGATACTGTATAAAATTTTGTTTATTGTACTTACGTTTTACAAACATTTTCCCCTTTCGAGGTATTGATTTGTCCCAAAAACAGCTGTTTGATCCAGCCGCCCCAAAGTCTATCTGGGCAGACATCACACTGAATGTTGGCTTCTGTGACTATAATTACAGAACAACAATAGATGTTGAGTACAAAGGCTGACTAGATATTCTGTTGTTAAGGGTGATATTGTATAAAGTCGCTTCATATATATATTTTTTACTCTAATATTTTGTCATCATGAAAAAAAAGAACTTTAATATTAAATTTACATTTAAAAAACATAGTTTTTAGATTTTTACAATTTTATTATAGTCATGTACTTATAATCAACATTTTATTATTATAGGTCGTATGAAGTATTATCATTCGGAATGAAGTTAAAGTACATAATACAGGGTGTTTTTAAACACAATACAAATATTTACAACTACAGTACTTATAAGTCACTGTGGATAAAACAACAAAAAACTACCTAGCTCTTGATAGTAACCCTGTTTTCTTTACTTCATTTCCGATCAGCTAATATGCATTGTTTAAGTTATCTATAAGGTCTTATATTATTGATAGGTCATTGTAAATAAAACGTAATATGGTGTTTTCTTACACTCAAACAGAGCTTACGGAAGCGCCGAGTTGAGCAACAATGCATATCAGCTGATTAGCAAAAGTAAAAAATACTGGAATACGAAATGTTAGCTTGTTTTGCCGTTAAAGAGTTTATTTATGGGTATTGTAATTCGTTGTTCGTTAATAAACACCCTGTATTTTATTAACCCACATTATAAAATATTATAAGGTTTGTTAAAAGGATTATTTTTAAACACGGTTTCTTAGTGTACGTATTCACTGCATTTATATGAAAACTAGGCGCATTTGTTCTAATTTACAAACGAAATAAAACGTGAGAAAATAAAAACAAATTAAAAGTTTAACGTAGATTATACATGTAAAATTTAATATTGTCCATTCACACCTTATAATTAGCTTACAGAATTATCATGTAACCCAACATGCCTTAATTTTTATGTAATGTTTCTTAAAAAATAATAACTAAAGAAACCACTACAAATTAATTACATAACGTTTTTTTACATTACATGTACTGCATATGGTAGTTTTGTAGTATAGAGAACCCCTCAAGTCAAGTTCACACCAATTGTTTTACGGTTTCTAATCCCAAGGCTTTCTAAACACCGAGGTCGGGATTAATTACAACAGACGCGACTCCTGCACTACGGTCTGGAAATCATTGCTTTATCAACATCAGCCCAGTCTACAAACACCCTGACTGTAGTGTTGCTACTTGAAAGCTTACAAAGTAATAGCTTTATGGAATTTTTTAATTAGAATCACCAAGAGCACTGATAAACATTTAATTTGTCAAAAATCATTTGTTATAAGTTGTGAATCCTTGACATTTGCATTTTGACGATTATATCCTAAAATATATTTTATAAAAAGTCCCTATTAAAATTCCACCTAAATTTATGATACGTTGACACCGGATTCATCACCACAACAACATTTCAACAGTAATTTCAACATTGCAACATTTACTTTCATGACAGTAATATACATCAATGGATGTATTGTTTTACATCGATTTATGTCTTTGTCATTGCAACATTTTATTGTTTACATAGACAATAATCGATTATAGATAACCATTGTTAACAAAAATAAAAACATTCAATTTCGCTTTAGACGGGAGTAAAAAATATTTGTGTTCTCAGCAAACACACATACTTCAACGTTGCTGGTTCAAGAGACAATCTACTATTTTATCACCAAAGTCCACCAGGCATTGGCCCAAGTTCACTATTAGATATTCCGTACATATTTACTCAACATATGTAACAAAACATATGTGCGTAGTTGCTATGTCTTTAGTGTACAGTAAATACCAATAGTACCAAAACCACTGGCTGTTAAGGTTTAAAAAAAAAACATAAGATAAAAACGTAGCACGATTGAAACTACAAAGTACAATGGAACAAAGGAGGAGGTCGCTGATGATGACGATTGCTGTAGACAAAGAGAACCTCAGACAAGACAAAGGGTGACAGTGTCATTCCCACTGCATCAGATGTTGATGTTGTCATTATATATATACTGATAAACCACACCATTTTCGTGTAACAATCAAAGTATAAAATATTGTCTACTAATGGTAACAATTAATCATATGGAAACAGCTGGTGTATGCATTTACTTGTACACGTACTTTGCAAGTTACTTGTACTTGTAAAAAGTTGTACAATCATTTACTTAATTCAGTTGTTTTAATTGACTTTCATTCTTTAAAAAATCCACAAGCAATCACTTAACTGTAAACGAGTATCATAGTAACTGGTGTAATGGGGGGAGATTTCGCCAGAAGTCATCTTGTTTATGATAATTGACGGCTTGTTCATATTAAAACTCTGTAAGTCACTGCTTCCTGTTTACAGAACTGCCTGCTGCGGGGTTTATGATGGTTATTTCTAGAGTAGTGGTTTTATATCAAGAAGTCTGGACGTGGTCACCCTGCGTAAGTCAACTAAAATGACTTGCGTTCTTGGGTTTTTATAGTTTGGGTTAAATGTTGACTATGACATGAACCACTCAGTTCATTGTAGAAACAACAATGATTGGAATTTTACGAAAAAGCTCAAGCATTTTGCTCTTCTTGTTTTTGCTAACTAATTACTGTAAAATTCATTGGGAGTTTCAAAAAATCAATTAAAAATCAAGACTATAAGTAGTCTCAGCTTAATTGCATCGCATACATCTAGTGTATTTAGATAATTTATTTCTGTGCTCGTAGTTGCATATTTACTCATTCAGTTGAATTAGCTTAAACACGGTATATTGCCATACTTATTTCAAATTATTGACAACTAATCATTGAGTTTACATAATATATTATTGAATGCAAATATTATTTTATTAAAAATATCACAGTCGTGCAAGGAATAGTTATCGATTTAACCGGTAAATGGGTCAGTTGGTTGTAATATGGTTATTATGAGAAATTACATTGTTATGTAAAAATGATATAGTTAAAAATACAGCGCAAAGCATTATAAAAAACATAAATTATTTGTTGTAGGACGGTGTATTTATAACTTTACTGTTGTTTATCAAATATCACACACTAAGTTATGTGTACAATTTAAGTTCAATGTTTTCGGTTTTACATTCAAACTGTGCAAGATATTTCAATCTACTCTATTCTCGCTTGCGTCTCAAACTCAAGGCAAGAATGAGGCTTATTCAAACAATTAGCCAGGCTAACTTAGATACATTCACCTGCGGGATTAACCACAAAGCTATGTCGTCACTGTGAAATTGTTTACAACTGTTAGGCTTTATTACACTAACAAATTTGGTACGGAATCGTTCGTGAAAAGTCAGAGTAATACACATTCACTACGAAATGTATATAATGTATTGAATTGCTTCTGTTATTGCAGAACTTTTTGTTTACATTCAGGTAGAATATGTAGCATAAAATTCAGAAGAGGAGTCATTGAGTCTAATATTTTTTATTTATTATTGTATGGAAAATTATATAATAGCTGTTTTATTTATTAATCAGTTTTTTAACAATCTCTTATGACATTTTGAGATTATCTGTGACGTGTATAAATATAGTGTGCGGAAATAAATCACTTTACCAACCGAAAGAGCTTCAATACAAATTACCTCCTTTCATCCAATAATATAAACAGTTAGGGTATTGTACCACACTAAATACCTTGTGTAGTGTAACACACAGTATTGCTGACTGTAGCTTTATATTATTTCTTCTAGCTGACATCTCATTAATAGTATTTCAGCTAATCTCTGTGTTAAACTGGATCCGTTTTTTGCTTCTTTGGACATTCTTTCTTAGAACACACTCTTAAAAAGTTATGTAGTTATAGGTTTTGTTTTTATCTTCTGGCAATGGGTTAATAGATTTGAAAATGTGTTTTAGTTAATTGAAACTAGGCACAATTTATTTTGGTTTGGTGTAAATTAATAAATACTAATTTGAATTTAAAAATTATTTAATTTCTACATCTACTCAGAATATGTATTTCTGTGCTTTCAACATCAATTTTTTATTTTAATTATGAAGTTGTAATAATTATACTTATTGTAAATTGATTTGGAATTCATTTATGATAATGAATGACGTTATTGTTGTTACAATAAAATGATCTTTTTGTCCGAATCATCAGCATATACAGTATATTGATAGTACAACATCTAATGCAGTGGGAATGACACTGTCAGCCTTTGTCTTTGTCTGAGGTTCTCTTTGTCTGTCACAATCGTCATCATCAGCGACCTCCTTTGTTTCATTGTACTTTGTAGTTCAAACCTTGATAAGTTTTCATCTTATTCCGTTGTTTATTGAAAACCTTTAACCTTTATACCTATTGGTATATCCTTCACAGTAAATACTCTGATGAATGGTAAAGTAAAATAGTCAAGTGAATGGCCCATGGTGTTAAGAAATAGCGTTTGTTTTGAACCAGCATTGATTGTTTATATATTTTTTCGTGGTAATGTAATATAAGTGTTAATACATTTTAACTCAATTTACTTATTCATATGTGATTTAAGTCAAATTGTTATTTTGTTCCTGCTCATAAGTCAAAAATAGAATATTAAGCTAAAAGAATGTGATAATTCGTTCATCTGTTTTTCGGGTACATTTAGCGGATCCCCGTTGACTTTTGCATACGATTCCATGCTTTTCAGCTTTAATATTTAATAAGGGTAATTCATTGAAGTAGAAAAAAAATCATCAACTTTAGAATAACAACCATGATTTTTTTTGCAATTCACCCTTTTACCCTACCAACAACATAACAACATTTACCCTAAACTTATTAAACACTGCCGTTTATTTAGGTTGATTCCTTACATGTTGGTGAGTTTTCTAACTTATTAAATAAACAAATAAAAATTCTACTTTATGAGGTCATACAAAGAAACTATTGTGTGTATTATAAGATAACTACGTAAACTACAATAAACTAATTTTTTCATAAGGTTTTATGAAAATTGTCAACGTTCATTCCAAAGCTGAGTTTCAGCCGGTGTTCCTGCTATGGGTCAGAAGCTGGAATTAATTATTAGTCCCTTAGTTATTAAACCCTATGTAAAGAGGCAACGTCCCATGTTTGACAATATGCTTGTCTTTGATTTTATTTCTAAATGAGTTTGGGATTAAAATATGTTTAGTAAATTTGCCTGACATGCCAGTTGAATTGGCTTGAAATACTAATAGTGTTCAAGTATCAATTTAATAAAAATTTGAATTTACTTAACCGCTACATTCCAAACAATTTAAAGGAACAATTCTTTAAATCAAATAAAATAATAATGTGCAAATCGTTTTGAAGATGGTGGAATCACAAAGTTATATAATTAAATTGTTTAATCCATAATAATAACATTTCTGTCACAAACTTTAAGTGTTATATGTAATACACATATATAAACCCTAAAGACCAGCTACGGTGTTTATTATTTACATACCCATAGTGGGTATAATAATATAATAATAAAAACCCATTGTGTATGAATAGTGAATAACTAAAATTCATCAAACTTAATCTGAGACATTTTTTTCATTTTACCAATGAAACTAAAGGTGTGGATGAATCAACAAAGTAAGGAATGGGAACGTATTTTCTGTCTCTGACAGTGTGGGACTAAGCCGCTTATAAACGCCAGTGTCGGAAGTAACGTCGAAAGTAAATGTCCGCAGCCGTGAGTTTGCATAAAAAATAAATGGTTAAAATAATAAGAAATTTCATTGATTGTAAAAATATTGTTACACATCAATAACATACAGACTGTCCCAAAAGTCCCGGACCGGTTTAATATTTTCTAAACGACAACAGATAAATCAATAAGATTTGGTACATCAACACCACACCTAAAAATCTACTTTTTTAAGGAAATATCAATTTTCTGTCACATCATGGGGACGTCCCGCAAGGAGTCAGAAGGAAATCTTAAATAGAAGCATAGGTCGACATGTACATCAAATTAAAGGTCTTTACTAGCAGAATATAATGCTGCAAATTTGAACTCAAAGGGACAACCAAGTCAAGAATGACAGTGGTTCAAAGATTCATTTAATTTGCATTTGGGGGCACAGCCCTAGGAATTGGAAAAAAATTGTTAACGTAAGCATAGGTCGATATGCACATCAAATTAAAGGTCTTCACTAGTAAATTACAATGCCGTAAATTCTAGCTCAAAAGAACGCCTGAGTAAAAAATGGCAGTCGTTCAAAGATTCAAAATGGCAGGTTCAAGAAATCTTTGAACGGCCGCCATTTTGTAACGGGTGATCCTTTTGAGGCGCGGTTTCCGGCATTGAACTCTGCTAGCTAAGCCCTTTAAACTGATGTGCATATTGACCTATGCTCCTATTTAAGATTTCCTTCTGACTCCTTGTGGGACGTCCCCATGATATGACAGAAAATTGATAGTTCCTTAAAAAAGTAGATTTTTAAGTGTGGTGTTGATGTGCAAAATCTTATTGATTTATCTGTTGTCGTTTAGAAAATATTAAACCGGTCCGGGACTTTTGGGACAGTCTGTATGTTTCAAACCCACTAAACGTAAAATGTGTTTTTTCCATAGAAAAATCTATATCAAGCCAGTGGCCAAAAGCAACTAGTTTTTATTTTTTATCTGATGGATAAATCACAAGAAAGGCACAGTTCTATTCCTAAATTGTTTCACTTTAGCCAACTTACATGATCATCATAGGACCACATAAATCCAACTTGACCAATATAAAATACAGAAGTCGTGATTTTATAGCTGAAAAAATTTAGATTTTAATTAGTGTGGTACAAAATGGAAATAAAATTTTGCATGATATCAATATTTTAATTGCTTCAATACAATAACAAAATTTTAAACATTTTTTCCCCAATTTTTTGCTTATTATTAACATTGTGTGAATGGAAAATAAGCCTTACAAAATTAATCACACAGACTACTTGTGGGTTTATATTTCAAAGAAGTTAATTAGAGAGATAAGCAACAAAAGCAACATAAAAAATGAAACATGAGCCAAAGTCCAATTCGTTAATTACGACGTCAAAAGTAATTTCTAAAGAGAATATCATTTGGGGGATCTCTGCGCTGCGTTATCGTTTTTGTATCTTCTTTTGGTTTTTATCCCTTTTAATCTGTGGTTGCAGACGAATGGCAAAAGTAGCCTACGCATTATACTCGTACAAATGTTTTACTAGAATGTTTTTTGCATGTTTTTTTAGAAATGATTTGAGCCATCACATTTCTAATATTTTGATTAAACAAAAGGTTGCAGAACATTCTATGATCAAGCGAGAAGGGGGTTGGCGAGAGTGTTTGCATTTGTGTTATTTATTCAATAACACATGTATGCGGTGAAATAAGCTTGTTAACGTTACTCGTTTTGTTGTGAACCACTGAGCATGTTATACATTCTTAGGGGGATGAATATCGCTCTGGTTCAACTTTAAACAATTTTATCATACACCTTGCACCAGGTGTTATAGAAGTTAGTTCACGGGAAGAAGTTTTTAATTTGTTTGTATATTTTTATCATGATGTTCTGTTATTATTTAACAAAATTTGACGATAAGTAAGTTGAGCTATGATTGCACAAAACTTATTCTAGACGATCCAATAACTACAACATCTTTACATAGGACCTGCGTAATATAATTGGTTGAATAATAACGTTAAGTTTGCTACGAAGCTTTTATGAATAATGTTAAAATTTAAATAGATAATTGCTGTTTGTTATTGAGCTGGGTAAACTATCACCAAATTGTGTGGGCTTTTTGAAAATCCGTTCATAGTATGTCAATTTTAGCGTTCATACACATTTTGTGTTCTACGGATTATCTATTTACATATTACTGAACTGAGAAATTCCACTTCTGACAAAAACTATTTTGCACTTAATTCTGCCGCGCAGTGCTCTACACAAACGGAAACCTCAAATATTGACTGATACTGAAATATAGGCCTATATTATTAATTAATTTTTAGCGCCATATTAAATCTTGTACAGATAAATCAATTGAGAATCACAGGTGTTTCTTTCTTGCAACCTTTAAAGATTGTCTTGGTCACCTTAAAAGCCTATTCATTGCTAAACCTCTTACATGTTTGAGGTGAAATGCTACGTCATACGTTTGAAATACGATATTCATCTTAAGTTAAACACACTTTTCGTTTACCATTGGAAATTAAATACATTTTAAGAAAACGAAGACATAGAAAAAACAATTTTTTTTAACTGTAATTGTTTCTTAAATCGCGGAATTTATTGAAAATAGTTATTCTTAAATTTGTATTTCATTACGTTTCATACTTTTAACTTTAGTATGTTATTAGTATATCTTTACAAAAGTCAAAACTTATTATAACTTATAAAATTCTTGTTGAAAAAAATCTAATTTAGAATGACAGTAAAACTGATTAAAATAATTTTTTCCCCTGTCTAACTATTCTTTCGCATTTCGTATTTTAAAATATATAAATGAACTCTACGAATTTCAAGCAGAGTGAATTGCTTCCCTGTTTATTTCAAGCTATACCACTGACTCGTAGACATCTAATTTCACCTCCCCCTCCTGCCCCTTCATAACTCCGAGAATGGAGCGTATTCCAACAATTAGCTCAGCTAACTTAGATGTATTCACCTGAAGGCTTAACCTGCTTGTTGCTCGATTGCTAAATTGTTTACAACTTCTTAGCTGCGTTGAAACATAAAAACGAGATCGTCAGTTATGTTTCGCTAAGAAATATATAATATTGCTCTTAAATGTTACATTTAGGAAATATTATTAATCTATAAATCTTACTGATATTCTAACCATTGGTAAAATGTACTGACACCAGTTACCTATGCGAAACGTGTTTGTTATTTTTGATAATATTGCCATATGATAGAACAACAAAGGCAAAAAAAGAGCGTCCCAAACCCTCCAAAGTGTTAAAGATGAGTTAGTGATTAACAAGGCATTGGCCTGCCGAATTGTGAGATGATAACTACACGCACGCATATACCAGGAATGATAGTAATTTTCAAAATAATACATAAACTTAAAAAAACGCACATTGACAATTAATTGAAACTTGCTGTTTGTACATACAAAAAAATATGATCAATTGTTAAAATCTTTCATTTTCATTTTGTTATCATAAACTATAAATTCACTAAAGATTATTTAATTTATATAGCATTGCATCCTATATGTTACGTGTGTATTAAACTTTAAATTACTTATAAAGTGCTATTAAATTTTTTCGTCATAAAATACAAAGATTTGCCAATCGCAAAATAAACAGCTCTCTCAACATTTTCTCTCTCACTCACTCTCACAGGACGGGCAGTAAGCGGCTTAAAGGCATGGTTGTGTGAGTATTACCGCACTCGAGGAACACTTCAGCTGGAGGAATGTTATTTAAAATTGTATCATGACTTTTTTTATGAAAAGAGGTGTAGTAATTTATACGAATCGTACGGTATGCCTTGCTGAGCCATATCTACTAACCAAAACCACCAAGTGTTAAAAAATAAACTCAAAATCCTAATTATTCGGTAAGCATTGCACAAATATGCTCAACATGTGCAATAGTTATTTGTATTTTGAATTTTCGCCATTAAAAGGTCAAAGCCGTTTGTATTGTACTGTAAATCTTTGCATCGTGAATCAGAACTGTCGCCGGCAGGTCTGTATTTGTAGCCAATGGGGTTGAAGTAATGCAAGTTTACTGAACAAACGTCTTTTGAGCCAATTTACGGTCACGTTTTGTAAAATGTATAACCTGGAACAAAACTATTGTGGCTAATAAACAAACATAATGCTTACTAGAAGTTTGGTAGGGTACTATTACGTTAAGAAGTTTACTTTTTAAACGTTATCACAATTTTGGGTTTACGGTGATAAACAATAAAGCTAGGGTAAAATATAGGCCTACTTACGAATATAGTTTTTATATATTAATAAACTATCAAATTTAGTATAGAGTTATTGAACAAAAACTGTAGTTTATTTTAAATAAGCTGTTTTAAAGTTTATCTTATTGTTTTACGTTTTTTATTGGTCCAGAACATTAAAAAGTGTGTTCAAATAATTGTTTAAAAAACTTAATATTTAAAATCGATTACTCAAAAATACATTAGTCAAAAGAGGATATCACGGATCAACAGTCAAAAGTGTTCCAACGCTAGAAGAATGGCATGTAACACATAAATTTATTAACTTATTTAAACTTCTCATAAAAAATTAACAAAACAATATTGTGCAAAGCTTAAAATTAGTTAGAAAAGTGGTAATTGTATCTTTGGTTATTGGTTGTAATTAGTTAGTGTGCTACATAGCATATGCGAATAAAGCGATATGTATACAGGGTGTCCCGTAACTCTCTGGACATATGTGTATAGACCGTTATTGCTTAGGTCAATCCAAACACATTTCACCATAGGAACATGGGTATGTGGTGCCTAGTTTTCCGTCTGTCTGTATTTATGTGTGTTTTTTTTAATAACTCCTAAAAGGAAAATAAAACAAAAGGAAAACTAGGCACCACAGACCCATGTTCCAACGGTGAAATGTGGTTGTATTTACCTAAGCAATAACGCTATATACATATGTCCAGAGAGTTACTGGGCACCCTGTATAAAAAGATATGTAGTTAACCCTGCCCTACTGAGCCTTTAGTATATGGATGAATTAGAAAATTTAATTCGAAAATAAAACTTTAAACTGAATTAGGAATAAAGTTGTATATAATTAGAAATTTTGTTGTGTGTAGATGAAACAATTACCATGCTTAAATTTGGTGTTGAGTACAATGTCAAGACTAAAAAAAAAATAAATTGAATTGTAAGTGAAGCCTCCAGCGGTCCTATCAACTGATCAATGTGACACCTGTGGGTCTGCAGACCACTTGTTGACAACTACCAACTTTAAGTGTGTAAATCCGGGGCTGAAATCTCTCCCAGGAATTTCAAAGCATTCATTCTGTAACTTTCCTCAACCATTAATCATGTCAGTTTTTTTAATATTTTTATTTTTATGCTTCAACAGTAGAGTATTTTTTTAAAATATGTATGAATGAAAATCAGTTATGTTTTCGCATTTTAAACAAAGAGTAAGATTAATTTTAAAGATACGAAATTAATGTTTTCGGCTGCATTGTTAACGTTTTAGCATTTCCGTTCAGGTAAACCTTATCTTACACTCTATAAATAGTTATTACTATTTCCATTAGCAATAATTGTAGGAAAAAAGTTTAAAATTTAAATCAACAAATAGTTGTTTGGAAGTCGTCTCGCCGTCTGCCAGTAAACCATAAAATGCTGCAAAACTAAACATGTGTCTTTGATTAACAGCAGTTACTTCCAACAATGTAAAGAGCATGTTTGTAAGTTTTTGTTATGGTTATTTTTAGTCTTGGCTACTTAAGTAGCTGTAACAGAGTAGTTTATTTAATGTGCTTTACAAATTAAGGACAGGTGTTTCATTTCATCTACGACCTACAAATATTTTTTTCTTTCTTTTTAGTAACCATTGAACAAACAAGTCCAGCAAGACAAAACATAAAAATGAGAACAAATCTGTAATCATTATTTTTTTTATTGTATTATAAGCTGTTTTAATCAAAACAAACAGAAATCCCAATTTAGTTTTGCACCCTTATTGTTTAACCACCTGTATACACCCAAACGTGGGATGAAGAATAAAAATACTACTGAATTCTTGCCACTCAAAGCCCTCTGAAGAGTCGAAGTGGTGGAGTGGCGTTCGCAGCATGTTCATTATTCACCTTTACGGAGCTGTTCTCTTTAGTAATTGATTCACCTTTTCATGAACCCACTTAACCTTCACGGGAGATTGATTATAACTTCTCACAGCTATTCTCGTTCCTTCAAGGCAAAAAAAAAAGGTTTCTATAGAATTGTATATTTGTTTTCTATGCATCTCTAAAAGATTTTCTAATTTTCTCAATGCTTAACGTATGTTCACCAGAGTAGTAGAAACTTAGCTTTTTATGACGTATTTACAGCAAAACAGATTCGCTATAAAAATTTATGGAATTTGTTATTTTCATACCCAGTTAAATGAACAAAAATCAATTACATAATAATTTAGAAACCCTAAATTAAGTTGTATAATTTATCATTAAATTGCGTATTTCCTTGTTATAAGACGACTAAACAATCATTTAACGACTAATTGTACAAAAACAAACCATGAGTGAAACCTACAAGAATATTCTAATACATTTCTCTTAACTATTCTTGTCGACGTAAGTGTATTAGATAAGCCTAACCTATACTAATAAGGTAACCTATACTTGTATATTTTTATCATTACAATGAGATAAGAAAACTGTTGTTTTATTTTAAAATAAGTATGAGTGAAAGAAGACTGCGGAATGGCGTTACAGCTTCACAGTTAGTCACCATTAATTCAACATTTTAAAAGTAGTGTTGCTAAATATACCTAGATTTCAAACCGGATACCTTTTAGTTGAAAATCGTTAAAATTAACTCATCGTTTGACAAATTTGTATGTGTTTTTACATTTATCATACGAGTATAAATAAGTTAAAACAAGCAATAAATGTTGGACTCAATATTTTAATTACAATTTAAAGAAATATAACCTAACTGCACATAGAGGTAGGGATTAATCACAAAACAAAAAAGGCGCATTGTGTTATCCATGTGTGCTTGTTATATGAATGTCTGATGAAATATTACTTATTCAGCTCAATGTGTTTGTGGTGGGGTAAGCTTGTTTGCTTCTCAGCTTTATATTACCACCGCTAGTGTAATACAATCTCAAGCCCGGTTGTTGTTCTTCACTCTTGCTTTTTTTTTGTGGAATAATCTTTGAAGTTTTAAAACTTCATCTTTGTATGGACATTGGCTTTTGTATAAAAGAAAGGCTAAGTAACTTTTTAGGTATATTGATTGTTACTATTGTATATAATTTTTACAAAGATATTTTCAAAAACTTTAAGCCAAACTATTTTCTTCTATGCACCTGATATATCCTTGTACAAATTACATATAAGGTATCAATATAAGAAATGTTGAGCAAATTCTATATTTTCGTGTACTAGGATGGGCTTTTTACTTATGAATACAGTTTTTATTTGCAACACTAACTTTCACTAATCAGTGTAATCGAAACGTCTTGTAGTTCACATGTGTTATCAAACTTTTTTGAATATCGAAATAACCTTAAAGTAAAAATGTTTTCTACATGGTTTTCAGTTTATTAAACCTTTATTTTTAGCAGACATGAAATCCTTTTATAAAAACTCTACTCAGTTCTCAATTTATTTTACTCTTAACTCTGTTGAAAACAAATGCAGGTGAGAAGTATCGTAGCTTACCAACTAGTATTGCATGCATTTAGAAATTGCTGCAACTTATAACAATTTTACTCTGAATAGATAGCCATCTCAGTAGTAGGTTGATTCATAAAGAAGAAGATTCCTAAAGAATAAGACTTCTTCTTTATCTCCCCCATAGAGTAATCAGCTGAGTGGTTGGTCATCATAGCAGCAGAGCAGCAGCTTTTTGTCTACATCTATAATTCACTATCCTCTCTCAACAGAACTGTGTAAACATCTCGGTTTTATTGTTGCAAACGTATCCGGATTTGATGTAATGTAAGACCAAGAACAAAATAAGAATTTAATTACTCAATTCATGTGTTTTAAGGTTTTAGGAATAAGTGTCTTCATAGATTGTTTTTATACTATAAATTGTAAACATGTTTTTGTTTCTTCTAAAACGTCTTGAATCTGATCTGTATTATATTATCTCCCTTATTTCAAGTCTACAATGAACAATTTGCAATTTTACCCAATTTGCAATTTGTATTAATTTGTAATACAATTTTTTTGCAGTTGTGCACACAAAGCTTTAAAAGATAGTTTCAAAATATCTGTAACTGAAAACGCTTAAGACATATTTGAATCTTGTTGCAAAGGAAATAAAATACGTAAAGGTTAAACGTGGCTAACAGATGGAAGAATCAATTACCTTGAAGAGAATAATGTAGCAGAGGTGAATAATGTATGGAGAAGCGGCTGAATGATAAGGAGCCCAGCTTTTGTGTTTCTGCTGAAAAAAATATCAAAGGAATACATTTATGCATTCTATTTTAAAACCAATAATAAACATTGCTCACTTACAAATTAAAACGTCGGATTAAGTCTTAAGAAGTATCAATTCTGGTCCCCATTATTTACCAATAATGGTGTTTTCTAACTGCTAAACTTAGCCTATATAAAATCAATCACGATTTGGACTGTCTCTTGACAAACATTCCACAGACGTAAAACTCACACAAAATAATAACAGAATTAAAATATTTAAATTTTTTTAAACTGTTTATTGTGTATTTAAATTACTTTTACAATTTTCCACAATGAATTATACATGCAATGAACTTAGTATTTTATTTGTTTAATGTAGTCAAAACTATTCATTTTATTTATGTTTTTCTCTTAAACCTATCCCTAGAATAATTCGTTCAGCATATACTAAAAGTGTATTTTAAAACCACTTATTTATCCACGATTTCTTGTAAACTAAAATATTTAAGGTAAAATTCCACAAAAAATCTATTATATTAGATATTATTATTGTTTGCGAGTGTTAAGGTTTTCATCGTTTATTTATTTTATTGTCACTACTGTATTTGTTTCGGGTACGTTAGGCCAATGAAGGGGATTGTTAAATTGACATAACTTTTTGATTTAACATAGTGTATTCAAAGAAATGCAGCAAACCTTTCTACATGAAAAGGTCTTTGGATAGATAAACGTACATATGGAATATTCCAATATTCCCACGAGAACACAAACTAAGGGTGTCTAGGGGGTGTTTACGATACTCTTGGGGGGTTTGTTCCTTAACGACCACACAAATGCCCGGAACTGGTATCGGAACGTATACATAATATCGTTATCGGACGTAGCGAATACACGTAGGACACTGTAAAACACGTGCAAGAACAGTTTTCGTGCAAAATTTCGACATTTATATGGTTAAAAATGTTGTTCAAAATATTAAATACCTCACAATTCTTCAGCTCTCTGCCTCTTTATTTTTTATATCGTAGTTTTTTTTAAGATACTTGAAATATAAAGTACGTAATATTTAGTGGTTCAATGCAGGCCACAAAGTATAAAAACCCTTACATTTTGTAAAAAGAATCAAGCAGTTTAAGAGTAGTTTTCTATGGAAGGTGAATCTATATGAAAAATGTATTTTTTGTAAATTTCGCATTGACTATTTTGAGCATAACCATCAAGACATGTTTGGTATCATGTTATAGGAAATTTTAGTTAGATGAGCATTTTTTTAAATAAAATCCACAATCAGTATTTTCACCACATTGGCGTTTACAGGCTCCATTGTAGTCATATGAAGAAGTAAGATTTAAAAATCAGTAAGTATTCTAATGAATTTTCTCCTGAATTGAATTGAGCTTATAAATAATTCAAACAAGTATTTTAATAAACCTAGGGTTTATTTTTACTTATATCTTTTGCATTAGTGAATAATATCAATATTTTATGGTGCCTTACTCTTCTCGTGTATTTGTATTACTCAATTTCAAAAGAGCATCTCAGTCCTCACACATTTGAAAGATCACTTACTATTCACTACTTTTAAATCTATTCATCAGAGTACAATGAGTACATTGTATTTTTTGCTGTCCTAAAATAACTGTCCACAACTAATGGCTTGTTAGGGAGGTGTTTGTCCTAATTAGGACCCCTCAAGGCGTTTTGTCGCTTGTCTGCGTGATGGAAGACGTAATTTGTCATCCCTATTTTTCATTTACACCCTTCCCCTGAAAATAACAGTCTGTATGTATCAAGGCAAATAGCTATCCTACTCAATAATCAAAACATATTTTTCATAATGTCACTTATATTGACACAGTTTAGCAGAGATTATTTAGTTGTCATCGTTTATGATCATTAATACTTGTTACGTAATTATTATTATTTAAATATTTTCGATTCATTAAACACAGTTTTTTTATATTTTCAATACAGTAGGCCTACGTATAGTTCTAAATATAACTTTGCATGTGATTGAGATGACTGTGGCTCTGTCCGTAGTGCGGCGGACTATAATTGCTGCGTTTCGTGGGTTTTTGTTGTGGGTTCGCCTCACATTGTACCACGAACGTTCGGCGTTGCTTGATACGTTCCACCACAGACTATAGACCAACCTACAGGACTGAAGCTGCTGTTCACGGACCCTTACTGAAAGGAGGTCGTTAGCCTTAAATAACGATAGAAAATAGTGTGACGTTAGGTTAAAATACAAGACAAATAGTTTATTCAACATATTAGGTAGCAGTTATCTTTGGTAACTCTCAATCCAAGTCGTACGAAGTAAATACAAACTATATTTATTTACCATGGGAAGCCAGGTTCCCAAAGAGTTAACCATTAATACTAGGTGAAACCCGTCGAAATCGACGGTTACTTTCAAGGCTTCTAAATCATCTAACTGCGATAAATTGGGTGAAATATACATATTTTGAGCATTTAGCATTGTTTAAAGAGTAATAAGTGTAAAAACAATCATGATTTTAATTGCGTTAGTTGACACATTTAGTTGATCATTCAATGAATAAAATATTCCCCATACGTAGGCCTACTTCATCGGAGTTATTATTAGTATGTTATAAGGTATCTCTTCCTTTGGAAGAACCTTTAAATAGTATTGAAATGAACTCGGCAAAGAGAAACAAAATTTAACTCCCATAAGAAATACATGGGGAGCAAATTTCGTTTACGTAGAAATCACGTGGAATTATAGATACATTGATGCCGATGCTTGATGGCAAATCTGTACGTGCATACCTTCAATTCGAGACCTCAATCATGAAAATCGGTCGGGTAGAAGAGCCCAACGAACTCGGCAAAGAAACCCCAAATTTAACTCCCATAAGAAATACATGGGGAACAAATTTCGTTTACGTATAATCCGCGTGGGATTATAGATACATTGATGCCGATGCTTGATGGCAAATCTGTACGTGCATACCTTCAATTCGAGACCTCAATCATGAAAATCGGTCGGGTAGAAGAGCCAAACGAACTCGGCAAAGAAACCCCAAATTTAACTCCCATAAGAAATACATGGGGAACAAATTTCGTTTACGTATAATCCGCGTGGGATTATAGATACATTGATGCCGATGCTTGATGGCAAATCTGTACGTGCATACCTTCAATTCGAGACCTCAATCATGAAAATCGGTCGGGTAGAAGAGCCAAACGAACTCGGCAAAGAAACCCCAAATTTAACTCCCATAAGAAATACATGGGGAACAAATTTCGTTTACGTATAATCCGCGTGGGATTATAGATACATTTATGCCGATGCTTGATGGCAAATCTGTGCGTGCATAACTCCAATTTGAGACCTCAATCATGAAAATCGGTCGGGTAGAAGAGCCAATCGAACTCGGCAAAGATAAACCAAATTTAACTCCCATAAGAATAACATGGGGAGCAAATTTCTTTTACTTATAAGCCGAGTAGGATTATAGATAAATATATCCCGATGCTTGATGGCACATCTGTGCGTGCATACCTTCAATTTGAGACCTCAATCATGAAAATCGGTCAGGTAGAAGAGCCAATCGAACTCGGCAAAGATAAACCAAATTTAACACCCATAAGAATAACATGGGGAGCAAATTTCTTTTACGTATAAGCCGAGTAGTATTATAGATAACTATATTCCGATGCTTGATGGCAAATCTGTGCGTGCATACCTTCAATTTGAGACCTCAATCATGAAAATCGGTCGGGTAGAAGAGCCAGTCGAACTCGGCAAAGATAAACCAAATTTAACTCCCATAAGAATAACATGGGGAGCAAATTTCTTTTACGTATAAGCCGAGTAGGATTATAGATAAATATATGCCGATGCTTGATGGCAAATCTGAGCGTGCATACCTTCAATTTGAGACCTCAATCATGAAAATCGGTCGGGTAGAAGAGCCAAACGAACTCGGAAAAGAAAAACCAAATTTTTTTAATATATAAGATGAGCCGCTTCCCTATGCATTATTCACGTCAATAACATTATTCACGTCAGCAACATTACTCTTTTCAAGGTAATTGATTCTTCCATAAAACAATCAGAAGCCAAACAAGGTTTACTAATAGGTTATATTTGTATATAGCCTTTAATATATGTTATCTTTGCAAATTTATAATATTCTACCAATATCCAAGACCAGATGGACATTTCTAATGTAATGTCACGAATTATTACTTTTATTGATGGATTTATCGACGAACATATAGGTTTGGGTAGAAAATGCGTATATACATAAATCAGTCCCCATATACAGTCATCACATGTCACATGTTCGGCTCAATGTTGTGATATTGAGGCCGTGCATCACTTGGCGTCCGCTATTGGCTCCATCACTTTTAACTAATACATTGTCACTAATGCTGTTAGATAACAGTTAAACTACTTTGTAATCTCAGATTGGAGTACCGAAGAGTGTTGGTAAGAAAGCAAGTTGAAACCACATTTTAAACTGAACTTATCATCAGAGATGTAGTTTTCAGTTTTCAGCTCCACAGTAACTTACAAGGACCGAGGCATTAGCTTCTTCTGCTAATGTTGACTATAAACTGACTAGATGACAAGAGTCGACAGATCGTTGAGACAACATCTGTGTGGTTATTACGACGGTTCAGATTATCATCTGTTCCGATTGAGACAAATATTTCAGAGTGATATTTAGGAGTATTCTACACTTATAACACTAAAGTATGAGCCATTCACGCACTATCCACATTAACTTTGCTCACATTATTTATATCCCAAAGTGTGTTTTTTATCTTTTTTTCTGAACCTGTAGTAAAAACCATTTAAGTTATCGTTTGCGGTTCGTATATTATTATTAATGATTTTATTAACTTAATGCATCATAATCGTATATGAACTCAATTACTAAAACTTATAATCTAAGAACTATAAGTAAAATCGACGCTGAAACAATTATCATAGTATGGTGTTTGTTGGAGGGGTTTAGTCTGAAATCACTATTAAACGAATACTTGTTTAAATATAGTAAAATAGGTACATATTGTAATAAATCTGTATCAAGTTACCAGAAAGTATGGACTTATTCCCCAATTTACAGGAGTATAAATTTATTATTTGTACTTCAAAACCGATTCAACAATTTCAAGCCGGATATATTTACGAATTTACACATATACCTACTCCCTACATAAATACATGTAATCCAATTATTTGGTAGCTGTATCGTTTGGTAACTATATTCCCATCTAAAATTCACCTAGACTACTACATAAATTTTATAAACATCCAAACGTTCTGTAGATGTAAAACTGTACCACAAAATATATAAAACTATTAATATTGTTTAATACATTTCAAGGGTTAAATCTTAATCTTGCGACTAGATCATCCAAGCCAACAATAGCAATGCAATGTACAGTGTAGACGTGTAGACAGTGTGAGGCTTTGCCTTTGTCTGATGTCGCCATCTTTGTCAGCTACAATCATCAGCACACACTCGCCCATTGTTCTGTTTAGATACAAATTGACATGGTTCATACCCAACGCTACTGATTTCCTCAAGCATAAACCCCTTAGTTCTTTAACAAATTGTTGGGAATTCTTTCTTCAGAATAATTACTTAGTAGCATTTTAAGCTCATGCATACGTTTAATTAAGCTATTTAGACGGTTTAAATATGAGTCGTCTTTAGGTATGTGATGTGTATATCCGACAATTAAAATCATTATTCATGTTCCTATGTGTGTATCGTTGGGCAGTATGACAAACTTATGAAATGATGATGAATCAAAGATTAAATTACTGTATACTGCATTCTTCTTTGTGGAGTGGATTAAGAAAAAGCTTATAATTTCCTAAAGCACTTGGAATTTATTTTTTATAGATTAGTTGGCTCTAGAACAATAATTCACCGCATTATCCCATTTTTAGCGAATTTCCCTATAGGAAAGTAGCTATTACCGTAGGTGGCACGGTAAGACCTAGACCCGGGACCGATTTACTTTTTCATTTTGATGTCCCCAGAGGCCAAAAACACTATTCGTTCAAATTTTTATATATGTATATATATATATAGACATATATATATATATATATACGTCCGTGAACGCGATAACTTGAGTAATTTTTGTCCGATTTTGATGAAATTTGGTTTAAAGGTGTAAAGCGGGATAAACTTGAATGAGTTCGCGAACCAGCACGATCGGACCATGGGAACGGGGCTTTACGGGGGGTTTTATGGGGTAAAAATTGGTTTTTCTTACTTTTGACCCTCAAAACACAAAATTTCCCAATTTCTCTTTAGACCTTTTTAAAGAGCTTAAAAAAACAAATAATTTAGTATATAAAAGTATTTTTGTTCAAATATTAGTATCAAATATAATACGGAGAAAATTAAAAAAATTGTAAATTTAAAATTCCCATGTTATTCTTATGGAGAAAATTGTCAAATGTTGTAGTTTGCTTGTTTATGAATATATTTTGATCAAACTTGGCAAATTTATTTATTTTGTACTAAGCTATCAATATTTTACTCAAAAACACACTTTATTAGTTTCCTTGTAGCAGCAAACCTAGGTACTCGTTAAACCTAATGTTATTAATATATATTTAACTGAAAATCAATTCAGACAAATGGAAATTCGCTTAGTCAGCAGGTTTGCTGCGGCGGGGGTATTTACCTTAATAACGGTTTATAATCAGATTGCTTAAACTTTTGAAATAATCTAATCTTACTTTAACTATCAAAACTTAACTCATTGTTAGGGCGTAATTATTCCCAAGATTAAATGCTGTATTGGTTGTTTAAAATATGAATTCCACTAAAATCATTACAAGGAAGTTTATCGCACATACATCCTTGTAAAGTATGACAAAGATAATCAATAAAGGCCCCATAAGAGCAAAATGCCAAGCAACTTGGTCGTCATTTTTACCCTGGATAAGCTGGTAACCGTTTACTGATATGTCCTTCCATTATAGTATTCACTAGGAAGTAATAAACTGCAGATTCAAAAATGTGTTACGAAAAATATAAAACACATAATGTTGTGAAATATTTCATACAATCATTATCAGTTGTAAGGTGAATTAATTTTAAAAGAAAATGATAGTTACGATTATACAGTTATGCATGAGTCTTATTGGCAGTGCGACGTACTGTAGCGGGATTGAAATAGTCATTAGACCACTGTACTTCTATTTTGGAGGCCTGACTTCAAATTTCCCAAATCATTAACGGTATTTTGCTACGTGGTAATATCCTGACTACAGTTTTGAGTAAATCTTAAGCTTTAAGCCCATGTACAAAATATGCAAAATATAGTACAAAGCCTATCTAAAACTTTAAAAAATACGTCTCTCAGACTTAAATACATTTTTGGTACTTTGAACTACCTCCACCAAAAGCTAACCATTTTATGATTCAGTATTTCCAGTTATAATTCATAGAGAACGTTTGCAAGTAAAACGTAAGTCTTGGCATTAGGTATGCTTGCGTGTCGTAAGGAATAAACTGCTAAGACGCTCCCATGTTTGACGTCATAAATTTGGCAACTGTTTATCGTAAACTGTGGCGACAGACACACCTGCAGACCTTCCAGCCGATATATGCGTGTATGTTTAAGACGTGGCGCTTCATAGAGTAGGTGGGCATGGTAAATGTGGCTATTACAGTGAAAGCTTTAACAATTAATTGCTATAAAATGATGTAACATATCACCTTTTTAAATAACACTAGGTTTACCGAGTATTTTGGGTGTAAAAGCTAAGCATGAAATCAAGAATTTGTCCAAATTTGATCAAAATATATTCTTGGACAAGCAAAATACAACATTTTACTTTTTATCCATAAGGATAACGTAAAATGTTCAATTTACAGTTGTTGTGATTTTTCCCCCGTAACCGTTACAATTAACAGTCATTCAATATCTTAAATTAGTCTTTCCTCAAGCTACATGCTTCAAATAAGTATTATTTTCATGCTGTAAATAGTTCCAAAGCAATGTTTTGGTAAAAAAATTGTGTTTCAGTATGAAACAATTTATAATCTTGCTAACATACAAAGCTAGGCTACCTAACCTGTGTGTAAAAGTTGTAGCCACTCTGTCTGTAACAGTTGTAGCCGCTCACTCTTATACCGATATTGGCTTTGTTTTATCGGTTCTACCTCCGATTTAATTTTCAGCCCAATAAAATCCTCATCCATACTGCAGAAGGTAAATGGTTCCTTCGATAAAGTGGGTAATTTATTTCATGGCTGCCGTCTTTCAATGCCATTTCCTGAGTTAGTTTCACCTTGTGCCATAACCGTTCCACTTGTTTCATTAGGACTCGCTCATTTATGATTAACATTTATTTTAAGTACCTAAATAGTATGCTTGAATACTTTAATACTTGAATACTTGTAGTTTCGGACCGTAGTCCAGGGCAGGAATCGGACAGGTCAATAGGGTACATTAATATTAAAAATAACTTATAAAGAAAAATCACACTAGGCCAAAGGGCTATGTTTTGTAAAATTGGAAAATCTTCCATATCATAAAAACCATTTTTTGCCAGGAAATTCGTTGGACCATTTTTAAATTTTTTTTACATAAATTAGTAAATAATATTTGTAGTTATTATAAATACAGTACAGTTCGCACAACCTGCTTTATAGATCTTACTAATATTATAAATGTGAATGTTTGTGTGTTTGTTTGAAGTTCAATCACCCATTAAGTACTGGATGGATTAGGCTGAAATTTGGCATGATAATAGCTCACATTCTCGATTAGCATATAGGCATCTTCTTAGCTCAAAAATCCTTTCGGGCTCCGCCCCAGTGGCTCTGTAGTTCTCCATGTTAACCTTATGCGTATTCATATTTAAAGGTAATTAAATAATTTAGTCAGCTGTTTCAACTTAAAAAGTTATAAGATTTGTGTAGCACTATTATTATTTTTTGCATTTCATTTATGAAAACACCTAATTTGAACTAATCAGCAACAAAAAACTGTAATACGCAATGGGAACTGTCAAAGTAGGATTGTTTACAGTTATATTTTTAATTTCATGAATAATTTGTGATGTTTTGCAAATTTTTAATAATTTGTTTCATGATTGTTTACTGTTTAGGTGAAGTGGTAGAACATTATGGCTATGGTAGATGTGTAATACTATAGTATACCCTTAATTTAAAAGAAACAAATTTTATCAAACTGTGTCCATTGCTAACTCAATGTTTAAGTATAACTGCATTAAGCATTTTATACTTATATGCCAACCCCGTACGAAGGGCAGGTTCTCTGCTAGTGTTTCATCAAAATAAGCCATTGAGCTGTAATTGTGGTGTACACGCCACATCCCCAGGTAACAGTACAAATACAGTTAGCAGCGCCAGGGTGGAATGAATGTTTATAATTCATGATGAGGGCCAAGTGTATGGTCGGCTTATTACACATTGTGGTCGCCTAACTCTTCACCGCACCTGGGCTCGTGTTACTGTTACTGTACAGAAATACTGTTCATTTGTCAAATTAATCTTTTAGTGATATATTTGTATATTGGTTCAGCCATTTTATTATGATCTGTGTGAATGAGTTTTTTACACCAAATTGCAATGCATTAGATCATTTTTTGTTATTTTGTTAATGTCCACTCCAGTTGAACTTTGTGTGAATAAAACTAAACTAACGAGATTTAAATGAAAGTGGTTAGAGCCCTAAGCAATTTTTTGCATATAGCAAGAATCCAATCAGTATTTTGTACAACAAAAACAACAAAATTCTCAAGTGAATATGCTGCATAACCTTTATAAGATGTTTTGTCCTATCTTTTTTCTTTTCCCATCAAATGTACTCCAGTATACACATGGTACTCTTAAATTCCTAATAAAGTATCGTTTAAACATACTTAGCTGATTTCAAATAATTATACTGCCAATTCTTTAAGACTTACAACATTACTATTTATTCTATAAACAAAAACTCGCCAATGCCAATAAATGCATATACTGTATTTGAAACGTTCTTAAAACACAACCGATCTCTTTGTAAATGATTCATTTAAGTTGCAATCTATTTTTTTCTATCAAATCTAATCTTTTCTAACATATTCAAAACTTCATTGAGAATAGTGCTAACTTAACTCAAAACTTGTATGATAATTAAATATGAAGTATGTAAAGTTTTAACCGTTTGTTTCTAACTATAAAATACCCAGTTGATCCGCTAGAAAAGCTTTATTTGAATTCCAACAACGTTTAAGAAAAATGAACACTTTCCATTCGGGGAAACCCAATCTGTAAAGTGAGGAAACGATGGATTGTAAAGGGAAGTGAAAATTTATTCAAACAATTACTCACCGTGTCAAGCCAGGGTGTGTATTTATAGCCTAATAACAGCGACATTACCACGGTCCGGCATTCGGCAATCCCGTAACTATCACTTATCATATCTTGCATACCTCATAATGATGCTATATAATACGTTATTTTATGGAAATTGGGCACACCGAGAGCTATCCAACGCGTTTTTAGTTTTTTTTTCTTTTTTTCTATACTGCCCATTTTATAAGGAAATTTAATTTTTTTTTATATGTAACCAAAAAATATAATACAAATTTTAGCAAAATGTGTAAGTAAGATAAACTTGAATGAGTTCGTGGGCCAGCAATATCGAGTAATGGGAACGGGGTTTTAAAATTTAAAACCTCGTTCTCAATACAAAAATTTGATAAAAAATAACGTAAAAATTAAAACAATTTAATAGTTCAATTTTTTTTTGCTACCATACTTTAATAATTGAATACTTTAATCTGAAATGGCGACCATACAAAGTAAGTATTTTAAGCCAAGTATGAATGGAGATGAGTGTAGGATGAGTGGTGCGATCTTGTACTCAGGCCGGCATGCTCCTTAGACACAGCTGTTAATTAATAGCCCCTCCAGCCAATGGCAACTAAGTAACCTATAGTTTATAGTGGAATCCGAACCACACTTTTGCCTTGTAATTTAAGAATTGGTCTAGTTATCAGGATAGTACTGCGGATAGTCGTAGTACTCACCACTGCGGACGTTAATCCACACTAGGGATCGCATCCACAGTGCATGCTTATAAATAGGGAATACTCTTACTTGTTTTGCAAAGAAATTTTAGAGAAAAATCAAATTAGACCAATGTAAATTCGCTTAGTCTGTAATAGTATTTAGATCATGGTATAGATTCGGTTCTATGTCTTAGAAAAGTCAAAATAAGGTTTCGTTGCATTCAGACTTTAATCTATCGGAAGGTATTTATTTTAATATTTTGAATATGTCTTAAAGTGTGATTTTTTTACTTAAGAAATATTCGAGAAACCTATTGCTCATGATAGTAATAAAGACAATAAAGGAATATTTTAAATTTTACTATGAACATAATTTTGGGTGAACTTGAAATTAATTAAACCTCCTTAAATATACAATTCAATTGCCAACATATCACATATTTATCATCTATGTATTGCTCATTCACTTTTTGATGCTATGTGCCATTTTTTTATAACTATGAAACACGATCAAATATACAATTTAAAGCCACCACACTGTACAAGTTGGTTTCTGTCGTCAAGTTGTTGCCATTAACGCTAGGATTAGCTGTCATCAGGGAACTGTCCCCAACTCGACTAAGTCTCCGGCCCCAACTGTCACTTTGACGGATGAACAGGGCTAACGTCTAGCCAAATAATCCTTCTTCACTATGTAAATATTGCATCCATTGCTATAAAATTGGAACCTTGATGTGTAATAGTCATTTTTCTTATAATGCGTTAAGAACAAAATATTTTCGCACTGTTTGTTTACATTAATTGTTTTACAAAGATATGCCTTGTATTGTATTGAAGTTTTGAAATAAATTTACTATAATACCTACTAGTTTTTTTTTTCAAATACATTTTTATATGTCTCTATATTTGATTTCCACCACACAAATAAAGGCTACCACCTATAAAGCCCATTACTAACCAAATTATAATACAATTAATAACAGTTGTGTTTTTGTGATTTTTCATTGACATTGAATACTGTGAGTAGACATTTTATAATATTGCATAATCTGAAAACCAACATTAAACTGTGTTTCATCTATGAAAATTATTGAGTGCGTTCATTTCAACTATATGTAACTTATATTCGTATAATTATTACTTCATGTGTTTTTCTCTCCATTAGATAATTGTGCAACATACTATCAGCATAATGAAATAAGAGTTAATACCGTAAATGACATTACTTGCATTACTTGAAAATTAATAGCTACAAGTTGTTAATCCATTTATTTATATCCATAAACTATAATAATTTATAGAGACAATAAACATTGAATAATGTATGACTTTGACTCACAAAATACTTAGCCATTAGGTATTTCTTAAGCATTAGCAATTCAACACACTATCTCTTACTCTCGAACATATAGTTTATTACTTTTCACAGTAATAATTTCTGTTTGGATGATCTTATAAGTGATCCTTTCAAGATAGCGAGTAGAAGACAAGGGCAGTGCCACCGTGATGGCGAGAGGGTGCCAAGTTAGTGTTTACACAATGTGTTTGGTCTCAGTGATTCAATGTGTCAGGTGAACAGACTATGTTTACCCCTTAACTCTGAATACACATCATTCTTGTCAGTTTGTTATTATTCAACGCGCTTGTAACCGTACAGTACCAAGATGCACAGCAATATTATGTGTTGAATTCTTGTCACTTGATCTTTTGTGTTGTCAACTGTAATAGATATCATTTATACAAGCTGGAAATAGCTAACTTTCCTTTTGGACTGAAAACATTTCCTCTAGACAGGCTCGATGATATGAACATTCAAATTTTATGCAAGCAGGTCTAAAATTTAAGAAATACAACTGAATGGTGGACATTTATTTTTACTTAATGTAATTTAGTAAAAAATCAGATACTTTATGTTATACTTTCAATCAAGCAACATGAAATATATAATAAAGTGATATCTTTCTCAGTGACAATATTTATAGATGAACTCGAATCTTTGAAGACAAAGATATGACTGGCATTGAAGACAATTTGCTTTCAGTTTCATTCACGCAAAAGGCGGGTTTATTATATTCCGTTTGTAATCATCACATTTCCATTGACATTTGATTTGTAACAGTAACTGTTGCTTGTTTTGTCATGGTATTGTACCTATTATACATTTCCGCTGTTGTGGCGTATCGATTTGATTGAGTGAGATGTTCACATTCAATATCAATAAATGAAATTGAATGAATAAGCGAAAATAACCATTGACTATAACACTATATAGTGTCATATATTCAGTGATATAACGTTTTAAAAACTTTTAGTACTCTGAGGCTGATGATAATTGGCTACCATCTATTTATATGACAAATATTTACCAAGGGGAATTTACAGCTAACGAAATTGACATAACCAAATTTCTGAGGAAATGGCTGGTCATTTAATTTGGAAAAATTAAATCATTTTGATTGTTCTATATAAAAAATTCTGTGAATTGCTTTTTAACAGTTTTACTAACTAATAATACGAATAGGTTTATAAGGTATACTATTCGTTCGGTATTTTATATAAGACCACTGTTGTATCGTTCTTATGGCAGGCAAATTCCAAATCAGGCTATAGGAAGCAAAAAACCCACAACAAATAAACAATACAAATAAACTATGCAAAACGTATCAACTTCCAGGCTCGCTATAGGAAATACAATGTAGGAAATTGTACATCAAACTTCAAATACAAAACAGCTCCCTGCATAGTCCTTCATGGGACCCTTCATAGACGCCAGAAAATTTCTCTTGAAACAAGAACTAATTAAATCACGCCTGATCTTTTAATTCTTCCTCTATGCGATCGACTTGGCTATTCTGAGGGTTAATTAGTTTGCTGGCCAGAGAGAGGGGGGAAGGGGAGAGTTTCAAGAGTTAATTGTCAGTGACCGATGAGAGGTGACTGGAGATAGAGGAGGAGGGTTGACTGAAGTTGTCATCTCAGTCAGCTGGGCAAGTCAATGAGGGCCAGAAACAACCATCCTTCAAGTGGAAAAGTCAATTAAATAGTCACAATTTAGAGTGATTACTGACTTCAGCGTAACTGATTTAAAATTATTTCAAACCGTTGATGGATGAGCATAATTTGGAATCTAAAATCCACAAAATAAAAACTTCTTTGTATTTTGAATTGACTAGTCAATACCATACATTCATACAATTGAACAGCTTAGTATATTTAATTTGGATGGATTAGCCTCACAGCTATTTTTGATTTCTAGTTTAAGTAAGCTCTCGGAAAACCTATATAATTATTATGTCGGTTCTATATCAATTGTTCGTGGTGTATACTTCCAGTGAGTTTGATTCAGTACCATAGTCCTAGTTTTTTCCATTCAACATTTGTCCAAGGATGTAGTCAGTTGTACCTTAGAAACTATTAATAGATAGCACTTTTTGCATTAGGCCAGAGTGCTTAAAATAACGATACAATTTTGATAATGTTTTTAAGTTAACAATGACATTATATTTAAGTTTATAATACATAATGGTTTCAATGTGTTCATTCATGTTTCAGGTATGTAATCGAGCTTTAGGAAAACGCGTGAGTAAGATTGTTGCTAGCGTTTATAGCTTATTGGCTAGTATAAGCTGTACTTTGAAAAAATCTAAAAACAGCTAATTTCGACTTCTTAATCTTAACGTGCAATTTTGTTTGTTTGTAATTTTCCATTCAGTAAAAATCTATTGCTTATAAAATAATGCATGTTTTTCAACTTTATTTCTCTTAACTGGTTGAGAAGTTTACTTGCGTATAACCATATAAAAGTGCATTTATGGGGCACTCAACCCACACTTGTAAGGGTATTTTGTCACCAACTTTTAGTAATGTGAAGAACTTATAAAACGAACAATCCTATTCTGCAGCAGATTGTGTTGCTTATTTTTAAGTTTTCTAAATGACTATTTTGATATACATATTGAAGTCTGATGACCGTGATAATGGAAAGAAAAATAAAGAAGAATAACGGTGGTCGTAGCAGCAGGCTTATCGAGTGGAAAAATGGCAAGTCTGGTGTGGAAAAGCGTTTATGGTCCTTGCGGGAAAACGTTCAAGATTATATGATATCACCAGACATAATGCCCGCCATCGAGCTCCCATAGTTTGTGGATTTTAGCAAATAATCATGAAATCAAACATATCAAAAATATGCTCGAGTACTTAGCAAATTAAAAAAGTTATAAGCATTTGTTTTACCTGGGAAACCTACTTATACCACAGAGTAAATCAAAAGTCTTGTTTTGTGTTTATATGGATGGTAATTCCGGAGATGAGCTCCAATATTTTGTTCCTTTTGGAGTAAAAATGTTTTTTGTTTGTCAACAACTATACAGATTTCAAAAAAAATTTAACAATATTCTATTTCACTCTCACGTTCCGAATGTCATGTGTGTTTGTATCAGTAGCTTACGGTGTAGTATTATTTTCATCAGTTTATACTGGCTGAAAATATAAGATAAAATATGTGCTTTAAGTGCTATCTTTGACTTATATAAACCTACCCGTTCAATATGTTTTGACAATTTAGCTAGTTATTTTTCCTCAAAAAGATCAAATACAAACAGTAGTTGAAATAGGCCTGACACTTATTGCAATACTATTGAGGTTTGACTTTATGTTTTAGTTTTACATTTTTGATAGGTTTAGGTACATGGAAAATTCAAAATGTTACAATAAGTTGCCTTTCGATAAAAATTTAATTTATGGTGAAAGAAGTTTGTTTTAAGTTGGATACTGAAACTCTTGTCACTTTCCGTGTTAAACTAATATCGTGTATCGTGTTTCCAAATGTCTATCCTCGACGCCCATGCACTTTTCTGCATTGTAACTTCTCAAATCATTTATACATTAATTGGATAAATCGTAGGCTTCTCATTCGTTCTTAATAAAACCACACCTTCCTTGTAATCTTGTTACAACATTATTTCGTTAGATCTGCCACAATTTACGTGGGTTTTACAGCTGAGTTCCAGCTGTTGAAATGCAGGAATTCCGCGGTTTCAGTGTCGCTAATTATATAAACAACACTCGGACACCAAACAGCTGTTGTTTACTGTCACCTGACTGCACTGTGAACATTTGCGAGAGTCAGCTGTTATTTATGAAATGTTACGGAAACATTAAACATTCTATACCTCTTACTATTATTTCTTCAGGCCTGCTAGCTTTTTCTAAAATGTTTTTTTTTTGTTTTCAGAATAGTGTTTTCATATTGTATTGTATATAGCCTTTATGTTACAGTACAACTGACTTTAACCAATACTACAAGTTATTTTACAAATCTTTGGATATATACAATACTGGATTAATTACGTAAGCTGTAGCATTAGTTAGCTATTCTCCATAATTTTTATCAGAGTGATATTTTCCCTATAACTTTTGTTACCTTAGCCAAATCGTGTTAGCTATGATAGTAAAATTATCAATAATGACGGATTAAATTATTAATATACAACTTGCGATTGCGAATTTGATCATGTAAAATGCTTTAATTACAAAGCAGAAAAATTCATCTGGCCTTTAAGTAGAAATGTAATGGATTAAAAGGAATAAGCCCAATTGGATAATCGTAGCATTGCCAAAAGATCTAGAAAGAAAATATAATTCTAACTAAATTCAGTTTCTATAGATTAAATAAAGAGACAATTTTATATAAATCGGTAAATTATGTAAAAAACATCGAGTTGAAATAGTTACAGTCACATGTTTCAGTTAGGAAGGGATTTGTTGTAGGAAATATCAACTCATCAATGATCTCTAAAGACATGATACATGTTCTTGTAAAGTTTGTTTTGAAACAAAAAAATATAAAAATATAGCTTTGGAAGATAGCAATGAGTGGTGTCTAATAGTATACCTAATAATAAGTTCCTAATATTATACATATTTACTCATAAATACCACTATGTATTGTTTGAGGAATTATAAGAAGGTAGAGACCACATGATTGATTTTGATTTAAAACATTCTTAAACTTTTAGATGGAAAACTTAACAAAATCAATAGCATTACAATGGTACCGATGAGCGGTGAAGTTCCTAATAATATTGCTATTGCCTCATAAATACTCACTCCACGACTCTCCCCCGACGAATGAATTATGTCTTGATTAAATTTTCATTCGATGTTCCACTAGATTGCTTTTCGATATTGCAGTTTGCTTTGTTGAATTGACAATTCACTCGAATGTTTCCTTAGTGTTAGGGTTGAGGATGAAACGGTTTCTGTAAATGTAAAATAGTAGTTTATCTAGATATGAACAATGAACGTAACAATCGGTTGTTGTCTAGTATTACAGGTTCGATGCAATAACTGTGTAAGTGGCTTATTTAGTTAATTAACACCAGTTTTAAAACGTTCTATGGTTCCTAGAAGATTAAGGTATGTATAAAACGTACATACGGTATACAATTTTTTGCATGACTAAAACCCTACTTGATATAAATTGTTTGTCTACGTACAGAATATTCTCGAACTGTTAATCACTTTTGACTGTGCTAAAATGCATTCTTCATTAGTTATCTCTTATGATTCTTTCCAAGTCGAGGGCCACCACTCATTTACGCTGTTAGGTTTAGGTTAGCGGTTGGTTGAGTTTGGTTTAAGATAATGGCACATACAAAAAATAGTGATCTAACATATTTTTGTACCCTCTTTTTAACACTTCTAAAAAGTTTTTTTTATGATTCATCGTGTTTTTATTCCATTATTTTATCATTTTTGCCTCACACGGGTCTCCTGATGTTTAAAACAAACAAAATAGTAAGATTGTAAAACGAAGAGATACGTTTATTTGTCTAAGAGTTGATTAAATGAAATAATTAAAATTCCACGATCAATGCGAATACGAGCTGTTTTTTTTTTTTTTTTTTTTTTTTTTTTTTACCATTTAAAGGTCTGTGACAACATTTAATGTTTGTGTCGTGTTAAAAAGTACGGATAAATACATACAAAACGTAAAGTTGCTTGAGGTTTCGAGGCAAGTAGTTTTACAGTACACTCTATTTATTGAAGGCCCGTTTAATTCCTGTTTTATAAACGAATTACTGCAAAAATTTTAAATTTAGAGCACAGATGATCGAACCTCTCTTAAATCTCGTTGATAAGAGTCAAACTAATTGAGTTTAAACGTATATTGTTTAGCAAGAGGTCTGTAAAGCTCCAATTGAATGAAGGAGCTTAGCCGGGTAATATGTAGACAATGAACGGGGATCTTTACTTTCCCTTTCTTTCCAGCCTCTTTCTCAAATCTTCTTTTAGTGTGATCCGTTTACTCTCTTAAATTCAATTCTTCATTAGATAAAAAACCCGTATTTCATTTCGAGGGTAAATACACACATAAATAGTTCAGAAATAAGTAAAAAACTAGTTCAATGAATATAACATTTTATGCGAAATATTTGATTTATTTTACGGAACTTCAATATTATTTTTAATACTAAAATGTATTTCTAAGGTAATTTGAGTAGAGTATTTTTGGAATACTGTTAATGTCAATTTAAACTTTTCTCATAAAACTATTCTTTTAATTTGAAATGGATCGGTAAAAAAACGTTTTTAGCTCCTAGGGAGTAAACATTATTGACATAATATTCGGTTATCAATGATGTTTTATAGCTCATTAAACACCCTTACGTTTCCCCATACCAATTCAACCAGATTTGCAAGTCCATCAAACACAATGTCTACTCTCCCAGTTATGATGTTTTTTCTAAAATTATTTCAATTATTTAAGTGTATTATTATTAAATGTAAAATCCTCCATCCTTACACTGCCAAGCTATTTACGGCTTACAGTTTTAATTTAAATTTTTTTTCGTTCGACATAATATTGTTACAACTACTAAATGATTTCCGCATGAAATGTTTCATCAAGTTTTTCAAAGATTTTCATTTAATTTTCAATTTTTTATTGGATAGGGTATTTAAAAAATGTCATAGCAATTATAATTTGTTTTCCATTTTTCTGTGGATAAAACGCTTCGAATGGTACAATATGGTATAATATGGTAATATGGTATAATGGTATAATAACCTGTCGTGCCACATGGACTGCGTAAAAGAGGTTACTTCACTTCACTCTTCACAGTCATGGGGTGGACTTGAAGCTGACCCTTCCGTGAAGGGTGCTCAAGTGTCGCCCTCTAGGTTGTTTGCTTGTTGACTTTTCCACTAACGCACAATCAAACAATAGAGAATTTATTTTTGTCATTAAAGTGTAATTGGATCCACCCTTTAATGTCTTAACGTAGATATTGTAGAAATGTCTAAGGTTAGTCACTCTTTTTTGTAGCTAAATGATCCTATAATTTTTTTACAATTAAATTTTATTAGATAATACCATTGCATTTTGATAAATAAAATAGCATTATTCTGACATTGATTTGCCCATTAATTATGGGAATATTTGGTAAGCTGGAAGAGTGGAGTCTCCAATACTTCACTTTCAGATAATGCAAGGGTTTGTTTTCATAGTTTGCGGAAAAGAATCGTAAAATACCGCAGCAGATATTTTTAATAGAAAATTATTAATCATCAGGGTCTCCAGATTAGTTGCGTTAGCTAGTTGTGTAAGATTGCATTACGATTATTCACCGCATATTTAGTTCATAACAATTAGCTAATGGCAAACAGCGCAATCAATTGCTGAGAGGAGTGCAGGCTTATCACGTCGTAGATGCTGATCCCACAATATGATCACGTCTCAGACGAATAGCCTTAACGTATGCTGTTTGACCCTCAAAATTGACTATCAAACATAAATTGAAATAAAAATTACGATATTTCTTATTTATTTATATTTATAATCTAGCCTTGGTATACGTAAACAATAGGTAATTTATCCTAACAAACCTTAACCAAAACCTTACCAACACGTTTGACAGTGAGATAATAGCTATTTTTGTATTTTGAGCGCAAATTACGTCATTGCCACTCTTAAATCTCTACAGTTTTCAACCGGCAATGACGTATTTGCACTCTTACACAAATAAATATACAAATAGCAACTACATATTTCCTGCCTGCATATTTTGACCAAATTTAACAGGCTGCATTGGACAAATAGTAGGATAATACAATAAAGGGGGTATGGCCTAAGGTAGTAATCCTCAATGTTATCTACCTACTGATCATCACCACACGATAAAGGCTTGTTTTTCGGTGCAAAAATTGATAGGCCTTATCATGCATGTAAATGCCGAATAGGTTGAAGTTTTTCCACATGCATAACAAACATATTGAGACCATAAAATACTAGGAGTACGCTAATTTTACCCGTATAGGGACGAAACGAAAATAGTGAATAAGGCTACCAAACGTTCTCGTAACATGATATAAAATTATGTTACGCTAAAAATTTCGTTTCCGAAGGATAATATATTTAATATTCAAAACTGGTAAAAATGTCTTATAAATTAAATTAACCATTATTATTGCAGGAGTTTGTTTGTAGTAAACTGTAAATATGCGTTCTAGGTAAGATAGATTACGTACGTGTTAACGTAAGTATGTGGATACAAATTGCTGTAAGTGTAAGAGATAACTTGACGTAAAACATATAAGATTGATCACCTTCAAACTTCTGTGCTTGACATCCTTTATCTAAAGTTTTCCAATAATCGTTATTCTGTGCACAGTACACGTCTAGATCGAATATGGACTTGAGATTATAAATCCCAAAGATTGTAGGAAATGGAAGGAAATGAAAGGAAGTGAAAGGGGAAATAAAATAAAAGCCTTCGTTCATTGTCTTGGCATTACTTGAGTTAAGCAGCCTTCATTCAATTGCGATCTGGCGGTACTCTTCTTATGTTCTGCTCAAATTGGTAGCGGAAAATATTTTAGCCTAAGTGGGTTCTATAGTCCAATACTCTTTTTCATCATGTTTTACTATTTGCAACGTACTAATTTTAATTTTTATAGAAGACATACAATTATTTTATTACCCATTATTTTGTTTAATGATTCATCTATTTTTTTTAGTGAACTATTTGAAGTAATCACTTTGAAAAGACAATCTGCACATTCTGTACAGTATGATTATACAGGGGGACTGAAAAGTATGCACCCCTCCACCTGAACATTTAAATCATTTAAGTTATTTAAAATCAGTTTGTTGCAACCTTCATAGATACGAGGGGCTACAATAATGATGGTCGAGTTTGAACATTTTACCCTTAGGGGTAGTGGGGGTAAGGGGTAACTCAAAGATTTCAAATGGGAAGTTTGGTCGACTTTGATATCATTTTACAGGTCTTGACGAAACTAAACAATTAATTTAAAGAAAACCCAAATGTGACCTATAATAACAAAATGGCGCCCTAAAATTATTCAATTCCAATTAACCAAGTGGGTGGCTAAAAAGTAACTTGCACCCCCGTATTACCTTCTAACGATTTAAGATATTTTATATAGTTTGCGGCAACCTTCTTAGATATGACGGGCTATAGTAATGATGGTTAATTTTTAATATTTTGCTCTTAGGGGTAGTGAGGATAGGAGTTACCTCAAAGTTTTAAAATGAGAAGTAAAGTCGACTTATGTCGTTCACGACATCATTTTACAGGTCTCAAAGAAACTAAATAATTTGCATAAAGAAAATTTATACCGGACGACTAATAACGAAATATTTGCTAAAATTAATTTAAATGACCAGCGTCTTAAAACATTTTAGCTGTATTTTTGTTATTAGTGGTCTGATCATGTGTGTCAATTCTTTAGTTTCTTCTCTAATGCGAAAGTCGACTATACTTCCTATTTCATAATTTTGAGCTACCCCCCTACCACCACTAACCCTAAAGGCAAAATGTTAAAACTTAGCATCATTATTGTAGCTCTTCATATCCAAGAAGGTTGCTGCAAACCAATTTAAACGCAAACCACTAGGTTTTTATATTCTAAAATAAAATCGTTAAAATGTTAAGGGACAATTTTCAGCCACCATGTATACAGTTGTACTTTTTCCTAGTTTTGTATCCATAATAATTTCACTTCCATAATGGACTTGTTATATTGGCACAATCCACCTAATGGGCTGAGCAGACAGGGAACATGTTCCACCCGTCAATGGTAAACAACAGCTGTTGCTAAAGAAGTAAACAGCTGGTTTATGTTAGAGTCAGCTGTCTGTATAACTACCTGCCTAAATAATAATTAAATGCTGTGCACGGTGAAAGTGTGCCCATAAAACTAGCTTTTAATCTCAGTTAGATTTAGCAATTATCTTAATATAATATTCATTAATAGATTCTTACTTTTTACAGTATGTATAAAGTTTTTACCCACTTTAAAAATGTACAGGGTAGAGTCTAAAATACAAAAATTAAGCTATCTTGTCACCAAATACGTTAGTGTATTGTAATTATGACTAATTTATATTATTACATATCTTTTAGTTAACAATTTCCTTTCAATGGGGTATTTAGTAAAAGAACCCTTAAGTGGCTGAAGCTATAAGTAGTCTGCGTTAGGATGTATTAATCTTGGATGAGTAGTAGAATCTATCCGCCAAACGTAAAAAGATTATGTTAATCTTTGTCATCGTAATTGAATTATAACAAAATCTTTAGTAATGTAATTTGCAATGTCTTAAATGGAAAGAACAAATATTATTCTATAAACCAAATGTTTTACAAATTCTTCTTCTTTAAGACAGCATTAAACAATTAGAATAAAAAGAATTTCCTATAGTAAATGAAATAAAGTATAAAGTAGGTTAAGGTAAGATCAGTTTAATACATTTGCCGGTCGGCCGAGACAGTAATGATATTTGCGGCTCTGTTGGATCTCTGAGGGAAGGGAAAGATCTCATTGAACTAAGAGGCCCAATTGGATAAGTGAGACATTACCGATGAGACATCGCCGTATCGATATTGATATCTGGTTATTGATAACTGCTCCAGGCGATTATTCATGTAAAATGTATTACTGTAATCTTTGCCACTATTACCATCATGAAGTACCCTAGCCTACGGTTTTGAATCCATAACAACTTGTTGATATGATACAAATATATAGGCTACATCAATTTATGTGATAATATATTTTTACCTATTTAATAAAAAAAACTTATTTTTTACTATTTAGGTCACAAAAATATTGTAATAACGTGATTACAACATTCTCATACATTATGCTATATATTATTGCAATAAATCGATACAAGACGGTCTATAGCTAACTTTAGCTTTCTTCCCTTATAACTCAGTATTATTCAAAACAAATTAATAATAATTAAACATTGTCAACATATAGGTCGTTAGCCTACTGGGTGTGATGACTTAATCGAAATCGATCACCACTTACCACGTTTTATTTGTATTTGCCGTCTTGTGAGTCAACAGTATAAATATATGTATGTGTAAATATATGTTTCAAGTAGTGTTATTTGGTATGTACTTTTGGTAACTTTAATAGCACGTACACTGCTGATCAAGAAGATATAAAAGTTGTTTTTGTTATCTTCGTGGCCATTTTGATTAAGAGGATTTTGTACCAAAATATATCTTTTATATGTTTAACATATGAAAATACTCAAAATTTCTGTACTCGTATAAATTTAGTGTTATTTTAAAATAAAACAGTGCATGTATGCATGTATGTAGTGCCACGTACAGCTACGTAGTATGATACTACAGCTTTATGTATACTTGACTAGGCCTACGTCGAATCACTAATTAAAGAGTCCACCATTTACTTAGTAAAGAGTACTGCCCTGCTCTTTAGTCTATAGTTGAGTGAGATTTCTTTTATTGAGCTGACTGATTATTTAACTGAACCAGTTTTAACGAATGTTTCTCTATTCTCTAAAGGTTTTTTTATCAGGTAATTATACTTGTTATCGTGTTGAAACTCGACGACCAAATTCTAATATAAGTCTAGACTTTACCTCAGCCCGGTCACGATCGATTTTCAATGTCCCTTCGTGTGTTCGTGTTTTTTGTAATGTGTGTCCGTTCCGTGTATCGTGTTTTGTATATGTTTTATTTATTGAACTCTGTTAACAACCTTCGAATGAAGTGATCACATGACACCTTGAGGCCTGAAGATGGTTCAAAACAAGAACCGAAACTAGTTGCCTAAATCAGCAACAAAGGATTACTATATGCAGGTATTGTAAACCATTTTAAGTATAATACAGTAATCCGGAGGCTAAACAACTATTTTTTAAATCTAATATAAGGTTGTCCGTTGTACTTTTCATACGCAGCCAAGTTTCAGATTACATTGACACCTACCTATTACAAACCTAACTATTTTGTATAACTATTTTCAATCCATTGTTCCTTGAAACAATTTTAGCTGCGTTACACTAATTAATTACCAGTCACACTTTGAGATCTCCAATTCGTTGTCTCATTATTCAGATTGCTGAGTGGAAACTCGCTTTATATCAGTTTGAAACAATTACACGGCAGAAGACAGACGCCAAGTCAGTTACACTTCATCAACAATTCATCCCGCTGATATATTCTGTCATTAACAGCAAACAGTAACAATACCAAACGACTCGGCGTCTCAGCTGACGCTTTTAGCTTTCATCTGGTTGCGATTGCAACAGTTATTTGTGACTTGCTTAGCAAATATATTCTCGAATAGAAAATAATATTTTTTGTCCTACAGCAAAAACAGTCGTTTTAATACATGTGTTACAGGTATAAATAACGCTCTTTTTAGTCTCTACTGAGTAAAAGTCTGCGGTTGTAAACTACGATTATAAACAATCGCATGTATAGATCTTATTATAGATTGAGTCATAGTTCGATATATCGATGTTAAAATGAACACTATAACAGTCGTAAAAGACGAAATTATGGAATGTTATAATTTTTAGCATAAACAAAATTTAAAAAAATTCGGAATTCATATTTAGAGGTTATCATCACATAAAAAATGTTTTAGTTTTCTTACTTAGTTGTTTTTATCGCAATACTGTAAGACGAAAAATGTGGTTAATCACACGGGCAAAGTGCCCTTTCAGCCCTCACGCATTTTTAAACAGGAGCTCGGGTCACAATTTCTTTTGCTTATCTTATGCCAATTATATCCTTATTATTGAATTGATTTTGTATTTTATATGTACCTGGATTACCCAATAAACTGAAAACAGTTACAAACTTGCTGTGTAAGTGTGTTAAAGTGTTCGACAAGTGTTGTAAGTGCTACATGACAGACCTTAACGGCAACAACATAAGATTGATCACCTCCAAACATGTGCCTCCCAAAGTTTCTGGGAACTTTTCTGACACTACATTTGTCAACTTAAATTTTTTAAGAAAATATAAATACATTACTTAATAATTTGTTACTAATTAGGAGACGGTTTTTGATAATTTTGGCTTGCGACAAAAAAATACATGTAATAAATTGAAATCAAAGATTCCTCCCTAGTGGCAAAAACGATGATACGTTAACTAGAGATATTGGTTTGAGTTCAAGACGTATTTGGTAATTTGGAACGATCAAAAGGTAGCATTTACACCTAAGGTTTTTTCCATAATAGTAAATTAATATTTAAAAGTTATAAAATTAAATTTTTGCGAAATGTTCTTGATGTTTAATCTACGAAGTGTTTTTCATCGGTTTATTATATTTTCATTGTCATATAAAAAAATCCAACCGTGGTTAACAAATTACTTCTCAAAATTATACCAAAGCATTTTTTAACTATTTTGAAGGAAAATACATGGTCTGATGTTGTTTAAGAAACTTATATTTGATTTTGTATTGTAATCGTTATTTGGAACTATCTTTGTACAAAAACAAAAAATCTGACTTTAAAACAATATTGTGAAAAAATGTATACAAACGCATGAAATGTTATACTTTTTTGCTTTGACCAAACATACACAACTAACAGATCGTTTTTTATTCTTCAATTCTATATTTGGAATCATCAACATACGTGATTAGTAAGGAATAATCATTAGCCGACAGCTTGGCTCCCCCCGCCCCCCTACTGTGAACCAAATTGGAACACTTTGGAATGAAAAGAGAGGAAAACGAGGGGTTAATGAGCTCGTCGTGTAGGGGACTCTTAGGTCCTTGGACACTTAAACACGCCAACACTTGAAACCGGACAAGACCTGCTTCAAACCACGCAAAAGTGAAAAAGTGTTTGAAATAAAAACAATCGTTTCCAGTTCCTTAACAATGGTGTTAAATGCTCGTTCCTTTGCTATGTGGTACACGATATAAATGTAGGCCTACGCTTTCAAAATAGGAAAACATATGAAATAAAATTAAATTATACTCTTTCTATCGTCATGGAATTGACAATTTATTTAAATTGATTCAAGGTATTTACTTTAAAATTGAAACTTTTCCAGGTTTCAAAAGGTTTTTTGTTATTTTATTTATGTCATTTTAGTATTTTTAGTATGTCAATTTATTGTATACATTACAAAAGGTTAATAATCTTAGGACAAACCATAAAAATTTGTCAAACTACTGACAGAATTAATTCCACTCATCGACGCGCCAAGAACGTCTTCGAAAGTGTTTTTTCTGTTTCGTTCATCACAATATTTGTTTGTAAGAAATCTTCTCATACTCTGTATTCATAAAATTATCTTTATGTTAACACTAGTGGCACATATGTTAAATATGCAATTCAACATGTTGGTTAATCCTCATTTGGATAGTGAACATTTTGGGGATCAGTGACCAAATCATATTTTGACTTTGAAATTTTATAATATTAGCCATAAAACTATGATAAATAGAAGCTTAAAGTGCATGAAGTAGGCCTATCACTAATTGTTCCTAAATTTCCATTAGAGTGCCCTGGTTTCAATCGTAAAGGTTTTATACAGAAACAAATTATTATTAACCAATTTTATGACTGGAGTAGTTAAAAACGGTCATCTTCAACAAAGGAAAGTCACTAAAATAGTTAACAAATATTTGGCCAACATTTTTATCATTTAAAGTCAATTTGATGTTCAATTCAATCTGAAGTTGTGTTGTGACAAAAGTTAATCTTACGTTTGAGTGCGAAGAATCTTTGTTTGCACACTCACTAATTCAATCTGACAGTTACTGTAGTATGAGATCTGTTGTGTATGAAGTAATGCAGTGCAGCATCTCTGAAAGTCAACCCGTGATTAGATTACTTCAGTGTATCAAGCTTCAATCTTCCGCTCCTTCAGGGTTACAACCCCTTAACAGGCAATTTGTTGTTCATACGAGTAGAGGCATTTTTAGATGAAGGGAATGTGTAATTTTGCTAGAAGGTAAATTTATATACAAGTTTACATAGTTTTCACGCAAATTTTAAGGCGCAGAAAGTAAATCAAAATTGATCTAATTTCCTTACATTTAAATACAAATCGGTTGACCGGCTGGGTATCTGGGGTAGTGGTTATACTGATCGCCCAACAATCAAAGGGTCGCCGGATCGACTCTGAGAACAGTCGGTAGCTTTTTGATGGCCCGAAACTGGACCCAGCTGTCCCAGGGATAAATAAATGATCCCCTAGGCTTTAAATAAATGATCCTGGCTAATGAAACAGATAGTCAGCAACAAAACTACACAGATGTCTCATTTCACTTGTATTTGGGTTAAAATACTCACTTAAGTGACGTCCCCATCTCAATTAATAATGAAAATAATAATGATAATTTACAAATTTATAAAAATAAATGTAATGTTATTCAGTTGTTATGCATTTTAGTTATGTGGCTATGCATTCAGTTCTCCAGAAAGTAAAAGAAACTGATCCAAAGCTACACTGTGACTGGACTATGGTGTTCTGGGTTGCGATTGGCCTAGTGGTGTCATTGGTGCATCAAGAAAACAAGTAGTATTACTCTTTAGCTTATTCTATAAAAAAAATATAAGAGAATACGTTGATTCGAAACCAGATTGAAATTATTTATGAAAACAATTTAACGTAAAATATTTATAATTTGTCTTGGCACACAGTGTTAAACTGTTAACGACATCGTAAACCTCAGAGAATGACGGCTTACTTACAACAGAACAAGTGTTGAGTTCAGGAGCCAAGCCAAATCCCAGTTTACTGTTATTGTTGGATGTTTAATGCTCATGACAGAAAGGTTAAATACATTAGATTTCCTTTCTAAAATAGAGTAGTAAGAGCAAAGTCATGTCTATTGAACTACTGGGTCAAAGAGCTTACGGTGAAGCTTATTCAAAATTTAAAAAAACAGTAATTTTGGTCTTTTAAAACTTTAAGCCGAGCTATTTCACTAAAGTTAGATAATGAACATTAAAAACATATTATTTTGCTAAGGGTAAAGCTTATTTTAATGTGTACTTCATACTTAGTTGGATGTAAGTGTGCTGATGTAGACTTAATGTTTTTATCTCTTTAAAAAGAAACGTTTCAAGTCTATATACTTTTCTTATAATGCCTGAGGAAAATCAACGGTTTATAAATAGTGCTTTTATTAGTTGGAAATAGTTTTGAAGCTGGCAAAATAACAAGAAATAAATCGCAACATCAAAACGCACTCTACATACCAGGGACAGAAACTTGTCATAAATATTGTTTTGAGTTAATTTTCATAAGGTAAACTGACTGTATTTTTGTGAATTAATTGAAAGTGTTATTCAAAATGACCCCAAGTAATTTATTTGACTACCACTATATCGAATATTTACGGAATAAATTAGTGTTTTCTTGAATTAATTAGGCTTTCAGTGCAAACTCTTTTCTCACGTCATTCTTCTTCTTCGATTCAATGTAAACGAAAGTGAATCCATTGGAAAACTATGTATTTATGCAGTGAAATAGATTGGAAACAAACGATTCAACCGTTACTTTTGATACGACCGATTTCTTACAATGGATGTTAACATGTGAACAAAATGCACCGCTGACATCATCGTATCCATAGTGATTTTTACTTCCTGTCAAATAAATTTTATTTTTCACTACACTACCATGAGTTGAGCTGTTTTCGTTATGTGTTTACAACCTGCGAAACATCATATTTTCAACAGCTGTCTATTGTTTACTACCGAAAGTAATATTGTTTACAGACGAAAATATTTCACTGTCAACCACTTCAAATATTTCTTATTGTTTTATCAACTGTTTCAATTTTCAACAACTAAAGTAAATATTAAATTTAAATTGAAGGCTAACCTTAAACAAATTCTATGAGTTTTGTAATGAAGAAAATAATTATTCTTTATAGTGTATCAAAAAGTAACGTTCAAACACGAGTAAAAGTGGGTCGATACTTATTCTCGAGCATTTAAAGTGCTCGATAAATCTCACAGTTCAAACATGGTCTCAAATATGCAATGACTCACTTTCTAGTCTTGTTCTGAAATATACTATTTACTCCGTGTGAAAAGGAGTTTCTTTAAACCCGCAACACATGTATATAAATCAGCTGTTTTGCAAGTACGACGAAAAATTGTAATTATTGACAATATTGAGATGGTAATCCCCTTTTTCGCTACACTATAGTTAAATCATATGTTTTCATTATGTTAATCACATATGAAAATACATCATTACATTGTTGTTTTTTTTTTTACATAAACCTCAAACAGGTTTAATTTTTACAACTGTTTCAATTCTTAACAACCAAATATATGTAAATTTGAATTTTGTACTTGTAAATGTTCTTAACTGTGAAATAAGATATCAAATTTCTGTTTTGTTTCAAAAATAATTATTGGTCCTTGTAATGTAGCGAAAAGTAGTAGTCAACACACGAGTGAATCGCACATCAAACATAATATGGTCTATTATGATATGACTCACTTTCTACACCTGTTATGAAATATACTATCTTTCCTCACATTGATGTAGACGTGTATGTTTTACCCCTTTTTCTTTGTTTCAGTAAAATATTAATTATCCACATATTACAGCAAAATCAGCAGTTTTAAATACTTGCCTTGCGGAGTCTAAAGTTGCATTTGTACTCCTGGAGTAAAAATCTTTTTTAGTCCCTAGGGAGTAAAAGTCAGCTGTTGTAAATTTCGATTGTAAGAAATTGCATGGTTCAAAATTATTTATCGATGGATTTATTAGTTTAGGTTTTAGATTCTTGTTGTATTCTTGTCAATATGTCTACGTATTGATTGTATAATGTACAACACAATCGTAATAGACAAAATGATTGAATCGCTTTAATGATTGAAATAGCGCTGCTTATTTACATTAACAGAATTGAAAACAAACATTGAAGTCGTTTTAAGAGGTTATATTTACATGAAACGCATTTTCGTTTTCTGGCTTAGTTCAAGATGCAATATGACGAAAAATGTTATTCATGACACGGGGAAAAAGTGCCTTTTTAACACTCGCTCTTTTCCCAAGTGAAACTTGAGCTCCGGTTGTAAAGATTCACTTTACGCCCTTGTGATGAAATATACTATATTTAAATTTTAAAAGATATCATTTCAATTCACCCTAATAGTGTTGTGTAATTTAAATTCACACTCAACTTTCTAATTTACTGATAATTTTCAATTACAACCTTACTCAATTAAAAATCATCAGCTGGCAAAACCATTTTATCTTTGACCTATAAAACTCATTCATTGACGAGAACTTGTTTGTTGCAGTTACTACGCCTCCGCGCAGTTCCTAGCGCCTAGACTGGTGCCGCCCCTGAAGCGTCCTCGTCTGATGGGTGCAACCCCCGTGAGGGCGGCAGCGAAGGCGGCGGGGGCGGCACAGCACAAGCAGTCCAGCCCGCCGCCCCCGACCCCTCTACCTCTCGGCCAACTCAAGGTGTACAGTAAGTGTCAGATTGGTCCACCCTCTGCAACCCACAAACCCACTCAATCGATCCACCTTGCCTCCCTACCTCTACCTCTACCCACCTCTACCTCTACCCACCTTTACCTCTACCTACCCCAATGCGGTGGGCTTAACCATTAGTATACATCTATTTTTAAAGGTGACGATTTGATAACGGTGGTAATAAGAGTACAATACAAAATAGTTGAATTGTACTGAATTCCGCTTTATCATGAATGTACCACCACGCTACACAGTAATCAGTTTGTTTCTGTACTCTTTGTAGACAAGAAAGTAATTGTTTACTAAAAGGGGCTGCGGAAGTCAGCTAGACTCTAGTAAACTTACCGATCACGTTCTCGTGTGCATAAAAATTTTCCAAAATCCATAGTAGGCCTATGAGCTTTGTCAGTTGGCTATCAACGAAGCTAGCCAATAAATATTAGACAAAGTTTAAACACATTTAACGATTTTGTTAAAATGTTGTGTTAAAATAGTGTACTGTGTTTTAAACAGTGTTGTTGTTGTAGCCTACGCGTTGTGTTTTTAGATTCTTAAATGATGGTCACAAAAATGATGGACTTTGAATGTTAAGAAAGGAAGTTTTCCCATTATACCAATATGCTAAATGAATTCGAAATAAAGTGACGGATTTAATGGATTTCGAGAAACCTTCAGTTGACAAAAACAAATAAAAACGGCTCTTAGTTGATATTTTTGTGGCAGCTAGAAGCAAAGCTGATTCGTTCCAGCGGGCAATCAGATGCGTTCGTCCCACTAAGAATCCAGAAAAAATGGAGTCAAACAAAATAATCTGTTGTGATATTGAATTAATCATTAAAACAGTTGTTTGTTTAGTGGTTGTCTACTATTTTACAAAACCGACAAAAACAATCATTGTCCAAAAGTAAATACACTTTGAGAATGTGCACGCTTTTGTGTGGAGTTACTCTTACAAAATCCATAACATTTCAGATGACAATACATCTTTCAGATGAAGACCCTTTTCCCAGGACCTTGACAGAAAAAATTTAATTGGAGGATAATTGATCATATGAAATCTTTGGATACATTTAACCATTTCAAATCTCCTATAGCATTAAAGATCTTATGCGACTACATTATACTTGCAGTTTCCTACACAATTTGCAGGACTTGATGTGCTTGTGTTACAGGCAACCCTGACATCCTGATCTGCGGCAACTGCAGAGAGATGTTCACAGAGCTGCAAGAGTTGGTAGAACACAAGAAGACATACTGCAAACTGCGGTTCACCTGCAAATGTACCACCACCAACGGAGCGTATGCCAGTGAGTATCACATTTTATTTTGAACAAGTATACATTGGCACACACATCTTGGTTCCAACTGCAAAACCGAAAAAAGTCATTACTATTGGTCATGATTTTTGGATTAAAGACAATCCAGGCGTCTTGTCATGGCCTTTATAAACTTTATAGTTATTACGAATCCATTATATATGTCCGATAAAATGTAAAGTTAATGTACTGTATATTTTATGTTACAAGACTTCAACTACAAGTGTTAAAGTACAAGTTCATTATGCACAACATCATACATTGAAAGTCTAGATCAGGATCCAAGGTGGATACACTTTTTGAGACCTATTTTAACAAAATTAAGATGACAGTATTTATCTTTTTATCTTAAAAAAATAGGACCCTCTGCTTTTTACCATGTCTTTCTTTAACCAGATGTATTATAAAGCCTCAATCACCAAAGATAGCTGAGTCCAAATTAGAACCTAATTTTCCTCAGTTTTGTTTTACGCATTTACGATAACCACCCACGCTTTCAGTAAAAACATGAATGTTTCGTCATGTACAAAGCAGTGTTGAAATTAATTAGGAGATTATTGCAGAAATTTTCCATCACGGTTACTAAAACCAGAATATGATCCCGTATTCTGGATTTAGAACACCCCGTCTTCAGGTGAGATGGAATCTGATTTTCAAATAACATCATTGAGTAACATAAGATAACCATAACAAAAAATGACCTTCAAACCATTGGAATCTCTCATTTGAATCGTATTTCCTCACGAGTTTCCTATTCATTTTCTGAATAGAAAAAATATTAACTTCACAATATTCATGCATCTACAGAGTCACCGGGCCACGACACCGCAGCGCTGCTCTGTGTGCAATGCAAGGACTCCTTCCTGAGCGCCTGGGACCTGATGGAACATGTCCAGGCGGCGCACATGCTCAACATCTACGAGCTAGGGTCCTCCAAGAGTTCCAGACTGTCGCCCACCCTGGAGACTACACCACCTGTCTCACCCAACGGCAAGGAGGTAAGCTGGACCATCGGTGTGAACATGTTGGGGTATATTGTAAGGAGAAATGCAGAAACAAGAGGGATCGTGGAAAACTCTGTTGTAGTGAACGCATCACAATCATAATCTGTATAACTTCTGGAAATTCAATTGCGGACAGATACTAGATACAGAAACATGTGAGTATATTGTGAATGGCTTCTCTTTACGTGCACCAGGTCAGGTGGGTTGGCTGGACTCCACCGATCAGTTAAAGCAGTTTCAACTGAAAAGTCCTATTTGGTTTTTTAAGGACTGTCTAGATGTTAAATTGATAGTTTTTTTATTCAGATTTAGGCCTACTTTATTTCATATGCAACTTAGCCACAGATATTTTAAATGGCATAATTATGGTTGATAATTAAAACCTTTGTTTTTTACCAAATCCACGCACAAAAAAAATAATCAAAGTATACAAACGACAGTCAAAGGATACATGCTGCTTAGAAAGGGCATACTTACCGCGTAACTATACCTACTAGTAGGACTGGAAATTCTAACACTAAATTAGTGAATGTTAAATTAATTTACTTTATCACCAAATATGTGGTAATTTAAATTTTTCTTTAAAAAAAAAAAAAACTCAAATTGATAGGGCGAATAATGTGGATGTATCTAACTAAAACAGTCTACTGAATTGACGTGTCCATTATCACATTGCAGTATGACGAGTCTCTGATAACACATAATATAATGAATATTTGCTATCGTAGATGCAGAAAACCCCTTACTGTTAATTAAGAAGCATTGGCAAACAACTTGATTGCTGTAAATTAGCCAGAAAATTAATGAGATAAAAACAATGGTTTGGCTCTCTGCTGTTTGGTACACTTCTTTAAACATTGCCAAGTGAAGAACAAGCAGCTTATAGGTGAAATAACAGTTTAAATGCCTTTTCCCCTGCTGTTTCTCATAAACAATAGTTATTTGTGTAACTAGTGTGCGAAGTAGCACTTTTTACTGCACATGAGAGAACTGTTTTCGCACGAGCCGCAGGTGAGTGTGGAAAGTTTCTCGAGTTTCTTATTTTCCACACATTGATGGACATTACTGCTTTTAAAATAGTATCTGATTTTCGGATCTTGATTCTTGGGAAAGTAATTTTTTTTACAAAATAGATACTAAAAGCTCAAATGCTCGCGTTTGATTTTTTATTATGACTCACTGTATGCGTCCTTTAGAGGAGGTGGTGTATCATAGACTTGCAAATTAAATCCGATCTTTGAAAGATTGACATATTTCACGTGGTTGTCCGTTCAAACCGATGTCCCAGGTTCAAAACGCTTTGACCACAAATGGTTTTTAGCTATCTCATATAACCACGACCTTATAGCCCGAATTGAAATGGAACCTAGTATTTTAAGATGTGTAATTAGTGAATAGACAATATTTAAAAATCCCTCAGCCCTTAACACATGCCGAGTTACATTTCCGATAAGTTCGCCTAATGACGTATTATCGGGTTATCGTGTTATCAGTAGGGTGTGGCGGGGTGTGTCAGACCCGCCCTCATTGATTGACGGCCGAACGCCCCTTCATTTCACCCTTAGATCTGCTGTCCACATAATTGCTCATGACTGTCAACTTTTCATCAATCTGTATCTGATGGAAATCCCATCAAACGTCCGTGCCTTGTAACTATTTTGTAACGGGTTTTGGTGGATTTGTTAGTTTTCGTTGCAATCACGTTTTTCAAACTATGGATATAAGTGTGACCTATATAACTATTTAGGCTATTCAGTTTATTAGCTCACTTTCTTGTCTGTTCGGTACAAATTTTGCGATCGATTTTAAACTTACTTCCCGATGACCTAGAGACTTGAAACTTTAAACGTGGCTCACAAATGGGTGATAAAGCAATATTGAATTATTTTATTTATATAACATGATTTGTTCAATATTTTAATTTAAAACTCACAATTACCCAAAATGTAATTATAAAAACATTTGAACGTAAATATGAAACATCTGATTACAGATAAAATGGTTATGTATTAAGTTTACCGTATTAACGTATGGACGGTGTTATGCATAAAGGAACCTCGGCATGGGACATTTGATTTGCACCCATGCTTATAATTATATGTTTTGTAAACTGCCAAACAACTTTTTAGAGGATGTAAAATCTATTCCTGCCATTAAATATTTCCCACATGGCTCTGTCTTAATCTGATATAGATGCTTAAAATAGATTTAACATATTTACACATTAAAGACTAAATAGTAGAAAATAATTTTCTTTTTAAATCTTACAAGTATTTTCATAGCTACGACATATTTACAATCACAAATTGTCTAGACAATCCATATGTGGAGAGAATAAATTATTTAATTTAACTTTTAAGTCCGATTAAAAGCGTATTTTAAAAAGTATTTTTTTATTTATAAATTATGTTTTAATTCAAGCAAGAAGTTTATTAATTTTGTCCACAATTTCTGAAATGATGTCTAATATTCAAATGCTGTTTTGTTTTCAAGTACATATGTTTTCAAACAGCTCTATGGAAATACAATTTGTTTATACGATTCCATCAGATGTTGTATTTGAATTTTATATTATGCTCATATTCCACTCAAAGTCAAATATATCTTTGAAAGTTCACGTGATCCTGCTAGGATTATTTCCTTAAGTATCCGGGTTGCTCTGTTTGAAAACTATTCTGTATGGTTACAATTTCATTTTTTTTAATATAGATCATCAACATTCTAAAATAATTCAAAAGCAATTGCTGACTGTGACAGGAACTCTAAGACTCTATGAGATAGCAAACCAGAGAGTAAGAAAACTCAATACAAAAAAAAATCCAACGAAGCATATTTCGTGTTTCATGATCATTATACCCAGCCATTTCCATTTCCGCACTTAAGTACAGCAGTTGTAAATGTAAATTGACTACCAATAATTGGCGCCACTCCCAGGTAGTTTAACCTTGTGTTTACAGTCTTTAATCTCATATAATTAATCTGGTAAATCATCTTACTTAACCACGTTCATTTTGTACCCTATTTTTGCTGAAAGCGCGATATTTTGATGAATTTGGTAGCTAACACATTCAATGATGATTCAATTTTCCTTATTTGATGATTTTGGAACTACAGCTGGTTGTTTTACGTTCTACAGGACGACAAGTCAGTTGGGGACCAGGATGAGGTGATGACGTCACCCGTAGATATGGAGGATGAGCTTCTAGAAGTAGAGTCCACCGCGCAGGCCTGTATCATGCACGCCCTGCGTATTGTAAGTATTGTGGGGTAGTTTCTTTACAATGAAAATAGTTTACCAAACAATGTGGTAAAAGTTTTACATTTTTACCACATTAACGTCAAGAGAGTCAGTAAAAATTACTTTTTCACCACACTATGGTGTTTTTAGCAATTTTAGATACGTTAATTGGTGGTTGAAAGTTAAGTTTTGCTGGCCATGCCAGCTGTGATCGTCATTTGGCAACCGAGCAGGTTTTTACATCCCTAGGGTCGCAAAATCAACTGCCCGCTTACTTTCTTAAAACATGAATGCATATTTAATACACAATTAGTATCCATAGCATTGCAATAGAATTGTTTTATTGTCACCGCTGCCTAGCAACTATTTATTATTATTTTTGATGATTCCTCAAATTATTTATTTGCATAACCTTAAAGTAGTAGTTGTGTTGACTATCAGTGTGCATTATTATTGCAGTGAATAGTGGTAATAGTGTATAGTGCGGTGAAAAATAGCGTTCGTACCACGGACCGAAATGGTTATGCAGCTCTCGATCATAACTATCTCGAACCAGCCAAACCTCATTTTCGGCTCTAGGTACGAAATGCACTATTACGTGTGTGAAAATTAACTTTTTGAGAGTGAATACTACGGGCAAGGTTAGGTTTTCTACCTTCGACCTCTCTATTTAAACTTTCAACTGTATAACTGTGATCTATGCTCATATCTTGACTGGCCTACTTACTGACATTAGCTTTAAACCTCTTCTCCGTGTTCCAGGACTCTACCTCATCCATGATGGAAGGAGATCACATCATGAAACCCTTGATCAATGGGGAACTCAAGGCCCAAGAGTGAGCCGAGACTCATTTAGTCCTTCATCCAGTATTATACCCAATGTTTCTCCAGTTTTGTATAGAAAAATAAATAAAAAGGTCCATATCACTGTAAATCAGCAACTTTTTATATTCCTTCATTTGGAAGCGTAGTTTGATAGTCGGAGATCATGACTGTGGGCACCACTTTTTCAGGGCAGAAAGTCGTTAGTTTAAAGTTTGAAACTGCATGAAATAATATCTTATATAGCTAGCCAATTCTACTTTTGAAACTTATAAAAGATGGGGCCTACAGTCAGGGAACGCCCAAAATAAGGTGTTATCAATTTTAGCAAAGCTAATAATTTTGACAGTTATATTCATTTTCAGAGTGTTTTATCTTCAAGATATATTTTAGTTAGTTGATAACCCCAGAGGGTTTAGCATGATTTCAATATTTCCTTTTTTGAACACTGTTTGCTTACAGTTGTGTATATACAATTAAATAATATTTTTAGCATATTTGAACATGACTGTATACAGATTACACATAAAATGATTTGTTGATGAATGTATTGATTTAGATACGTTAAAAGTGTGAATGTTATTTAGTACGTAAGACTCATTTTGTATTTATACATTAAATATTAAGTATTCATATGAATACAGTAGTTAGACTCTATTAAGTTATTGAACATTTATTGTAACTATTTGATTCGTTAAATATATTTAATTAACCTTTACCAGTAAAAGTTAATTTCAATCATTGAAATTATTTATTATGATTACTTTTAGATTAGAATGGTTACAGTTTATAACAAAAACTGATTTGCCCTTTTAAAACGAAATTTCGCAAATCGAATGAGAAACATATCTGAACTTTCATATTTTGTTTTTATTTAAGTAACATCTCGTACTATTTGTTAGACTTAGTGATTGTTTTGAATGATGTTACAAAGAATATATTTTGAGTGTAGGAATAGTGTTGTTTTGTTTGTTGTTGGTTTTCGCTTGTTTCCACAGTTGGCCTATTTTAATACAATCTATTAATTTAGTGATAAAATGTAGTGAGTCAAATTTTCATATCGATTATTTTTAATATTGTAAGTACTAACTCTTACGTATGTATTCCCGATAGCGCTTTATACCGGGTGTACACAAAAGAAGTAAACAACTTTGTACGTTAATATAACAAAAACTACGTGTTCGACATCGCTGTGGTTGGTATCAATGTGTTGGAAAACACCTCAAGTTTTGTTCCACACAGCTGACTGTTGTCAACAATGCCAACAATGTGGCAAAAGTAGTCGTTTAGTGATTTCGTTGAAAATGGTCAATACTCTTACAGAAAAGTCGTTTTGTGTCCTGGAGTTTGAAAGAACTCGATCTGCTACCACTGTTCAGCGTCGTTTTCGGACACGATATCATAGAGACCCTCCAAATAGGAAATCAATCTACGATTGGCATCGGAAATTCAAGGCCACGGGTTGCATAAGAAAAGGAAAGAGCTCTGGAAGACCAGCGACGTCTGATGCTCAGGTTGAGTTAGTCCGTGCAACTGTTGTACACACTCCGAGGAAATCAACGCGGAAGATGAGTATGGAGCTTCAAATGCCGCATTCCACGATTTGGAAGGTTTTGAGAAAACGTCTGAAGATGTTTCCGTACAAACTGCAGTTGTTGCAAAGTCTGAACGATGGCGACAAAGTGAAACGCTTTGAGTTTTGTAGTGATCTGCAGGAACTGCAGGAAGAAGATGGTTTCTATGAAAGACTCATTTTTGGCGACGAATCAACGTTCCACATAAGTGGTAAAGTAAACAGACACAATGTAAGAATTTGGGGGACCGAAAATCCTCGAGAGTCTGTTGAACATGAGAGAGACTCACCTAAGCTGAACGTATTTTGTGCTGTATCAAAGAAGAAGGTGTATGGTCCATTTTTCTTTCAAGAAGCAACCGTCAGAGGAAATGCTTACTTAGACATGCTGAGTGAATGGTTGATGCCTCAACTCGAGGAAGACAGTGAAGACTTTGTTTGGGTGCAAGATGGTGCACCGCCACACTGGCTGCACGATGTAAGAGACTACCTTGACGAGAGTCTACCGCAGCGCTGGATTGGCCGTGCTGCTGACGACAACTTACACCTCTTACGTTGGCCTCCACGAAGCCCGGACTTAACCCCGTGTGATTTTTTTTTGTGGGGTTATGTGAAAGACAGAGTTTTTGTTCCTCCTTTGCCGTTGACTCTTTTGGAGCTCAGGAATCGCATTACTGCTGCAGTACAAAGTGTTAATGAAGCCACTCTTCAAAAGGTTTGGTCAGAATTTGATTTTAGAATAGATGTCTGCAAAGCAAGCCGAGGTTCACATATTGAACACTTGTAGTATATAGGAAAAAACTTGAGGTTTTTCTCTTTCTAATGGTGTATGTTAGTCTTTATAAGTTAGTAAAACTTCGCTATAATTTTAAAACAAAGTTGTTTACTTCTTTTGTGTACACCCGGTATAATATTTGTACCTAAACAGCCAACATATATTTGGACGTATATTTGATAGATGGTAAAGTTATGTTTTGATTTTAGATATAGCAGAGTTTTGTAGGATTTCAATTCCTTCAGTCACTAGTTTATATTTGCAAATAAATAGTTTTTCCATCACAAAGTAACACAAAGACGCGTTTCCCACCAGTTAGAGTTGACAACATTTCTAGTATGCCTGAGTTTAAGTTAATTTCAAACTCGGTCATTAAATACTCTTTCCATTCTGTAATATGTAATATTTATGCACACTAAGAAATAATACTGTTGTAACATTTTGCCATTCAGTTTTATTACTAAATCTTATTATATCGTTTTCTTACAAATCTCGAATCTTCCAGACTAGTAGACAACAGTAACTAATTTTAAGACCACATTCTTGTAAATAGGTACTTAAATTGAAAATATTTGTAATTTATTATAAATACAAGCATTGACACCTAACTTGATTATCATACATCTATTTATAGCTTATAACGTTTAGTTTAACATTTATCCGCTGTATAAAGCCACTGTGTTTATAAATGACTGTCACGGCAAATTATGTTGTAAATACAAAATGTAAAATAAAATCATAAAGTGTCTAACAACAATGATGATCTTTTATTGTAAAATACCTTTTATATTCATAAAAACTCATGATCTCTATGATTCTTTCATGTAAAACCACATATTTATTTTGTGAATGGTAAGCTAAGTATAATTTAGCATGGAGGCATTATGCCAGCTAATGGTATGTCAAAAGTAAGTGTTTTCTTTATACAATACTAGCTGCTGTACCCGTACTTTGCAACGGAGAGGACACTGAAGAGAAAATATTTATGTTTAAATCTGTTGTATGAAATAGTTACACAACCACCTTTGATTTCAGGAACAAAATTTCATTAGACCACTTAGTTTGAAAAAAAAATATCTTTCTTTCAAGGCTAACTTATAACTTAATGATAAGTTATAAGTTGTATATAACTTCCTAGTATAATAATAAGGCTTCCTAGTAAAAATTGATGGGTAAAAAAGAATTTCATATCATAGAGTACTGTATTAAATTTAAAAAAAAATATAATGATTTCACATCAAATAGATGGACTATGGTGTACACTACCTACTGAACTTTTGTCAGGAATCATTACCTGCAGCTCATTATGTAAATATCTCAGTAAGCAAAAATAAAATAACGGTAAACTTGTATTACATTTTGTAAGAAAGGCAACCACTATTATCGTAAATCAGGGCACAAATCTGATCAAAGAGCAGAGGTTAAGAGGTGCAGGTTCTGCTCACAAAATTCATAAGTTTTATGATTTTGAGAATACAATAGTTTTATCGGTATATTTTCATGGACACAGAAGAACAATGTATACATGTTTTGTAATTATTTTGTTACTGATAGGTAGCTGTTTGTTAACAAATTTGAACTGATTAACACGTCATGTTTGGATACAAATTTTAACTAAATGATTGTTTATAAACTAAATGAAAAAATTATATTTTTAATATTTAGGTGACTATTTACACTATTATTTGTTTTAATTCAATTTCCAAACCAACGTATATTTTTGTAAACAAACAACTCGTAACAAAAACATTTCAATGACAGTTATAAACCAGCTGTTAGTTAAACCAGCATTGAAAATACTTTAAATTGCTAGTGTCAGCTGCTAGACTTTTTAAAAATTAAAACTTAATTTCTAAAAAACTAAACCCTAAACTAAAATTATGGCTTCGACATTCCCTAGTTCTCAAAATTATCTTTCTTCCAACACAAAAATCATGAAAATCCGTCAAGTGGTTGATTTAGAATCGTGAAATAAAAAAACCCTGTTTCGTTTTAATATTATATAGAAGATTTATTTGTGTAACTGTCTATAAGCCCTCTGACATTTCAGTGTTTTTTTTTTTTTTTTAAGTAATTTGTTAGGTCCTAAACAAATTATTTACTAAATTATATTTTAGTTTCAGTTAAAGCATTTTTGCACATGGTTGTGAAAAAACAAGAAAAACACTTCTAAATCGCAGGCGACAAAGTGTGAAATATTCAACTTAATGGAACAGGAGCCGCGAATGTCGCTTCTCTTTTTAAATATTCACAAACCAATCAAGAAAGAAAATCGAAGCGAGATTTCCCACTTGATGCTGGATTTCTAAGGGTTTGGATTGATTTTTACTAGAATATGATGATACTTTAATAATATAAGGTGTATCAGGATTTTATTTGATTTTAGATATTGCAAGTAAATGTTTGATCGTATTATGATGTTGACCTTTTTGGCATGCGTTTCAAGTCCTAAAACGTTTGAAAGGGGTGATATCAACTAAATGTTCACTTTTTATTTTAGGGTACATTTTAAAGTGTGCCTGACCTTACCTTGCCTTTGATGATACTACTGGAGGCATAACTTAAGTTAATACATAGATAGTTTTATTTTGTTGATTTACTCCAAAAATTGATAAAATAACGATAAGGAATCTGAGAAGGCTCAGTAACTAGTTAAATCACTCGCCTTATAATCATATACGCTCACCGGTTCAGTCCTGAGGAAGGTCAGTTGGTTTTTAGTTAGTTTAAAACTAGACACATTCGTTCATGATTATTAGTTTTTATAGAGAAAATCTCGGATATTGGAACAGAAAACTGCATTGATTCGTGTAAACAAAATGACGTCACTGACCCGTATCTCATATTACTGTATTGACCGTAACATCTGGTTTGGACATCAAATTTTGACAGTCCCATTCAATTAATAATGCTATGTTAACTTGCGGTCATGTGATGTATTTTGTTTATGTTTATGATCATACCGCTTTATGTTCTAAAATCTGCGGAGAAATGAAGGAAATGTATTGTCATCACTCCGTAACGAAAGTAACTATTTTCGATAACAGCTGACATCAATGAAAGTAGTCGTTTCCCAAGCTCTAATTTAGGGCGAGGGGATATCGATCAGCTGATTTTCCTTCACTCTAAATTTACTTTCCCTTGCTCTCGATTAGTTCTCCATTTACTCACTACGCGCGCTAGTGTTTTGTTACAGTTTAATTTCATGATTTAAAACAGCTGTGTGTCTTGTTAAAAGTTGTTTTATTCTTTTACTAGCTGGCAGTACAAGCTGACAGACGTCGTCCTGTCCTAGTCCTAATGTGGTTTTATGTCAATGCTCGTTCATTTTCAAGATGAACTCGTTCGCATGGTTCAATCACGTCCAGGTTGAAGTTCGTTCGCTACGCTACCTCACCTCTAGGTTGAAGTTCGTTCGCTACGCTCACTCACCTTTTCGTTGCAAATTAGCTGTTGTCATAAATCTAAGAAAAAATAATAGTGCTGCACCCTGTTGGTAAACCTATTAACTTTTTAATGCTATTGAACATCACAGAATTAAATTGTTTAGTTGAACGAACCAGCTGTTAAGATTCTTTAATTCCATTTAAATATGAGTACTCATAAGGTTAACATGGGAAACTCCAGAGCCACTGGGGCGGAGCCCTTTTGACAGATCTGCACCAAACTTCACACAAACCATCCTTGAATATTGCTTAATAATGCCTGAAAGTTTCATTATAATCTGTCAAGCGGTTTCGGAGTCCATAAAGGACAAACAAACAAACAAACAAACAAACGAACAAACAAACAAACAAACATACATACATAAATACATTGGATTATATATATATATATAGATTTTGATGTTTAAAAACAATTTATTGAGAAATATACGTAGGTTTCTTTTAGAAGATTTTTATTTTATTTTGATGTTTAAAAAAATTAATTGAGAAATAAAATAGTGTTAATATTACTGCGGTCTGTTATTCTGTGTTTGTGTATTTTTGCATCGTGATGAAAAGTATCGTTCATAACTCGTACCGAAGGTTAATTTCCGGTACTTGCTCCATTATTCCCGTCCTCGGCTTCACCTCGTACGTAAAAATAGCTCTCACGTCATACTCAGCTTAAGCCTCGAACGTAAAAATTGGGGTTTCCTGTGTTCGGCTTCGCCGAAAACCTTGAGCGTACACCGGAAAATGCCACTTTCGGTCCTAGTAATGAAATATACTATTCTTTCGTTGAGTCTTAGCATATACTAACCAACCACAAGTAGACTTCTCATCCTATTGTACATTTTGAAGCTAGTTTTTCGTGTCTAGTTCATGTCACTTACACTTGGCACTTGGTGTTGTTACACACTTGGCATTAGTGTCAACGAAATTTTGTTTATTTTATTTTTGGGTTAATTTCATGATATAGAGTGCAAATCAGCTGTTATTATTAGATTTGATAGCCCCGCACTGGCCTCACTGGCTTCTTCAAAATCACGTGGTAAATAGGCTCTTCCCTCAACTGCAATTCTTAATGGGTTAATTTCATGATTTGTTCTTTACCTTTTGGTTATGTAACTAGGGTACGAGTTATTGTTTATGATTATATAGTTTTATTTTGCTGAGGTTTTAAATTAATGAAATAACAAGAAACAAATTGTAAACAAAACACGACCAACAGTGCACCTGACAGAACTAACAATAAAATTGGCTTCAGCTGTTCCATAAGGATGATAAATTTACTACCGGAGTATGTTTCATCTATGGTCTTAGCTAAACAAAGTCTGTAACAAAACCACTGGTTTAGCTCCGTTCTAATACTCTCCCTGAACGCATATTCCGTTTTAAATTCACTGACATGGTACTTTGTCATCATGATTTGACTTTCTTTATTAATCTTAAAGAGGTAAAGACATTTTATATAACAATACACACTGTATATCAGCGTGTATAGAAAATCCTAGACTTCCAGGACCTTTATGTTTTCACCGAACAAACAAACCATAAGACTATATTTTATTGATCCATATAGATGTAAAAACCCATAGATAATAAGTTTAACCATTAATTTTCACAGCGCACATGGACTTTTCGTCCTATTGTATAATATGAAGCCTGTTTTTATGTTTGTTTCAATTCTATACATTACAGTGAGCAGATGTCAATTACATCAAATGTGTTTCACAATGTCTAGGGTCGAGCATGCTTTACTCTATGGTTATAATACCACAGGACAGGCATAGATAACAACAAAGTTTAAATTTAGGTCAAATATTTTGAAAATATTAGGTAAATACTGTAGTGATGAATAAATGCCCGAATTCCACACCGGCCATACACCTCTAAATTGCCAGCTGATCCACATAAGTTGACAAACATTAGTTGACTATCTCAATAATGTTTAGTCTATTACTACAGAGTGATTTGCACTTTGACGTGACGTGATTTGATAGAATTCTGGGTAATATATTGTCGTTTGCTAATTGGCTATCACGGCAGAAGGGTTGGCCCCTCACCTCGGGGTAGTCTACTCCCTGCACGCTATGTCTTGTCTTGGCCCGCGAGGGCTTTACTTGTCTAACTTTGTCCACGATTTCCAAACTACCTTATCAAGATACCTTACTGCATTGCAGCTTTCAACTTTCTTCATGCTTCAGTGGGCGATCTTCGACTCCTTGGGGAATTGTGTGAAACTCGAATGTGGCACGCAAATGGTTCAGTATTTGAGAGCTTACAATTTGTTAAATGCTACAAATCATGTGAAATCTATTAAACAGTTATATGAATCATAGTTAGTTTTTAAAGCATATGTTCTTAGGACTGAATATTCAATGGTTTATGTTTTAGAACATTTATATCTAAAAAGATATGTACATTGTACAACCTTAATGTAACTAGACCATTCTTAATTCAATGCGTATTTCAAACCATTTAGCTAAAATTCGATGGATGATAATATTTTACCAATTTGTTTACATTTTTTAGATTAAAAAATATTTAAGCCGTGTTAACTACGGAGTTTGATACAAAATATGTTGGCAACCAGTGCTGTCGACAAAATGTTTTTGAACATTTTGTTGCTAGCACTGGTGTAAATTTCGCTTAAAATAATTCGTGTGAACAGATGTTTACAGACTCTTGATGAAAATAAATTTTCTGCTGACTAGGAGTTGAAGTGCATCAGTCATTGAAAAAACATATTTTGTTTTAAATGTATTTTGTGTTATATTATTTATGTATTTACCATACTATGTTATCCGCTGTGATACCCTGATTGTTTTAGTGCTGAATTTTATTAGTAAAATTAAATTTCTATTAGCTGTGACAGTAGTACTTTAATAAGTCAATACTCGAAAACCAAAAGATTTTTAACATTTTGGAAACTTTTAACCACCATTTATCGCATGAAACGCAAGAGTTTACGCAGGAAAGTGAAGACTTGAGATAAAACAAACTTTAACGTAACGCAATTTGGACATTTTAAGGGGAAGCTTCACAAATTAGCTTTGATAGCGGACCGGGATGATCAAAGAGTAGTGAGGTTATTTTCGCTCAAACGCCCCCCGGGTGTCAAAGACTAGTTCACTGGATAATGATTCTCTTTGTTGTTGCCGTAGATGAGTGAAATCCAATCTGAAAGATGCATTACAGATTGGTACGCAATGTTATTCGATGAGTTTTGGTTTAACTGCTGTTAGCACACACCATTTGGATGTTACAGCTCTCTCATTCAACGTTCCTCGGATAAGAATATTTACGGTGAGCCGCAATGTGTATTCATGCCTTATCACAAAACACATCATTTTAGTACATAAAGATAAAGATAATCTCTAAAAAATAATGCACAACTATTTACCAGTTAAATAATACTTTGCATGACTTCTTGAAGTTAAACAAACTCTGTGTTAAATTTAGAGAGGTATGCCTACTCTAAACAGCTTTAAAAAATAAAATAAGAATCGTTAACTTTCATTGTTGAAAATACATGGCTGTTTGAATACAAAATAATCAAGTAGGGAGAAAGGTTCAAGAGGATTCAGTAATTTAGTTACAATACATGGATAAACCTTTATTGTGCAACCATTTTGAAAAATATTCAAAAAATATGATTGAAACATTGCAACCAATTGTAATTAGCTTAGCAAAAAAGGCTTTGTAAAAATGTGATCTTTTTATAAAAAGATCTATATAGATTTTGAATACTAAGTTTTTTTTTCTCAGAACATTTTTACTTGAGTAGGCTAAATATTCAAACAGTGAAGGCAATAGCCAAACCAAATTAACAGTTTCCAATTTCTTTACATGAGCAGAGTATCAACTACTATATTCGATGTTGTGGGGAGCGAGATGGTCAAGTGCCAAAGCACGTGGCTTCGGTTTCAGATGTCCCGAGTTCAAATACCACCAATCCCAAATCGCCGACCACCTACGACTAGCCTGAATTAAAATGTCAATTTTCGAGCTAGAATCCTAGCGTCCAAGGATGTGGGACTAGACTCGTATTGGATGTTGATGGAAACATTCGAAAATTACTCCAGAACTATTGCGTCCAGTCCTCATGTAACTCATCAGGGCCTCATCCCCAACGAAATTCAATAACAAATGTCCACTGAAAAATCGATTAAAGAACGGATATTGTCCGAGCATGACGGCTCTTTCATATCCGGCGCATTGATACGTCATCATGGTCATTAACGTGCAATCAATGTGTAACTAGCTTACAAACCCCGTGGGCGAAATGTAAAATGCAAAACATGCAATAGGAAAATCAGGATAATCTAATTTAAAAGTATTAGTAGTTTTACTAGTATCTTTGGTTTGCAACAGGGTATGAGTATAGAGTAGAACAAGTTTGTCATTTGAAGGTATTGTTTGACAGGTGTAGTTTCAACATTGATAAAAATTTTTCGCGGTCCCTATAATCAATAGTCTAAATCTAAAAGATATAGGTTTTTGTTCTGTATCAGATCAGCTGCATTTTATTAGGAGAATTAAAGAAACGAAAACAAAACTCATTTCCCTACAGTCACCTGACAAAGAGGCCTTCCTTGCACTGATTATAGCAAAGAAAGTTGCTAATTGCTGCATCTACTTACTTTTGTTGCACACTTTTTACTTTTGCCGTACCGTTTTTTTATCTATTTTTTTATTGCCGCACACCAGTATTCCAACCAAACAACACAAAACAGCGTTCTTTTATTAGGCACGTAATATGTGTACGCTTGAAAATAAGTTGGCAACACTTAATGATATTACGACTACGATCAGCTGGTGCAGCGTTTCCCATTTCGTTCAAATTTTGGATTTAACCTAACCAAAAATCGTGTTGTACCGTGTTTGAAAGACAAAAGTATTTATGTGAAAAGCGAGTGCAAACTGCCTTTGCTACAATGCAGAATCTCTCGTAAACATTTCTCTCGTGTGCTGCAGAAGTGCCACTTCGCCCACTAGTTACACAAATAACTATATTACATCTTTTCTCAGACTTTGTTTCAAATGGTATTAAAGAAAGCAGCAATCGACAGCAGCACCTCTGCTTAGACTCAATTCATGCTCGATCTTGTTAATCTAAAGTATACCTCTTTAACAAGAGAATGGGATGTTTAGTGTGGTCCATGTCACAAGTGGTATTACATATTAATATTTTGTCATGAGTCAATCAGTTTCAATTCTCAAACCCCACCTCATTACTTTGAATGTCTGAGGAAACCCGTTGGGTCTAGATATCAAATCGGCAATATTTACATTATTTGCCTCGGTATGGTAAGAAACTTATGACATGGTGATCCAGTGTTAATGATATGACCTAATGGAATGACAAACGGACGACAGACACATATTATTTAGCTGCTAAAATTATTGAATAACATCAACGGCAACTTTGGAAAACAAAACGTTCCATACAGTCAGACAATCAGGTTTCGTATCACAATCTACTCTTCACCCCTGTAAAACTCAATCATAGGTTGACCAACAAAGAGTGATTAAAATACGGATATTATCCAACTGACTCATATCCGCAAAATATGTCCTGTTATTTTGATAAAAAATATTGTTTTTAATTCTTTAACATAGGTATCATCATTAGTAACACTACATAAGAGTTGAACTTTACTTCAGTTGAATGGATGGCTTATACACATAAACGGTTCAAAATCTAGCCTACTGGGTTGGTTTTTTATAAAAAATGAGGCTTATATTACCTTGTTTTTTTGTTTGAATCATCACTCGTACTTAATTACAAACATAACCATCTCTGCAGTTTTAGAGGCAAAATTTCTATGTATGTCTCACCATTAATCATAAAACTCAATTGTTTAGGCTTTGAATTTACAAAGTTAAACTTAATATGTGGCAAATGTTTACCCAACGATGGCGTAAAGACTATTTACGCGAGTTGCGAACACTTCTTTACCAACTACCGTGTTTAAATTACTAAATCACAACTCATAACTTCTAAGAGAAGTTATGTTTACGTTTATAACCTCTCAGTGCGACTGACAGTGATGCAACGAATCATTGTACCAAACACTCATTGCACCACTCATTAACAATTAAATTGGTCTTCAACAGCTGATAAGTTGATCTTTGAAGCCATTTTTTAGTTCTACTTCTTTACTCTCAATCCTTGAACATCATCGGTCACTTACAAGTGTTGTAAAGTAAAAAAGAAACAATGCCGTAAATTAAGTAAACAATGATGTAAATCAATTCTAAGAAGTGAATTGAAAAGGCTAGTATAAAAAATGGTCGTAGGTAAAATACAGGATGTAGTGCAGGCTCATTTGTAATAAAATAAAGATTCGTGTTTTTTGTTTGTTAAAGGCAAAAACTTAATATATTTGGAAAGAAGATATAGTAATCTCCAAAAAAAATTAGGGTGTCATTTTTTCCAATCCAAGATGGCGTCCAAAATGGCCGCTGTTAGGTACCATTTTTTGGTTTTTCCTAAATATCTCGAAAACTATCAACTTTTTGTATACTATACTAAATTAGGAAACTAAAGAAGATTAAATTTCCTACAAGAAAAGTATATAATGTAACTATTTCCGTTCAACCATTTACAAGATATAATAAATAACTTATTCAAATACTCCTTCCATAAGGAATACATGTAAATTTGTATGTATAATAAATGCTAAACGTGGCAAAACCTATCCACCTAAGGTCAATATAACCGATATTCTTGAAATATTGACAAATTGTTCAGCAATTTGACACTTTAATAATAAAAATTGGTCAAAAATTAAGGCGAGGGTGAGCACACAAAAATGTTGTAATTACTTAGGAAACTATTGCAAGTAATGCGGTTTTTGTGAGACCACCAACGCCTTAATTTTGGACTAATCTTTTGATTAAAGTGTTCAATTGCTGGAAATTTGGTCAAGATTTAACTATCAAATAAAAAACCAAATTAAAAAAAAATGAAATTACGTATGGACCAGTGTAGGCTCATTTGTAATGAAATAAAAATTCATGGATTTATTTAGTTAAAAGCAAAAGATTATTCTAGTAAAATATGATGTAAACATAAGGAAAAAATTAGGGCGTGATTTATTCGAATACCAGATGGCGTCCAAAATGGCCGCCGTTTAGCAATAATTTAATTTCTTCTGTAGCACACATGTAATTCAAATTATACTGGAATTGGAAATAAATGTACAAACATGAACAATTGTTAAATTACTATATTAGCCAATTAGTATAAATGATACAGTGTAATCTTTAAAATATAGTTTAACTATTTAAATCACGTTATTACTTAGTGTTCAGTGATGTATGACTGCTAAAATTCAAATAAACACTGTGTGATATGAGTAGCAATGGACATCAAATGTTTTCCCGCTCTTCTTATATTCCTGGTTGACTTGTTTTGTTGTTGCAAGTAAAAGCCCAACAACCACAGATTTCAGTACATGGGAGATTGTTTGTGCGACAAAAAATCGCAAAAATCGAAAAAATCACGCCCTAATTTTTTCCTTATGTTTACATCATATTTTAACAGAATAATCTTTTGCTTTTAACTAAATAAATTAATGAATTTTTATTTCATTACAAATGAGCCTACACAGGTCCATACGTAATTTCATTTATTTTTTTAAATTTGGTTTTTATTTGATAATGTTTAAATCTTGACAAAGTTATCGCAAAAATCGAAAAAATCACGCCCTAATTTTTTCCTTATGTTTACATCATATTTTAACAGAATAATCTTTTGCTTTTAACTAAATAAATTAATGAATTTTTATTTCATTACAAATGAGCCTACACAGGTCCATACGTAATTTCATTTATTTTTTTAAATTTGGTTTTTATTTGATAATGTTTAAATCTTGACAAAGTTTCCAGCAATTGAACACTTTAATCATAAAGATTAGTCCAAAATTAAGGCGTTGGCAGTCTCACAAAAACCGCATTATTTGCAATAGTTTCTTAAATAATTACAACTTTTTGTGTGCTCACCCTCGCCTTAATTTTTTACCAATTTTTATTATTAAAGTGTCAAATTGCTGGAAAATTTGTCAATATTTCATGAATATCGGTTATATTGACCTTAGGTGGATAGGTTTTGCCACGTTTCGCATTTATTATACATACAAATTTACATGTATTCCTTATGGAAGGAGTATTTGAATAAGTTATTTGTTATATCTTGTAAATGGTTGAACGGAAATAGTTACATAATATACTTTTCTTGTAGGAAATTTAATCTTCTTTAATTTCCTAATTTAGTATAGTATACAAAAAGTTGATAGTTTTCGAGATATTTAGGAAAAACCTAAAAATGGTACCTAACAGCGGCCATTTTGGACGCCATCTTGGATTGAAAAAAATGAAACCCTAATTTTTTTTGGAGTTTACTATATCTTCTTTAAAAATATATTAAGTTTTAAACTTTAACAAAAAAAAAAACGAAATTACATATTGGCCTACACTAATGAGGCAATAAGCACCGCAATTTATAAATAATTCAAATTCAATACTATTTACCCTATACATATAAATAGCACATCAAAACACAGCTTATTTTTGCCATTTTAACTTAACAAAGTCATTTTCTTACAGTTACCTAACAATGTACATGTTGTCTCACTGATTTGAGAAAGCAAAGTGGCCAATTCGCTCATCAGTGAGACAATGTTAACATTGTCTCACTCTAATTACTTTGTCTCACTCCAGATTTGCAACGCGAAGGCACGAAACAGTGAGCGCGTAACATGCAGGCAACGTCGTATGCGCACGAAATACGTTGGCAGCACTGGCTATAAATCAGCTGGTCAGCTGTTGTACTGTTGTATTTGTCACTTCACATTAAATTTTATATTAAAAGTTCACTTCTGTGTAAAAATAGGTTATGTTTCTTCACAAATTTATTTGTTTTATGGTAACTGTAGGAAAAGTATAATGTGCAACTCGAGTTCAAAGTACAATTGCCTCACTCGAAAAACCATTACTCACTCGCCTGAGTAAGGATTTCTCTCGAGTGAGTCAATTGCTCACTTTTCTCACTAGTTGCACAAATAACTATTTTCCATTCCTTCAAAACAAAATCCTTTAAAAGACGTCCTTTACCTACTTGACATTCCTTTTCAGCCACTTGAAAATGCCATTGAATACTCCTTGCAACATTTCTTCAGGAATCACTTTGGTGTCTTAGAATTTAAGAAAATCTCTAGGGCAACTTTGAAACCCCGTAAATTTCAAGTAGCTTATAGGGAGAACCCCCAAAGAAAGCAAAGAGACGACTTAAAGCTCCCAACAACGAAAGCATTCTGGCAAACCTCTTTAGACTTTGAGTTAACACGACTCACACTCTTTCAACATTTGCTGGTGTACCAAGCGTCTTGCGGAACCCACCAATTATTTTTATGGTTCAAGCTGTTATCCTAAATAATTTTACCTAGTTCCCTATTGTTTTCCAATCTGGAACAGTGCCATACTGTATTGACCAAGTATGGAATGTGGTCCAAAAAAAACTCTGGGTGTTTGAACTAGAATCACTATTTTAAAAATAGGTTTATATAATCAAAATCTCAGTGTTACAAGCCTCAGGCACAATGTTTACTAATATTGTTGATGTTATAAGCACAGCTGTTCATTCATTGTTGATTTACTTATAATGTGACAACGAAAGAAAATCGGGTTGCTCTCACTGCCTCACCCAGTACATGTTATAGGAGTTTACCGGACATGTGTGGACGTTCTCGTGCTAGACGAAGTCGAGTGCGGAATTACCATAAGAGTTCGGTAAACACATATATTGGACGAGTGACGTCCGATGTTTTACGCCATACTTCTCTAAGCTAACTCAACAATAAAAAAAATCTGTACAAATCCTTACATTCCCACCGACTAATCACTACTCATAATATGTTTTTGTTTATAATCACTCATTGCCAAACATAATCAGCTGGTTGGTGTCCGGTAAAAACTCATCACAGTACAGTAGTACGTAGTGAAACCACATTTGATTAAGCTGGCTACAAACAGCTGTTTTCTAGACTAAATCCCTACGTGGGAAGTTGGTTTAACGGTGTAGTATGGCGTAAAAATCTTTCCAAAATAAATAATGCTGATTAAGGCAAAAAATTTGTGTATTTTACAGAACCATAAAGAACGATCCATTACCTACTTTCTATGAAGTATCCCTTTATCGAACAATGAACTAAGTTCACGCAACAATGGAAAACATGGCCATTGACCACCATTGACCCTCTTAGTTATTTACGTTTGTCTTTTTATTCTATTTGATGTGAATACGGTTACAAACATTACTAACTCATTTTAGTGTTCATATTAAAATAACTGTTGTTCAAATCCACAAACACGTTATTTTGCATCTTTTAACGTACATAATCCGTCAATGTAAACATGATCAGAAAATATTTTAGTCCCTTCAATGTCGAACCAAAACGTTACAAAATCTAGAAATGGAACTATGAATATTTCAAATCAGTGATGTCTCGTAGCAGGTGAATTCTGATCGAAATGTCGAGTTCTTCTTAAACTTTTATAAGGTTTCCTCACAGGGGAATCTACCGAATGAGTAACAAATCTCGGAAGTGAGAGTTATAAAATATTATTTGTATCGTTCTGTACGTTTGGAAATTCGATCTATACGGTACAAATTTGCTATACGGTAGTAATGAAGGAAAGATGACCAAATACCCCCGCCGCAGCAAACCTGCCGACTAAGCGAATTTCCATTTGGCTGAATTGATTTTCAATTGATCTATTTAAATAACATTAGGTTTAACGAGTACCTAGGTTTGCTGCTACAAGGAAACTAATAAAGTGTGTTTTTAGTAAAATATTGATAGCTTACTATAAAATAAATAAATTTGCCAAGTTTGATCAAAATATATCCATAAACAAGCAAACTACAACATTTTACAATATTCTCTTTAACATGGGAATTTTAAATTTACAATTTTTTTAGTTTTCTCCAAAACACTTTGATATACTGAATTGTTTGTTTTTTAAGCTCTTTAAGGAGGTTTAGAGAAAAATTGGGAAATTTTGTGTTTTGAGGGTAAAAAGTGAGAAAAACCAATTTTTACCCCATAAAACCCCCCATAAAACCCTGTTCCCATGGTCCGATCATGCTGGATCGCGAACTCATTCAAGTTTATCCCGCCTTACACCTTCAAACCAAATTTCATCAAAATCGGATAAAAATTACTCAAGTTATCGTGTTCACGGACACATATATATATATAAATCTATATATATATATATACATATATAAAAATTTGAACGAATGGTGTTTTTGGCCTCTGGGGACATCAAAATGAAAAAGTAAATCGGTCCCGGGCCTAAGTCTTACCATGAGACCTACGGTAATAGCTACTTCCCCTATAGGGAAATTCGCTAACAAGCAAACTACAACATTTTGTACAATATTCTCCATTAGAATAACATGGGAATTTTAAATTTGTACAATTTTTTGAATTTTCTCCGTTAGGTACCAATAATTGTACAATAACAATTTGATAGGCTATACTAAATTATTTGTTTTTTAAGCTCTTTAAAAGGTCCAGAGAGAAGTTGGGAAATTTTGTGTTTTGAGGGTCGAAAATGAGGAAAACTAATTTTTAGCCCATAAAACCTCCCGTAAAACCCCGTTCCCATGGTCAGATCATGCTGGTTCGCAAACTCATTCGAGTTTATCCCGCCTTACACCTTTAAACCAAATAAAGTAATAGCTACTTCCCTATAGGAAAATTCGCTAAAGGGTGTTTTAATAGGCCTAGAACATGTAATTCTTAAGTACCTACGTAGAAAAGCATCTTCGTCTAAGAAACTTATCCTTTTACCGACAGGTGAAACTACAGCTTAAATAGAGCACTGAACCACAGGGTAAAGGCGAATAGCCCTTCTCTCTAAGATCTGCGATAATATTGTTTAAATCCACATATTGTTTTCAACACAAGCAATCAAACTCTGAAAATGAAACGAAATGACAAACAGGGAAAGAGTTGTTTGCTGCGTCGAATTTCAATTTTAAACACGACATCTCGTCACACCAGTAACAGAATGAACTGTGTTTGGATTGTGTTCCAAATTTAAAGTAATAATTGCCAACCAATCTTAAAATGTATTAATAGCTTTGATTATTGATAATAGTTATTAATAATAATGGTTAAAGACATTTTGGATTTTAAGATATACCTAGGCCTAAATAAACATAGACTTTGACACAATAAATATTTATGTTAATTTTGTTGCAATACCATAAAATGTGTTTTCTTAGGCTAAGTGCAATCAGGCACAACTGGAAAGTTTATCACCAATTGAGTCTTATGTCTTCTCTCATACGTTGGGTAATTGAACGGACATTCACGTAATTGTAGCACCAGGGGGTCATTAGGGCTATACACCCAGACAAACATCTCGGTGGCGCCGAACTTTGTTACAGAAATATCTACATTGTCTCACTCAAATTTAGAAGATGTTTCAGTTACCGGCAACTGAAAATTCAATATCGAGAATTCAAGCTAACACATCCATATTACAAATGGCGAAAATTTAACAGACACAACTATAAACCATATAAAATAACTATTATTTAAGTACATATTAATTCTAAATAACTGGCACTCATTCATTCGACTTACTTTCAATAGACTTTCTAGCACCAATGTTACAAAGTCATTTATCTTCATCTTCAATTGTTATTTCTACAAAATCATTGGTGTTTCCGGGTTTCTTTCCAGGAGTAGCAGCACCAACGACTGACGGTTCCACTTGGAGAGGCGTCCCGAAGAAGTTACATCCGTTGAATTTGTCGATAGCTTTGTCCGCAGTCGATTGGTCCATGCAGTCCACAAAGGCATAACCTCCTCGTTTTATCATGATCGCTCTGCAAGGAAGATTGTTTTCGACGAAAAGCTTCCTCAGCGTAGATTCACTGACGTCTGGTGGTAGATTTCCAATGTACAGCTTACTCATTGTACGACAAGATATAATTTTAACTTTTAAACGAAAATCAAACTTAAGAGAAGAGATGGTTGCAGTCTCAGTTGTTATTAACTTGTAAACAGACCAAGTTGTCAACAATAGATTTAAAGACAGCTGGCAGAACAACTTGATATTTTTAGAGCACGTGTTGTGGGAAAGTCTCTAAGCCATTGGTTATGGAATATACGAGTTAAACTATCTTTTGGGCAATATTATAAAAATGTATTACCTATCTTAAAAGTATTACAGGAAGTTATGCATGTAATTAATTGTACAAATGGAGATTTTGCCGTAAATAAATAAATAAATAAATAAATATACACCTCCTCTCACCAGTGTATATTTGTAAGGGAGGTATATATTACCTGCATCATGAGCATTGCACTGTTACATGTAGTAAGTACAGTAAGTATGGTTTCATTAACTGAAAATTAAACCGAAAACTGAAAGTTAATTTGTTAGTTTTTAGGTCACAAAAGCGAAAAAAATAAACCCATTCTTTTAATTTGTTTTGTTTGTTTTTCAGCCCCACATCAAACGGTTGGCATTAAGAATAGAAGCATTTTGTAGGTAATTAAATGCTCTATACATGTGATTAGGATACTTGTTATCCTAGAATATTTAATTACTGAATTACAGCGATCTAAAGAAAGAGATTTGGCAAAATAACAAAAAAAAATACGTTTTATTGTAAAATAATTTGAATATTTTCGTATCCATAAGTCTTAGAACCAAATTGTTATACTTATATTATAGGAAATTTAATTGTCTACAACATTGCAATTACATATTTTTCGCTAAAACGCGCCAAAACGGAGATATAGGTGAAAATCTCTAGAAAGTACCGATTGTTTCGATTTTTCAATATGGCGGCGGGCGCGGAGGGGGTAGAATTGTGCATTTTGCGGTTTTAACACCTACTTACCATCCTTGACAACATATAAAAAAATTAGACTTACCGGACCGTTTGTAAGTTAACCCCCTTATTTCTGTCTCTATTTACTGGACTAAAATGTAAACTTGCTTGTATTTATATACAAATAGTACTGTCAAACATTTGACAGCAAAAACATAGATTTCATTGCTGCACTGAATATTCTTACTCATAGCCAATGCAGGGCCGTTTGTATAGGAAACATTTTCAGTTTATGACGCTCGAAGGAGCAATACAATTCATAATTCAACAACTTCTGCATGGTCATATGAAAGATTACTACTGTATAGACGTTTATATACATTAAAATCATATAAAAAACACAACAAATATAATTCAGTTAATAAATGTTATCATGCTCAATAATTCAAGCTGATTATAAGTAAAATAACATTCCTTTGGCAAATTTTTGACTGTTTAGGAAAAATTCTTATTTACGAAGTAATTTTAATCCGTTTTAAAATGCATGCTGAAATAGCATATTTTGTAACACAAACAATCGTTAAATATTCTGAGCACAATAACCATTAGATCATTATGACAATACGTCAAAATAAGCAGACTGTAAAACGTGTGTGTAAACAAGACTTAACCTAAAGTGGAGTTAAATGTTTGACACATTTTCAAAAAGTTATTTAAGTTTTTATCAGCAAACCCCATGTTGTTAGTGCAGGATAAAAATAAATAACCTTGGCTCGGTGGGAAGAAGTGTGAATTAAACTTGGTTTGGGAGAATTGTTGAACTCTTGGGACACAACCGGCAACCTCAGTAATGGAATTTTTTATCACGGATAATGAAAGAGAAAATCTAATACATCATGCATTTGATCCACGCTAAGCAATAGCATTGACTTTCAACTAGGAGACTTCTCATTGTAACCTATACCGTTACTATACAGTATTTTATATTACTATAAGTCGTAATTGTGCTTTGTGACCCTCCAACCCTCCCTCCATCCTGTCCTCGAACCACCCCTCCCACAATACCTTTCTCCCTCCTTCAATCCCTTTCTTCCTTTTTTCTATCCGTGTCTCCATTCCTTTATCCCTATTTCCATCCCTCCATCCCTCCTTCCCTCCCTTTCGCCCTATTTCCCTTCCTCCATCCCTTTCTCCATCCCTCCCTCTCTCCCTCCATCCCTTTCTTCCTCTTTCTATCCCTCCATCCCTCTCTCGATCCCTTTCCACCTCCTTCCATCCCTGTCTCCCTGTATCCCTCCTTCCATCCCTTTCTCCCTCTTTCCATCCCTCCATCCCTTCCTCCATCCGGGCCTAGGTCTTAACATGCCACCTACGGCAATAGCTACTTCCCTATTGGGAAATTAGCTAAAAAAAACTGATAAATAATGTAATGTTTTGTTTTGTTGAAAAAGGTAAGAAATTGAAAGTAAACATTACCTTGTACGGCATACATTTATTCTCCTCTAAAAAAAAATATTAGCTTATCTTAAGTTCACTCATAAGGGTTGACTTAAATGAATAGACTGTTGATCGTGAATCGTTACTTGATGACGTATTTAAAAATGACACGTGTTAAACTTGTTACACCAACAATTGTTTCAACTGAACAAATGAAATTTAATTTAATTAATTAAAGCAATTAAACGAGACGAACCAAATGTTAAAGTTCCCTATACAGCAGCGTAATTGTTTTGTAAACTGTACTCAGCATGGGAGGCAAGGCGAGATAATTTAATTACCATGTTTCTGCAAGTATTGTTGCCCGACGCTCTTTGAAGTTTCTAGAGACGAGAAGCTTCTTTAACCACCTCAAATGTTGCTGTAAGACAGCAAAGTCTGTAGCAATTAGTTATGCAGACTCCAACGATATCATAAGTTTGTTTTAAGTTAGCTAGTTTCAACATTCGAAAAGTAAGAATGTATTTGTTTTATGAGTACAGTTATTCTAATCAAGTCTTCAAATAGGATGTTAAGATTTTAGAACTAGTGGTCGTCCAGTGGTCGAAAATTCGACCAAAAATATGTAGTGTGTACAGGCAGTCGAAGGTACAGGTTTCTCTATTTACCCCACGCTGTAAATAAAACATGTGATTGTAATTTCTTCCATTTGTTTTAATTTTCTGTTTATATTTTGTTGTTATTTCGTCACCAGCATGTCAACCCATGGGGACGATGTTAATTTTTTTATTTCAAATTCATTTTTGTGCTTTTTTTAGCCTGTTTATATTTGTAAAGGGATTATGTACATCTACAGGGTAATATCTTTCCAACTGTATGCGTATATTTTCCCTGCGATGCATAAGAGCTGAGAAAAAAGGTTTTAAAGAAACATGCTTGCCTGTTCGTGTCTGTGTAATCCAGGAGAGCTAAAAAACTACCTATTTTACAGCTACAAAATTATACAAAATTAATAGGTAAAATAGACCTGTTGACCCCCTATTTAATTTAAGTTGTACTCAAACATCAGAAGTTTCTAGTTGGTAACGAAATTGAATTGTTTATTTGGTTTAATTGGAAACAAAAATAGAAACAATGTTCACAAGTACATTATTTAGATTCTACCAGACTATTGATTGAGTTAAACCGATGTCAAATTAGACATTTACAGCTTTATGGAACACATAGAGGAATAATGTGTTTCAAGTAATTTAGCATCTCTATAACAGCTGAAATTAAGACAAAGCAATTATAAATCTGTTATATTGATACGCTTGTTCATTGTAATTGTATGCTGGTTCTCTGCACCTAAAACATAATCAAAAGCACAGAAAATATACTATGTGTCAAAAGTCATGTTGATATAATCATTGTCTGTTTTCTAACATTTTTTTCTTCATTTTCGAAAACATTTTATTGCGCTATTATACTTTCTTCATTCCAGAAACTACATTCTGCATTTCCCATTTGTCATGTTCGTGAGAATAAAAGGAGAATAATCCAACAGTAATCTCCAAAGAACAAAAAGCCATCTAATGAACAGTGGTAAGCAGAATGCGTTTCTGACAATGGCGGCGCTGTACAAAGACGCTACATTAATCCAGGTGACACCCATTGTATGCAAAACAGCTGAGCGCCTCCAGCTGTACCTACAACCATAGATTAAATACTATACCGACTTTGGATACTTCAAGGGATTCTGATCCTATTAACAAAGTCATTTGTTTTTATGTGTTCGGACACTATGATTAGGAAGGTAAAGTTGATGCTGCTAATTGTTGTTTATAGATTAACTTATCTAACAAGCTCGCTTGTGCTGTGGTAGAGTACGGCTGGGTTCAAATCACCAATTATTTTTAAACTACATGTTAATCTCGCAATATATAGGTCTAGTGTAAAGTTGTGTGTTAATTCATTGTAATGCAGTTCAGGGTTAGAACTCTGCTTTAATTAACAAAAGAAAAATAAGTAATGAAAGTTATTTGAGTAGGCCTAGGTAAATTATAGTTAAAAATCTTTACCTTTCTAATGGAGAAAATGCCTCTGCGGTCAATTCTACAAATGCTATTATTTATTGTAATCATTAAGTTTTTCTTTCGTGTATCTCAACAGCAATTTCATAGAGTAACAGACATTGAACTTACAAACTATTACAAAAGTAACAATTAAAACACTTCCTACTCGAGGTTGAATAATCTATGTTTCCTTTGTATAAAATACTGGCTACAGGTCTACGTATATGTCTTCAGTAGCCAAATATATACAACTAACTAGTGTTGTCTTACCTTGTGGTTGTCCCCGTACTTCCAGACAGGATATGGAGACATAATTTAAAAAATAACATTTTAATGCTACAACGAAAACATTTGTTACAATTTGCAGAACATAAGAAATGTCCTGTCATAAACTGTATCGTAAAATTACCAAATAACTTACTTCACTTCAACAACACTTATTCCATAATTGAATCTCTATTGGATCTCTTTTGCTGAACCTTATATTATAACTAGTTATTATTAAATTTTAAATTCCTCGTCCAGTTTTCGTTTTATTTGCTTCTAGCTCCAGCACAAGTCAATAAAGCTCAGGACTTAACGTTTGAACTCGACCGTCCGCAACCAAAATTCTCCCTAGAGAAGTTGAAACTTCCAGCAAGGGGTCCTCTAAGAATGTCATGTAATATATGGCAATGACTTTCCCTCTAGAGTCTGGGGTATGGGTAGTATGTATCGTTTGTGTTTAACGAAACTAACTACGCAATCGATAAAACTGTAATTCAATTTTTAACATGAAAAATGACAATACAAATTTCACACATTTAGCAATGTTTAAGTTTTCCAAGAAATTTGTTTGGATGTTTTGTACTGTAATTGCCTGTTTGGTGCTTTTACAAGGAAATGGAATACGTCTTCCAAACTATTGGATATGTTTATACTTGCAGTAATTTTTAAAATGTTTTAAATTGACATCACAATTTCAATCAGTTTGACTAGTCATACAGCCATAATTAGGCCTAATCAATTAATTGAGTTGAATACTGGTGGTAATAACGTTTTCGTACTAAACTTACATAGTAAAACTTTAGATGTATGAAGATATTGTTAAAAGTTTGTTAAGTAGTTTACATTAGTCTTAAGTCTACCTAAAGAGAAGTGTGTTTATTTTAAGTTTTTTTACGCTAGTTATAATTTTGAATAATCCACAGTTAATTGTATTTTTTACCTCTCAATCGGGATATAAAAACTAATGCAAAACATTGGGTTTTATTAAAATTTTTAATGTATGAATGTTTAAACGATATTTATGTGTATATATTCAATGTATTTATCCTTTAGAGCTATTAGTTTTGTCTTCATACAAGTACACTAATAAAATTGTCCTCTTCCTCAGAACTGTGTTACTTGGTTTTGTCTATTTGAAGAACCAGATTCAAATTTCTGGTTATTACAGCCAACTTGTAACTATATAAATAATCTTCAAACATATACATATGCTCTGTATACATTATGCCGTGTACTGTCTATGTTCGGTGACACATTTCGACGTGTGCATCTGTATTGGCGATGATAAGCGAGTTAGAGGAACACAAACATCAGCTGACTTCACACAAACATGTGCAACACGACGATAATTCACACAATATTTGTATCGTACTTGGTGGTTGAGTATGTACCACCGTATCATATGAGGTTTAATTGTTGTATTTTATGTAAAACTAGCTGGCCCGACAGACGTCGTCCTGTCCTAATGTGGTTTTATGTCAAATGCTTCGTTCATTTTCAATATGAGCTCGTTCATGATAATTGTGATAATGTGCACATGGCTCACATATTCACGTCCACATATTCATGGCTCACGTCCTGGTTGAAGTTCGTTCGCTACGCTCACTCACCTTTAGGTTAGCTCGTTCGCTACGCTACTCATCTCCAAGTTAAAGTTCGTTCGCTACGCTCACTCACCTTTAGGTTGCAAATTAGCTGTTGCATAAATAAAAAATATATAGTGCTGCACCCTGTTGGTAAACCTATTAACTTTTTAATGCTATTGAACATCACAGAATCAAATTGTTTAGTTGAATCAGCTGTTAAGATTCTTCCATTTAAATATGAGTTTTCATAAGGTTAACATGGGAAACTCCAGAGCCACTGAGGCGGAGCCGTTTAAACGGATCTGCACCAAACTACACACAAACCATCCTTGAATAATGCTTAATAATGCCTGAAAGTTTTATTACAATCTGTCGAGCGGTTTCGGAGTCCATAAAGGACAAACAAATAAACATACAAACAAAAATACATTGGTTTTCATATATATAGATTTGCTATTTAGATGTGTAGACGTTTGGTAGCTATGGACAATGCAGACGTTAATCCACACCAGGAAGCATCGTATCCACATTGCATGTCTATAATTATTCACAATTTTTTACCTCCTAGTTTAGCTGGATTACAGGACAACGCCACCGTCACAGCACGAATTCGAACCCTGACACATTAAAACCTATATAAACTTAAACACCCTACATTACCGGATATAAACATACCATGAATTGTCTTCAGCTTCTATCTATTGATATAAGGGAGTATATGTTACTAAAACTAACGTTAATTTAATGCCATGATTAGTAATTAATTTACCCATGTCTGATAACAAGAGTTAAGAGAATTGGTATTTATGTAATTTCTTCAAGAACGATGGTTTTATTTCCACACACATTGGAAACAATATATACAGTATAGGGCTTTAAATCACAAGACTGGGGGTGCTTAGGAGTTTAAACTGTTCGAAACCGGAAATCCCAAGGGAGGGATAAAAGATCACACTGAAGTTGGAGTCCTACTTACAAGTAGTCCCACTGTGTGACCTTTGTAAATTTATTGCGATTGACTAACACATTTATTAGTTCGTTATTGGCGTTCTTTGATGTAGATTTTATGTACATTTAATCACGAACTATTACAACACCATACTTATTGGAATTTATATTATTCAACTGAATAATATAAATTTTCAACTCTATCATGAGACGTCCATGTTTAAGATGTAAAATCATATTTTGCATTTCCATATGTGGTAGGCAATTATGAGCAAAGTATATTCGATCTTGTGTAGACTGAAGTTGTTTGAATTTTTCAAATTTAAGAAAATTACATAAGTCTGGTAATGAAAAAAGTGTCAAGAGCATTCAATGTAAAAAAAAATATACTTTTCACCATTTACGTGATTTTTTATGAAATCTCTTCTATAACCATTTGTACACATACTGTACTATTTGATACTGCCTGAAAACAAACTTAGATGATATCTTCACTTATGTGTTGAGAGTTGTCCTTGGGCCAAACGAAGGCGCAGTATGACTCTGACTAACCTCAAAAATACAAGAATGAAAGATAAAATATATTCCAAATATTTAAAATATTTATTTATATATCATCATTGTCATGATGCATATGTTCAAAATTATTTTAAGTTTTTTTCAGTCCGGTTTACTGTAAGTGGTGCACCTTTATGTTTATTTTTATGTCTTAACATTTTACTAATATTTAAATATTACAGCGAAATATAACGTTATAACTCTTTCCACTAATTTCCGTTAGTTGTTCTACGATTAAACAAACACACAGTGTAAAATGAACCTTTAAGAAATAAAATTAACAATTCTACCCGTATCGGTGAGGAGAACTTGGTATTCAAAATTGGCATTCCCTCTACTTGCTGATACGTGTGAACATTTAAATACCTCGTAACCTATTTAAGTCAATAAATAATTTTTAGTTCCAATTATTCAACTAATTGAAGTAGACCTAGGAAGTTATTGGTCTTAAAATGCGGGCAATAATACATTATGAGCCAAAATAAACCGTATGAAACGGAATAAAATATAGTGCTTGTTAATTTGGCGCATACTGTAAATATCTCGTTATAACTACGGTACTCAAATTATAGGAAGGCCTTGCGAATGAACACCAGGTGACAAAAACAATTGCTTTTTGTTTCATTGTGTACTTCCAGTTCTCGCCAAACCGGTACCAAGCTACAAGTCACTGACTTAACTTTTGTTGCAAATTCAAGGTTTCTGGTCCAGCCAAAACGTTGCGGTTTCAGTAAACAAATAAAGAGTACGTTTTTATCCTATATGTTACAGTATTAGGCAAGCATGCTTCTTTCTCAGTTCGAGTGCATCGCAGGAAAATCTACGCATGCTGTCGGAAAGATATTTTCCTGTAGATGTGCAGAATCCCTTTATAAATTAAAATAGACTAAAAAATAAACACAAAAAATGTATTTAAAATTTAAAAAAAAATAAGATGGGCCCTATGGGTTATGCTGGTGACGAAATACCAACGAAATATAAAAAGAAAATCAAGACAAATGGATTAAATTCCAATCACATGTTTTATTTACAGCGTAGGGTGAAAATAGAGAAGTTTGTACATTACATATTTTTGGTCGAGTTGTCGACCACTGGATGACCTCTAGTTTACTTGAATGAACAACACCCAAAATGTCCAATATTAGACTATTCTTCGGCCAATCTCACGGTAGCTGGTTCAATCCTAGGTCTTGTGGTAAGCTTAACACCGTTACCACATTTTCCAATATTAATTGACCCCAAAATAGAAAGTAATAGTAAACAGAACCGCATAAACTAGGTTATGGCCAATACTATAGACAAGCCCAGTCTTCATAAGGGTTTATCACAGCTGTGTCAATACACTATTAAGATACCGCAAAATAATGAGGCGTAATTTGGTGGTTTCTTGCATCAGCGATGTGTAATGACACATTTCCAAACACGTAGTAAACCTATATTACACGTTGGCTCGAAATCGAGCGTAGATGGGAATTCGATCTGAAGAAATGGTAACTAACGCAATTTAAATACGTTTCGACCGACAAATATAATTTCTGGAAGGGAAGTTTTACAGCACCACTCTACCCTATGTGTACTCTTTAACTTTGACTTTAAATATTTATGTAAGTTGTGATTATGTTCAAAATCACTAGATTTTATAGAAAATGACTAATTAACGAAGTAAAAACTCATTATCATAATAATGTAATGTACCACAAGGCATTAGTTTTGGTTGCTACAATTCATCTTTTTATCAATAAGTATAGGTGGCTTACTTCCTCAGGAAAATTAGATTTTTACATTAGATAAGTTGTGATAAAAATAGCACCCTACAACAAGCTATGTATATTGTTGAGTGTATTTACTGTCCTTGTTGTTGCGATATATTATTTAAACTAGTTAGTTATTTAATTCTGAGTTAATTTTCATAATTATGTCTTCTTTCACATAGGTCGCTATTCTAAATAATATTATTTAATTTATGTAATCCCTGCCAATAGCATTGATTGTTTATTTTAAATATTTTTCCTGAAAAAACCTGTATAAATTGTATAGTTTCTTTTACAATTTATAATGTTTAATGACGACAAAACAAAGATAGCAGTGAAAAAGATCGCGCAACACATTCTGAGAATCGATGCTCATAAATGTTTCGTTATTCTTATGACCTTAAGTAAACTGGATTTTTCACAAACATTGATTGTGGCGTTGAAATATAGTATCATTAATTTCAAAATATTACTCATGATTTCATGGGCGATTAAGGTTTAATAAGTTCAATAACTTTGGCAATGTTTTGAGATAGTTGAATGTAGAACACTTACTTGCTTGAAAACAATGTTTTTCATATGTTAAATGTACAAAATTTTAGAAAACAGACCTTAAAAGTACTGCATGGTGAGAACTATTTGTACAATTATCTCTAAGCAGGCAAGTCTAAAAAAAAATACATCTACTAATCATAATGATCTATGAAAAATAATTTTTACTTGAATTGCAAAATCTGGCCATGATTGAGAAAATGTCGATTGGTCGGGTTCAACCAGAACTGTGGGTCCACCAGATGACATTAGCAAGCAAACATGGAAAACATACTTAAAAAAGGATGTGTATGTAATGTCCTTAATCAACATACATAACCACATCTTTACGAATGAAACTGGTTTTAGATGTTAATACGTAGTTTCTCAGACAAACTGATAAGTTAAACTGATGAAATAGTTGTATTATATCTATAAACGTGGTTTTTATTAATTCATTAAAAATCACGAAACGTGATCGCTCCGCCGAACTGGCTTTCACTGCTATGAAATCAATCCTAGTATTTTTATTATCTAGTTAAAACATCATTTCTGTATCCAAACCCATCTGATAATATGGATATCCTACTTAAAAGTTAATTATTGACTGAAACCGGAACATCCTAAGTTTAACCTCGTCCATTCAATCGGAAACGTTTAATATTTTCAGATTAATCGCCGGATGTCCATAATTCAACAGTAAACAAATTTGAATTCGTCATCGCATTCGCAATACGACTTTGCTATCTGTGGATAGAGAAGACTTGTTTGTTTGGACCAATGCGGTCCATGCATCCTCCCCACCCATTAACGCAACCACAGCAATGTTATTTATACAGGCAGAGCAAAGTGTTTGTAGTCATAAGGTGTGTAGTAAATGTAGAGCGATTTATATTTACTGTAGTTACTGTATTTGCCGAGATTTCTGCCAGGCAAAGTCGTCATGGAGAACGGCATCTGTACAGATCAGGTAAGTAAAAGAGAGTTGCACCAAGTATTTAATCATCTAAAACAGTTTGAAAATACATAGTTGTTAAATTAATTGTACCAATTGAGTAAAAAATTGCTCATTAAACCAAAGAGAGATACACAATCTTACTTTCGATAAAATTTAAAAATTATTATTTTGGATCTTATTTTCTGGGACCTTTAACGTTTTTTTAGTCTTTTTTGATTAATTTAAGCTATTTATTTACATTTAAACTCCATACAACTAAGCAATAGTGAGTAAGTGGCTTTCAAACCAATCATAACCAGACATAGCTATCCTTGATCATCGGTCTGGATAAAGAGTCTCATCTTAGTATTAGAAATAAGGCTCTCTAATATTTTATTAATTATAAAAATAATCTATTTAAACACTTTTAACAAAAATACCCCCGCCGCAGCAAACCTGCAGACTAAGCGAATTTCCATTTGACTGATTGTATTTACACTGAAATGTCTACTTAAAAATATAACATTTATTCTTGATTTAAATAGAATTAGTTTAACAAGTACTTAGGTTTGCTGCATCAGGGAGGGTAAAACTGTTTTTTTTTGTAAAATGTGAATAGTTAGTAAGAAATAAAAACATTTTCCAAATTTGATCAAAATATGTTCACAAACAAGCAAACTACAACAGTTTACTTATTCTCCATAAGAATAATATGGGAATTTTAAATTTACAATTTTTTGGAATTTTCTCCGTAACCATTAGGCGCATAATAACGCTTCAATATACTAAATTATTTGTTTTTTTAAGCTCTACAAAATGGTTTGGAAAGAAATTGCTAAATTTTATGTTTTTTAGGTCAAAAATGGGAAAAACCTATTTTTACCCCATAAAACCCCCCGTAAACCCTCGTTCCCATGGTCCGATCATGCTGGATCGCGAACTCGTTCGAATAAACGTACATTTACACGTTTGTACCAAATTTCATCAAAATCGGATCATTTTTGCTCGAGTTATCGTGCTGACGGACACACATATATATATATATATATATATGTATATATATATATATATATATATATATATATGAATTTGAACGGATGGTGTTTTTGGCCTCTAGGGACCTCAAAACGAAAAAAAAAATCGGTCCCGCGTCCAGGTCTTACCATGAGTACTACGGTACCTAATAGCTTATTCCCTATATGGGAAATTCGCTAAAAAAAACGATATGGGCCTATTTCGACTTAAGCCTTCTTCAGGAACACAAAAAAATAACACAAAAATATAACAAAAAACTAAATAAAAATAATAATAATATTTTATGCAATAAGCGCCCTCTAATGTATTTTCGTCAAATGGATGTTATTAAAAACTGACTATTTGTATAGTAGTTTTCATTTTGAAAGTGACTTATTGCGGGGAGGGACTGCATTCACGCGCGAGGCGAAGCGGAGCGTAGAAAAATCTATCAAGCCCCAATGGCACTTTGAGACGAGGCTTGAACATAATTTTTCATTACGATATCAAAAAAACTTGTAAACAACATGAATATTTTTGTTTATTCAACTTAGTACATGGTGGGGCAATGAGAACGCCACAATTTGTTTTAGCTGTCACATGTTAATTGTTGCAACAACGAATGATCAGCTGTGCTTAAAACATCAATTAAACTATGCCATTTTAGTAGACTAAATATTATGTCCGAGGCTATTAACATTGAGATTTTGATGTGCAAACCTATTTTTAAAATAGTGGTTCTTGTGCAAAAACCCAGAGATTGTGTGGACCACATTCCATCCTTGGTCAACATACTGCGACTCTTTCAACATTTGCTGGTGTACAAAGAGTTTTGCGGCACCCACCGATTGTTTTTAAGGTTTAAGCGTTTATCCTAAATAATTTTACCCAGTTCACCATTGTTTTCCAATCTGGAACAGTGCCATGTTGACCAAGGATGGAATGTGGTCCACACAATCTCTGGGTTTTTGCACAAGAACCACTATTTTAAAAATAGGTTTGCACATCAAAATCTCAGTGTTAATAGCCTCGGGCATAATATTTACTAAAATGGCATAGTTTAATTGATGTTTTAAGCACAGCTGATCATTCGTTGTTGCAACAATTAACATGTGACAACTAAAACAAATTGTGGCGTTCTCATTGCCCCACCCTGTATAAAATAAATGAACTCATAACGCAGATTTTCTGTGCTTTTGTCGAGGTATGTACAACCTTTGTACAACACAATGCAACAGCTGATCGGTCTGCACCACAAATGCACAGAAAGTTAATGTTATCTAATTTTGCCGTGCAGCAGCGGGAATAACCTATTTTCTTAGCTCATTTAATGTTTAGAAAATGTACTTTCCTGTGTAGAGTTATGAAAATTATTTGTCATCATACTATGTCCGGAAAGCGCCCGTTATTATTTCTCGAATTCCGAAAATTCGTCGTTTTCGGGAAACTTCAAATAGGGAATAGAATAAACATATGGTAAATATTTCTGTTCGCTAACCGCTGCTAATCACACGATATTTAAAGTTATGTTTATAAACAACAGAAATGTAAACATTGATGACGACTTTGTATGACCTCAAATTAGGTGATAATTTTGTAACGATTAGAAGGTTATTTCCACAGTAGGCCCATGATGAAAATAGTTGTTCATCACACGGAACAAAAGTGTCTTTTTGGTACTTCGTATTTACAAGCTCGGCGCACAATCGCGTAAAAAAATAGCCACTTTCACTCCTAGAGATGAAAACTACTATTTTCTTTCAATGCTCAAAAGGTTTTACTACGAATACAAATTTATGGAAAAACTCGTCGACACTCTTAATTCATTGATTGAAACGTCTACTGTTCGAAAGAAATTTCAAAGGGTACAACAACGCTAATAATATAGGCTAATTTTTACTGTAGCATCGTAAATTTTAGACAACTACACCAATTGTGGCAAATATGTATTTGATAAGATCTGTTTGATGATTGATTGATCTCAAGAATCGATTGATGACAATTGAAAAGGTGCGAATATGAATGCATTTGCCGTCCATTGCACCTGTTCTCTTGCAAACGTTATGCGTCTAAATGGGCATAAAAAGTTACAAATACTTAGTGACAGTTACAAATATAGGTTCTCTGTTGCCTCAGTCTTTACTATAGCAGATTCAAACATTGGGAACGTTTCGGTATACGGTCAGAAACTAAATCCTTTTAAAAAAATATGTAGATCGTGTTCTAACAAATTTATCCAAATTACAGTTTCAACACAGGTTTATTGAAAAAAATCTAACCTATATTTAAATAGAAGACGTTTAAATATCTTATCAACTCCCTACAAGAAAATATCAGTAGAAACAGATTTCTGTAACCCATTCAGGCTATTTCATTGATATTTGAGAAAGCATTATAATCAATGGTGTTACTTCAAAGGATATCAGTCGTCGAAACAATCTACTCTATTTTCTCACAACGAGTCGGACTGTTTCTGTAAGCACTTTAAAATCGATTACTGGTCCTATAGATGTAATGTTCTGAACAAACAGTCCTCTATTATCTGATCTGTGTAACACAACTCTGTAGCTACCAGTGACTAGTCACATAGGCATAATGGCCACTACAGGCACAAATGGCTATCTCTACAACAAAGTAAGTAGAAACTTTGATCCAAGTTTTAAAACAATTTTTGGAATGTTGTAATACCTACTTTATATTTACGTCGTTATTCTGTCATTACAGCTTAATTTTAGCCAAATGTGTGAAATTTTTTCAAGTCGTCATCGTCAGCAGGTTTATGGTAGTAAAGTCATGAAGTAATCAGTCAAAGAACATCCTTGTGTAAACTTATGTAGCTTATAAACCTGCTGACAATGATATGATATCGAAATATTTACAAATTCAATTATATCTAAGCTGTACTGTGGAATAATTACGTAATAATATAGTGTTAGATAAAGTGTAAACTGAAATGTAAAATTAGATTATACCTTTATCATTTTGCTTTGATTTTAATTTCCAATTTGTTGTGGCATTTATCCTGCTGTTTTTAACTATTTCATTGTTTTATTTGGTTTGGTGACTTAAGCAGAACGTATTATGAATAAATAAATAAACACGATAAGATGAATGATTGCCTTTTGAGTTTCGTTTATGTACAAATTTCTCATTTTTACTAATTACAAAATGTATAGATTGCATACACAAAATGTTTAAGTATTAACATTTTAGGCTATTGTAAATTTATGTTTATTTAAGGAGTGTATGCCAAATTTATATCACTCAGTGTGGGTTAATGGGGTGCAAAACATTTGTAACTGTATTCGAATTTTAAAATGTAAAATAGTTGGTCTATTATTAAAACCCCGCTTGCCAAGTCACTGAATTAAATTCCTCAATTATTTTGGTATGGGTTAAATTTTGTATAATAAGATTTTCATGACAATGTGATTAGGTAGTTGTCCTATCCCGAAATAAATTTACACTAATGTTTAACAAAATTTTTTTAACATTGTTTGACAAAGGCATTTTGGAAATTTATTAACATTTCGAGAAAATTCAATTTAGAATTAAGAAAACTAAGAATGCAAATTGCTACCAACAGTTTTAGTAACTGCATATACGAGTAGATAAAGCTAATTAGATTTACTGCAACAAATCGTCCAAGAACACAAAAATAAATCATGTAATTTTAACTTTTCAATATAAAAACATCACTATTGAAAACGATTCGTTAGTTTATATAGGGACAGCTATGACGTAATTACTGTGACGTTTCAGCAACAACAATATCTACATAACATTTCTGGTTCACTTGGTAAATAATAATATTATCGCCACAGGAATGCAAACACGTTTATCTAGGAACATAGGAAGTAAACATCTAAACTCTTGTATTTGATGTTATCTTTATATGTTTGTATTCGATAAAACGTAAGTTTGAACTTAACGGGTCAAATATACTCTGATATTTATAATCCCTATGACGCTGTTTTGCGGAAAAATTATTCATGAAGTGATAAAAGTCATATTAAAAGCTTAACGCATAGATAAAACAAGGTTGGCGTCGTCCTGTAATCCAGCTACTGTACTAGGAGGTCACGCATTGTGGATATTTATAGGCATGCACTGTGGATGCGATGCTCCCTGGTGTGGATTAACGTCCGCACGAGTGAATACTACGACTATCCGCAGTACTATCCTGATAATTAGACCAATTCGTTAATTACAAGGAAAAATGTGGTTCGGATTCCACTATAAACTGTATGTCCCTTAGTTGCCATTAGCTGTATGGGCTTAATTAACAGCTGTGTCTAAGGAATATGTCGGCCTTAGTCACTAACAAGACAACAAGATCGCGCCACTCATTCTACACTCATCCTTCACTCATATTTGGGTTAAAATACGCACATAGTGGCGTCCCCATCTTAAATAATTGATTGATTGATTGATAATTGATTGGAACTATGCTAAGCTTAACGCAAAGTGTTAATACTGAAGTTTCTTGAGTGCAGCTTTGGTTTAAAACACATGCTGTACACTTCTGTGTGATCGCGGCTTTAATATTGACGTCGAACTCAAAACGTAAACAATAATAGTGTGGCAGCTGATTCACAAACATGTACAGCCAGCGTTGCAAAGTTGTTTATTCCAATTCTTGTACTTTACCGGCACACCTCTTGTTTTTTGATACGTTCCAAGTAAAAACCCCTACGCTCATGTGACGAGGGACTGTAAAAGAAGCCTTAAAACAAAAATCTACACGCAAGTAAAATCTGTATCCATCTGTATCCTCCACAAACTTGCACCTCGAAGCCAACTAGTCCGTAGGAATCTTTCCAACTAAAACAGTTATGAACCGCAAAATCACATAACATGCATTTTACATCAAAATACCATTTCGTCGACATTGTCCTCGGGTCCTTGGACATTATCCTTTGACGTCCAAGCAATCATCCATTGTTACCAGCAAAGTTGTTTACAATTAGGAAGCGCGAACTTAGTCGTTGCCCTTCAAGTCTCAACGTCTTGCCCTGGAGGAAATGTCTGTATAATTGTTGCCTTTGGCTGATGCAATGTCTGGACTGTGTTGCCCAGAAGTGAGCTACGGGCAAAAACTTGTTCTGCTACAATAGCTTGGCGTGCTCAGGGCGCATAAAACCGCGCGCGCCAGTCGAACAGCTGATTGTAGGATTGTGACAGCTGATTGCTAGATAGTGTAAGTAGCTTGTAGTGGCAGTGAGATGGGCCCGCAGGCGATTAAGAATGGAATGGAGGACGATGTAAGTAAACAAATACGTTAGGTGATTCAAACTTTGTAGTTGTAACATAATAGTGATTTAAAAATGCTATGATATTTTTATATACAAATATGGGATAGTTAGAGTTCTGAATCCTTATTTTTATTTTGAATTGAATAAATTTTTCCTGTTGTAAAATTGTTAATAAATAAAGTAGAGGTTAGTGTCAGAAATGTTCTCATATTTGTAGATAAAATCAAGCAACAGCATGATAACTATTAATTATATATTTTATGTTTTTAAAGCTGTTTGGTGACTTTTTAAAGCCATTTTTTAAATTGCTGTTTGTGTTAAAATATTAAGGAGACTCTTCCACTTCTACATACTTAAATATCCTGTAGTTTAACACCAGTGGCGGTTCCAGGAGGGGGGGGGGCTATAGGAGACCCCCATTGGACCCAATAAATATACATTTAACTACCTATATATTTTTTCATAAAAACGTAACAGAAGTTTTTTGACACAGTTCTATACAACTCTATATGAAACAAGAAGAAATTAAAATTCTGTAAAACCTATCAACTGAAAACCTCTTTGGGTAGTTTTAGTATCTAAAATATATAATAACATACATTGCATAAACTATATTAAAATTAAAGTCTCTTGTAAGATTTAGAATAATTATGATCTGTACTTAATTGAAAGTTATTTCCTAGAATTAGAATGGTAGTTTCTAAGAAGTAATTTGGGTAAATTAGTTTGACTATAAACCAAAAGTATGATCATGATTTGGTATTTAAAATAGCTTTAAACATTTGCTGTGAATGGGGTTAATTTCATACAGTATAAAAAAGTGTATTCCTTAATACGCTAAAACACAGAAGTTACGGGATTTGTGGCTGTGTAATTATTATGAGCTCTGTTCTTATGATAATTTGACAATGAATAAATGCACCTGACTAAATAAGTATTTTTTCTTAAAGTAACTGGATAATAAATACTCATACATTTAGAAAACGACGGACATAATTCAGACAATAATAGAATAACAACAATTGAGAAAAGTATATAGCTACACAAAGTATCTTATTACCAATTTTACACTAATTTTCTTTCCACATTTTAACATTAACACTTACAAACTTTAAATAAAGCTCATAGATCTAAACTAGGATTTCAGAAAGTATAGCAAGTGTTTTCAGAGTAACACAGTAAAGTTCAGTAATTTTTAAACAAATTATTAATCATATTTTGTTTATTATTATTATATTTTTTTAAAGATTACTATTGAAAATTCACAATAAAAATAGGATTAATATAACTAAAACTATCATTGTGGAGAATTTATTTTTATGAATTTGTAGGTAAAGCGTAACATGTTTACAGTTTTTTTTGCCAAATGTGCTATGTAAAGGAAGACATTCACCTTTCAGGAATCAACTTGAAGCAGGGAAGAGATTTTAAAAACATCCAGTCAAATTTCACTGGGCAATTTTAAACACCCTTGGAAGATTGTTATTTATCAAACTGGTTTTGAAGGTTTATATTTTGTTTTCAACAGTTGGACCTATTCCTAACTTGTGATTGGTAAATCGACTTATTTTTGAAGACAACAATTAATTATTACCCAGAAATTTGCATTGTAATGTCATGATGACAAATAAAGATGTAACAACATTACAATACAGACTAAGATAAAATAGGTATTGTATAAAATTTGCTAAAAATTCTTCTTAAAAATGCTTGATCAAGTCAGTTATATTAATTCAGATTCACATTCCCAGAACTTTTAAACACCAATAAATCAACTATCAATCATTAAAATGAGGCTGCCATCTAGGTGTGTATTTTAATCCAAATATGAGTGATGGCAAAGAGTGTAGAATGGTGTGAGATGATCTTTGTAGTTTTGTTACTGACTCAGATCAGCGTTTTAATTAGCCTGGATAATTTATTTAAAGCCCAATCATCAGGAACAGCTGGGTCCAGTTTCGAACCATCAAAAAGCTACTGACTTTTCTCAGGATCGAACCGGCAACCTTTTGATTGTTCTAGGATTAATAGAATATTTTAACCAGCAATGGTTTTACACACAAAACAAAGAGCTTAAAAGAAAAACAAAGGAATCGACTGCTTAAAATGTAAAGTTTTTTTTGTCACATTAATCATATTATTTTTGGTTTCAGCCTACCTTGATGTCAGGAGGCAACTACATCAAGGAGGGTTTGGATTCAGCCAAGAGTACTTGTCTGTTTTTCAGTCCAGCAAGTCAAGATGAGTGTGGAGTACTGGCATCGGCTTTGGAACTTTTTAAGGTAAATAAATATGAATTAATCAATACCTACGTCCTACTTCTTCTTGTAAAAAATTGCCTGAAAGGTACACAAAGTCGGCAAATGGAACCAAATTTATTGTTCTTTAGAAAGAACAGTCTTACCTGAATAGTAAAGAGATCACCTTGCACAAAAAGCATTACAACTTTAGAAACAAAAAAGGAAAACGTAACTCCCAGTATTTCAAACCAAAAATTGTTGAGCTTACAATAAATGGTCACATCTTTCTTTTCAAACCTTGTTCTTCTGGTGAAAAAAAAGCTATCGTAGACAGTAAAATATTCTAACAATCCTGTATACTGTATAGTTTTTGTGAACCAGGATTGACTATTCCCCATTCAGGTATTTTTAAGCTTCCAACAACAATTCTTAAAGCCATATGTAAGCCAATTCGTAAAGCCATAAAGCCTTGTTCCCAATATATATTAACACCACCAACCTCTAGTTGATTAATATGTTACTTTAGTTAGATAATTTATTTTAAATGTTTCCTACAAAATAAAAGTGCCCCTTACTAATCTACAACAAAACATGCATACACAATTGAATCTTTTAATTATTTTGCTATATCCTGTATACATTGATTTAGTGTTTTTGCCGTACATTTATACAACTATCATTCCCGCTTATTTATAAACAAATAAGTAAGCAAATAATTTTGCACTAAATTATAACTGCTTTTGTCTCTATAAGATCATGTAATAATTTTAATTTTCAGCTCAATGCACAATTTACCATTTACTCTTTTGATTACTGTCTATTTTAATTAATTATTAAATATTTTCAGCAAAACAAGGTGAACCTGATCCACATAGAGTCCCGTTCTTCAGCTCGTATACCAGGAGCCTATGAGTTTATGGTGGAATGTGCACCAGGGGGTAACTTAGGGGCTGTTGTTGACAACCTAAAGAAGTCTTCAGAATATTTCAGCATTATTTCTAGAAACCACAAAAACAACAAAGGTAAGAATGATTGTCTTAACAACTGTTATAGTTCTACCTCAAACTTGTATATTAAATAGCAATCAAATGACTTTTACATCAAATACCAATTCATTTGTTTTATGAATTAAGCTTTGTAGTTAATAGTTAATGTCACAGTTAAAGCTACATCAATGCATATGGGTTTGTAGACACTGTCCAAAGTTAGGTAGGTACAAATGAAAGGATTACATTTAGTTTGCTTTTACTAGATGAAAATGAATAATGCAAAGATCTGGGGCCAGTTATTTATTCTATAGTTCTGTCAATGCTGTCCTAATGTTATATAGTGTTCCCACCAAATTTTGATCACTTTGTAAACTAACTACAACATGGGCGCTCGCAGGTGCAAATACCCCCGCCGCAGCAAACCTGCAGACTAAGCAAATTTCCATTTGACTGATTTGATTTACACTGAAATGTCTACTTATAACATTTATTCCCGATTTAAATAGAATTAGTTTAGCAAGTACTTAGGTTTGCTGCATCAGGGGAGGATAAAACTTTTTTTTTTGTAAAATGTTAATAGTTAGTAAGAAATAAAAACATTTTCCAAATTTGATCAAAATATGTTCATAAACAAGCAAACTACAACAGTTTACTTATTCTCAATAAGAATAACATGGGAATTTTAAATTTACAATTTTTTGGAATTTTCTCTGTAACCATTAGGCGCATAATAACGCTTCAACATACTAAATTATTTGTTTTTTTAAGATCTACAAAATTGTTTGGAAAGAAATTGCTAAATTTTATGTTTTTTGGGTCAAAAATGGGAAAAACCTATTTTTACCCCATAAAACCCCCCGTAAACCCCCGTTCCCATGGTCCGATCATGCTGGATCGCGAACTCGTTCGAATAAACGTAGGTTTACACGTTTGTACCGAATTTCATCAAAATCGGATCATTTTTGCTCGAGTTATCGTGCTAACGGACACATATATATATATATAAATATATATATATATATGAATTTGAACGGATGGTGTTTTTGGCCTCTAGGGACCTCAAAACGAAAAAAAAATCGGTCCTGCGTCCAGGTCTTACCATGAGTACTACGGTAATAGCTTATTCCCTATATGGGAAATTCGCTAAAACTAAATTCACTATACTCTATGAGGTTTTAATAGTTGTTTACGCAACGATTGCGTTAAGTGAGTCTTTACGACACGAGTAGAAAATTTAAGGCACGAGCCTTGGCGAGTGCCTTAAAAACTTCTACGAGTGTCGTAAAGACTATTAACGCGAGTTGCGTACACTACTTTACCTACTACCGTTTTTTAATTACTATCAATCTGGATTTAATTACTAACAATAACTACTGATAACTTTTTAGAGAGGTTATGTTTTCGTGTATTGTCATTGCCACTGAAAGTGATGCAACGACTTGTTGTATAATCAGCTGATTTCCTGTAATTACGTGTTTGTTAAACTTCGTTAAATATTACATTGCTAGCAGCATTCTTACCATAAATAATATTGTATCAGGTACAATTCGGCAAATATTTAATTTATTTTTGGACTTCCACCAACTTAATTAAGAATACGCGAGTATCAACATGAACAAAGTCGGATCAACAATTAAATTGGTCAACTGATCAGCTGATCAGCTGATTAGTTGACGTTCGAAGCATTACAATTTTAATTCTTTTCTCTCAATACTTGAACCTCATTGGTCCGTTACCTGTGTGGATATGAGAAAACTATGCGGATATGAAATGAAACTATGCGGATATGAAAGTAAACAGCTGTAAAGTGAAACTTTTCAATTCTAAGAACTGGACTGAAATGGCTACTTTAAAAAACGGTCGTAGGTAATAGTATATTACGTTACTAGTCCTGAAAATAAGTGTTTACCGGACGAGTGTGGTCGTTCCCGTGCGAGACGAAGTCGAGTACGGGATTACCATACGAGTCCGGTACACACATTTTGGACGAGTGACGTACGATAGTTTACGCCATACTACTAAATCTGTACAAATCCTTATATATTTCCACCAACTAAAGGACTAAAAATCACTAGTCATTGAGAGGTTATGTTTTTGTTTATAACCATTCATTGCCACCTAAATACTAAATACAGTACAATCAGCTGATTGGTGTCCGGTAAAACTCATTGCAGCACAGTAGTACGCAATGAAACCCCATTTGAATAAGCTGGCGGCAAACAGCTGTTTTCTGGACTAAATACTTGCGTGGGAAGTTCGTCAAAATAATGTAGTGTGGCGTAAAAGGTTTTTTCATAAGGGTGATTTTGGATTTGACAGTCAAAAGTTATATTTTTACATTAAAGTTAAACTTTTTACATTAACTTGTTTGTGGAGGAACGCCTTTTCCTCCAAACCCCTTGGAACACCATAGTACATATATACAGATTTCTTCCTACTGCCATGTATTCATTAGCAATATTTTCGAGCCTGTTTTTACAACCAGTTGAATGGTTTCAGGAACCGTACCATGGTTTCCTCACAGAATACGTGAACTGGACAGGTTTGCCAACCAAATCCTCTCCTATGGTTCTGAGCTTGATGCTGACCATCCAGGCTTCACTGACCCTGTCTATAGAGCAAGAAGAAAGTATTTTGCTGATCTCGCTTACAACTACAAACAGTAAGTGATTTTATACCATAGAGTAAGTAAAAGTAATACATTCAAAATTAACCTACACCTTTCAACCAACATAATAATTACAGCTGAAAAGATTGAGACATTGTTTATCACATTATAAACTTACTTACCTACTCAACCAAAAAAGTAATTAAAATAAGCACCTTTGACTTTTTTTCAACCAAATTTTTCTCAACACAACCAATAAGCTACAGTAAAGTTCAATCCAAGACTAATCAAAAATGTTGTACTAGTATTCAAAAAGCAAAATACACCACTTAACATTAATAGGTATAGTGTTGTAGGTAGGTAGTCAAATATTCATTTAGCAAAATTTTGCATAAATTCGTAAACCATGTCTTGTGTTTTTTAAAGTGTTCTAAAAAGTTAGTACATATTATATTTTTGTGTTTCCCCTTTGAATTTACCTGTCATGTGGGATAGTACACCACTAGAAAGAGATGTCCTGAACCCACAACATTTTCATGGTAGTATTTAAAAGGCAATTTATATCCTGATAAATTATTGTACTTGGTACTTAATGAAGGTCTGACCCGTAAGACTCAATTCATCTAAAGGCACTACTTCTATACTGAAGCCCTGCACAATGCACATACCTGTGTCAACAATGTATTTGTATTATACTTGAGATGGACATGTATTGTCTAGTGGTGAACAGCTTCCTAGAGTCGACTACACGGCCGAGGAGACAGACACGTGGGGCAAAGTGTTCAGACAGTTGGTAGACCTGTACCCCACTCACGCGTGTAAGGAGTTCAACCATGTGTTCCCTCTACTGATAGAGAACTGTGGATACCGCGAGGACAACATCCCACAACTGGAGGACATCTCCAACTTCTTAAAAGGTAAAATTAATTTTTTTTGTTTTATTAGAAATATTAATGGTGCAAAGTAACACGAAACTACCAAGATTTGGTAGTACAAATTTTAAGTTACAGTAAAAGGAGAAGCAATTAGCGTAACTACTGTTGCGATCTAATACTAATTTTCATGTATCAGAGCTGTTTCTTTGAGAAGTAAAAGTTTGTAGCAAAGCGCTAAGTAACTGGACTAGGTAGTAGGATGAATGCACAAGATACTTACACATGCAAAACATTATTTAACCCCTACTATTTATTCATTCTTTCAATATTTAAATATATTTTCCAATATATAAATTATTACCAGAAAATATTTTGTTTCCATAGTCAATGTTCAAACAGTTAATTTAGGGTCAAATGAAAACCTGACTATTCACAATCCTTAGAACATCCTTAGCATTACGATTTACTAAGATCGAGTTATAACTATTTCAACGGTTACCAATCTAACCACACAATTCCCACAGACAGTACAGGATTCACGCTGAGGCCGGTGGCAGGTCTACTGTCCTCTAGAGACTTTCTCGCTGGTCTGGCGTTCCGTGTGTTCCACTCCACGCAGTACATCCGCCACCCCAGCATGCCCCTCTACACCCCGGAGCCCGACGTGTGTCATGAACTGCTCGGTCATGTTCCTCTGTTTGCCGACCCTGTGTTCGCTCAGTTCTCCCAGGAGATCGGCCTAGCCTCCCTCGGGGCTCCTGACGACTACGTTGAGAAGCTGGCCACAGTAAGTATTTAAGTATTTTGTTAGTGTTTTTAAATGCTGTTTACACTTTTTTCAAATTTTTGTGAGCATGGAATGGTTCAAATCTTGGCCTTCATACTATGTACGGTACCTAATGTAAACTTTTTGTCAGATGATCATTAATCGTTAGTCCAACAACAAATTGTTTCTGATTCAGAATTGTTCTGCTTGGGATTGGACCAGCAGCTTTCAATTTTGAAAGCAAGCTCTGAAGCACTACAAATGCTCCAAAACAATGTCCGTTGGTATTCTTTTTCTACAACTGGTATATTTAAAAGTTTATAGCAGCAAATCCTCATAACCTTGATTTTGTTACCGTAAACTTGTTGTACTTACTAACTATTAAAAGCAATTAACAGTTTAAGTTATCTTACACCCTTAACATACTCAATTGAACTTCAATAGTATTATTTAGAGATAGATTTCACTGTGTTAGGTGGTTTGCCAAGGAACAACACTAGCTTCCTTTGCTCTTCTAGTTTAGAAACCTTAGTTACAAAAAAAGGAAAAGTTAAAATATTCAAAGAATCTAGCTCAAACAAGAACAAAATTAATAATTCACTCAGGTAATAATCACTGAGTTAGGGAGTAGCACATCTGATGCGTTTCGTTTCCCTGATTGTATGGATCTAGGATAATTTCAGTTTCAGTAGAATCAATTCTCAAGAATCAACTTTTAAAAACTGAGTAGCCTAGGTTTTAATGGTTTTCTTACCTCTAAGGACTGTTGTTTTCCTAAAATTCCCCAATCTTCTGTCCAGTGCTACTGGTTCACAGTTGAGTTCGGCCTGTGCCGCCAAGATGGACAAGTGAAGGCGTTTGGAGCTGGTTTACTCTCCTCTTTTGGTGAGCTCAAGTATTGCCTGAGTGACAAGCCTGAACTGCGACCCTTCGACCCTCCCAAGACGGCGCTGCAGGCCTACCCCATCACAGAGTACCAGCCTATCTACTACGTGGCAGAGAGCTTTGATGATGCCAAGGAGAAAATGATGTAAGTAGTTTGTAGTATAGAGTTTTTTTTTAAATGTGAATGTGAAAATTAAGTACAGATGTGACGCAAGTTTTAACTTTGAATACAAAGGTTCATCCAGTGGCCAGATATCTGGTCTCCCATAAACCCCGTTCCGGTAATTCGATCATGCTGGTTCGCAAATTCGTTTGAATGTGGTTTTACATATTTGTACCAAAATTCATCAAAATTGGATGATTTTTACAAGAGTTTATAATGCTAATGGCCATATATACATATAGTATATGATTTTGAACGGATGATGTTTTTGGCCTGTGAGGACGCTTTTATAAACGGGCAGACTGGGAATATGCCCAGGGGCGCCAGTGGTTGAGTGGCGCCGTCTAACTACTGCCCACCCGCACTAGGATTATGGGGGGGCCTGCTTTTGTGTTTACGGCCCTGCTGAGGACATCAAAACAAAAATGTAAATCAGTACCGGTTCCAGATGATCAAGGTTTTACCATGAAACTACAGTTATTATAAACAATTACTTTATTCTCTACGTGTAAAATTCACTAAAAATAGGCTGCATTCCTTGTCATTGTTTATCCACTAGTTTTTTTGTTTTTTTTTTTTACTTCATTGCTTCATTTTCCAATCGATTATCTTAAACACTTTTTGTCAAAATTAATGTTTAAAATCATATAAAATAAAATGATAGGAAAGAAATTTTACAATAATTGTAAAATCATAATATAATTAGGTAGCGAAACAAAATGTAGCAAATGTAACTGGTCCAGAAGAGGTCCTTTTTGTAACAGATATTTTTCTAACACACAATAAGACTATTCATGGTATATTCCTTCTCATTTCATACATTGTAAACTAAACAGTCAACCAACATTTCTTATGTTACAGTAAGTATGCTCAAACGATACCCAGAGACTTTGGTGTGAGATACAACCCGTACACTCAGAGCGTTGAGATCCTCGACTCCAAACCTCAAATACAGGAACTCTTCCATGAGCTTTCCCATGACATCAACTTCCTAAGTGATGTTGTGCAGAAGATAGGAATGTAATCCTTAGTATTAGTACCTGATTGTGTATATGTTAGACTATTGTTATTTAGTCTGTGTAAGTTTTACTTTTAATTAAAATAATTAATTTAATTACATGTGACTTTGCTTATTCCTTGACAATGTCTTTAGGATTGTACATATTGGACAGAAGTGTTGTAACTAAAAACTGTAAGCCTAAAACTCTTGAATTATTTACGAGTGATTTTTTTTATTTATCGTCATGAACAATTAAACATGACTAATAGCACCAAGTACAGGTTTTTATTTTCTTAAATCACATTTTTCAGTGTTTAAAGAATTTGATCTGTTTTCTATAGCTAAAAAGGATGAGATATCTACCTGCAGATCCAAAGTCAATCGTGTAAGGCATTTTTAAGAATTGTCCTCTTATGATAAGACATTCAAATAAACTTTAATTCAAAAAGTATAACACAATTTATAACATATATTTCTTAAACATTTAAAAATAATCAATGAACTAACCAAACTATAAATTATAACAACAATTTACACATTTACTAATAATACCTAACGTTTACATCAACATAAAAGTAATGGAGCACAGTTTCTTAAATTATACGATTACAATAAAATTGGTAAATACAATTATATTTTTAAGATACACTATCCAGAATAAAGAATAAAAGTTTTGCACAAATGAAAAACCTGTGTGGAGCAAAGGGTAAAGATGGTTTCTTGTTATTACATACATCATTCCATTGGTTTACATTATAAATTCAGGTAACTTACAATGGCATGTTCATATTCATATTCTACATAGTAATTACAATTGACTTATGGAATGATCGCAAGGCATCACAAAATGTCCATATCACAGAAATATATGTATAGAAATGCATGATCAAGATTAAAAGAACAAATCTAGAAAGAATAAGAGTAGAAATTTACTAAAATGTTAGAAAACAAACAAAATTTAAATTTGCAATAGGCCTACTGGAATTTTTTAAAGAACAAATATAATATAGGGAGGTTTTTAATTGTAATTATGTACCTAGAATTTAGAATGACTGTTAAACACTAATGGCACAAAAGCGGCATATAAAATAAAAATAGCTTATTCCCTAAATGGGAAATTTGCCAAAAGGTCACGACAGAAGATTTTAACTTTATTTTTTCGTTTTATTTCACTTTAAAATCACTAAAAGGCAAAAACACACACCCTTACAGAACATATTAATAATAATCTATTAGGATGGGGTAAGATTTGCATATTGGAACTAACTTATAAATCACACAACTGGTAACTAGCAGATGACTAAAAACGTCTTTACAACCTTGTGTGTTACCTAGATTAGTTTTATCGAAAAAATATTTTAATAGGTGTAATGAAAATATACATTTTGAAAGCATAAGATAAAAGTAGAGTGCACACATATTTTGTAAAGATTACAAACTATCCTCTAAGGGCCGCTTTCCCCAAATCAAGTTTAACTCTGATCGCGGTTTAAACTCTAGTTTAACCTCAGATTCGCTTTCCCCAAAATAATTTCTCCGTTTAAACTAGGTTTAAGTTAACCCTAGGGGTGAGGCTGGTTTAACTGGCGATCCGTGGGTTAACCCAGGAGAGAAGAATAATAGCTTGATTTTGATTGGCTCTTGGCTGACTTGTTACGTTCGGCAGACGGCAATGGCAAATATCCTTGTTTGACATTCGTTAAACATAACCTAAAATAAATTGAACTGGAAATAAATTAAAAATAACAAACCAGAACCTATGTAGACAATTAATTGATGACTATTTCAAATTTAAAGATATAAGGCTACAGATATACAGTAATGGTTTTAAGGTTTTTAAATGCGTAGAGTAGGCCTAAATTATTATATTTTCGGTAGGTAGTATCGTAGTTGTGTACAATCGATAGGTTACCTTGTCCACAGCAACGCAACAGTGGTTGGAAAGTTTGCTCATAAGAAGCCTTTTGGTTTGATTTTATTTTAACACGAGTCTTATATTACACAAAAGTAAATATTAAACATTCGGGCCTAACCACTAGTCTATTATTATCATGTGTAAATTAACAACTACTGCAGTACGCCTAAAATTAAATTTAGTTTAGAAACATCGAACGTGTCTTAATGCTGAGTAGCCTAGGCCTGCTATTACAAAGGATAGGCTCTAGTTTTTAATCCACAAACATTAATTTTGCGTCTTTCCCAACATTTTATTTTCCCATGATTGTAAATGCTTTTATTTGATGCGTACAGTAGGCCTACTGTTTAATTAAGTTTGAGCTTAAATAAACACAATAAATGAAATGCTTATAAATTAGCATCAGTACAATTTATTAGCCTGCAAATAAAAATGTTTCTTTTTAATGTCAACAATTGGAGACAATGACACGAAACCTAATACAAATAACCAAAACACGAGAAAATTAATGACAGATATGTCATAGTGGGAAGTTAAACAGCTAATATTGCAGATAAAATTGCATAACAGTGTTGCCAACATTGTTGCTTGCAAAGAAAAGCTAGGTTAAACTAAACTTTCATGACAAAATAGTGGGGAAAGCCATCCTAAGTTTAACCCACAGATTAAAGTTAACCGAGATTAAGTTAAACTTGATTTGGGGAAAGCGGCCCTAAGTATATTCAATCGGCAAAAAGTATTTAATTCGTTAACAAAATTGTTTTACAAATAAATACCATTTTTTAAATATAGTTAACGATATATTAAATAATTATAAACAGCGAACATATATTTTATGTTCTTTACTTACTGATATTTGAATTAATGTGGAAATCTGTATTACCACATTTCTGCTGTAGAATACAATCACTTTAAATAAATCAATTGAATTAATGACCACCAATTCAATATCACACCAACATGTACACAATAACATTTTAAACACACATTTATTTATCATACTTTTCAGGAACAGAATGGTCAATTAAGAGTTTGTATTTATTTGATTTTATGTGATACAAAAAAGATTACACCAACACATTTAAAATCAATTAATAAAAATTAAACAGGACAAAAAGTTACATTAAAAACTGTATTAGTGGATTGTCAAACATAACCTCAAATTGATGATTTCCTAAGTTAAAGAGATCAACAGTTACTCTGCAGGGAAATTTGTGAAGGATTGATAGATCAAGCGAATAACTTAACTATAACATTGAACACAGTCAAACCTTGAAATTTTTGAATGGACTTGACAACATAGTTCTTTATATCAAGGATTTTTTACATTGACATTCGTTGTATTTAAAAGGGTTAGACAATACTTTACTAAAAGAGGTTCACATTATTATTTTTTATGTGATACATAAATATTACCTACTGAAGAACTAGAGGCTACAACAACAAAGGTAATCTGATACGGTTCAAGACACAAAGTTGATTTTTGTAAATTGCTATAACATACAAATACAAAATAAAATACTGGAATGTTTGCTTCAGAAAGGATGATTTCCAAAATGGAAGGTTTATATTTAAAAAATATATAGAGATAAACTTAACTGGTTAGAGTTTTGAAACATTTGTTTGTTTGTAGTAAAGATTGTATATTCTTATAGGCAGTTCACAGGGATTTTACAAATTGGTTACAATGACAATTTGTTATATTGAGGTCTTTTACATCAAGGAATTCATTATATCAAGGTTTGACTGTAAAACACTCTTTCACAAACAACTAAACACCTATAATTGTTGGTGTACAACAATACCTACAAATTAATCTAAAGATTATAATTAACTAACAACACACATACATATTTACACCAAAAGCAGGCATGAACTTAGACAGCCACATTCAATCAAATGATGATCTAAAATATACAAAATAACAAATAAAGAATCATTGTGAGGTCAAATTATGTGTTACGTATATGAAATTACGTACATCTACATTATTACATATTTTACAACATTGAGAAATGGTGTACTTGAGAAACATTAATTCTTTTCAGGGAAAAAATCTATTTTGTATTCATTCATACCACAGTTAGTAGGCCTATAGTTGAATGATAAAGATTATAATTAAGTAACAGGCAATAAACTAATCTTCTTAGTTCAATGTGTTTTCTTTTTGCTCTCACTAAATCTTTTCAAATTTTTTTAAAAATAAGCCACAAATACAGATGTACAAATTAATCAACTCTAATGAATTGTCTGTATTAAAAATCCCAAAGAGAGAGATAAAATGTACATAACTTAATACATTAAAAGGTTCTCCCATTAGGTTTTTTTTTACCACAAGTTAGATGATAATTTTTTAAACTCCAACCTCAGAGTAAAAAGTGGCTGGTAGCTCGATATTTAAAATGTTTCAACCAGCCTAAAAGTTTCACATTTATATATTTTTTTACCTATATAATAAGTATATTAAACAGCTCAAATAAGATATACTTTCATCTTTTAAGATATAAGAAAGAATAGCTCAAATAAGATATACTTTCTTCTCTTAGATATATTAGATTTATTTTCTACAGTATATGTTTAGAAAAATAGTTTCTCTGTTTAGCTGTTGGAATACGCACATAAAAATGTAGTTCATAAAAATATTACAGCAACGCTTTCTTCAGTAGTCTATTTAGAAAATAAATATACCATCAAGTAATTATTGTCTAATACCCTGTTTTGTTGGAAATGCATTCATATTTCTAGCACTTGTATTGTAATAGTTTCAAAAATAACGTCTATGTTATTTCATTTTGGCCCTTATGTAAAAATATTTTACAACTGAACTTAAAACCCACAAATCACATGACAAATCCTACTAAGACAGATTGAAATTAGTCTATGGTGGAGATATTACAATCTAATTACAGTAATTCAGTAATATTATGATGAAAACTATATGTAGAGTGAAAAGTTGTCATATTGGCCCATACTATGTTCTCCGCTGGCTACTACACTTTTCAAAATGTCTGAATGTTTAGATAACTTAAGTTTGCCCTTGCACCGCTAGTTTATTGACTGTGTTGGGTTGAGTTGGGAGAGTCCAGATTCTGAGAGAACAATAGTTGCTGCGCTTGCTGCACAGGAAACTGAAAGTGCTGCATTGCTTCATCAGATGACTGCGCTTGCTGATAGTTTACCTAGGAGTCAGCTTAGGTTAGATCTAGTGTATTTAACATACAATGTTCATCGTGGCGATATACCAGTGATGAATTATTGATATAAAAGCCAATTAATTCTTGTACAGTATTTTTCATTGTAGAACTGCACACTAGTCCTCTGATTAAATTCATTTATACTTTACTTTGAAACGAGGTGTTAGCCCGTCCTAGGTACGGGAATTCAGTAGTCAGTTAAAACCGTGTACAATTCAGATCAGCTAGTTTACACATATAAAGACAAAGTTTCTTGCAGTTTTAATGTGAAAAACCATCTTGTAAACAAATTTTGTGTGACCAAATATGTTTTTATTCCATCATAGGCCTATACGATATGCATTTTAAATCCGATAATTTTACAATAAAACACAAATTCTGCAATTTTTACGGTGTGAAAAGCGTTGAAGTAAGATTAGCAGCCTATTCGCACAGACGCACACTGATTATAAGTAGCCTACAGTAGAGAGAGTAATAGTCAATTGGGAAGTGTATAGACCTAGTCAACGATACCACCTTCCATAGCATACAGTACCTGCCTCTTCCATATTTATTATCACCACAATACAACTACTGTACTATACACAATAATTTCCAGTAGGTCTGAATAGAAACAACCTAAAATAAAACGATAATATCCAATAAAATTCATAGTACACTTAATTTAACTTTGGTGTCCTAACATCAAAACTAATCGTCACACCTATCCTTTATATCAATTTCACTGCATTAATTGCTAAATAAATAAGTGTAAACAAAGAAAAGTAAAAACAATAACAGTTTGTTTTGAAACAGCTGTTTGGTTCAAATAACATTCATTTAAAAAAAGAACTGGTCACATGTAGCAGGAATATAAAAAGTAAACACGCTAGTAAAGCTAATGACGTAATTGTCAAGGTTTATTATCCATACCGTTATCAGTTCCATCCTTGATAATTACCCACCCTCATTGAATTAATGTACACCGTAATTTCCCATATTAGTTAATTTAAACTACGATATATTCATAGTTGAAATTAAGTTATATTTTCACGTTTGGGGGCGCTGATATAGGCACCCCCAAACGTAACCACAACTGAACACGATTTCATAAAAGGATGGTTTGTGTAATTGCAGTAGGTATCCTAGGTCAATGTTGACGTTCTGTTCAATCTATGTCATCCATCTGTTTATCTTTTTATAAAACCCGGCTGAGGTTGTGGTGGTAATTTAAAATCGTGATTCATGATTATTATTGATCTTCTTTTTATGACATCAATATTTCCGGGCCTAATCCAAACAAAGTTAAAGCAGACAAACATTAATTGCAAACAAAAAGCTACCATGAAGAATTAAAACATGTAAACATTGTTATTTTTCTATTCTTTCCTCGAAAAGTGGAATAGTAAAATAATTTGCATTTATCCTTTTTTATTAAGACTCGTGTACAGAGCCTCGATTTGTAATGTGGTTTAATTAATTTTAGTCTAAACTATTTTAAACTGTGATCTAATTATCTCTACTAATCTTACTTATTTCCTATAATCAATGACAAAATAAGAGTAAATAAAATAACCTCATAGTTCCATAGTTTATATTTCACCAGCTGTTAGTTAAAACAAATTATATTGCTCTAAAACAAATCGAAGATTACAAAAATTGCTTTAAAAAAATAATTTTAACATCCTAGTATTTTACTATGTATAATTTAATTAATCTATCATCCTCTTACAGAAGAATTGAACGTATCAATGATTTGCATTACACATAGTATAAATAAGTCAACCCTAAGAATGTCTTTACATTTTTATCCAAATGCTGAATTTTTGACACAAAAGCTGAATGTTTACAGCTGTTATGTTAAGCAAATTATTTTATGCCAAAAGCTAGTTTAGAATCTTAACGTCGGCTGCTAGACTTTTTAAAAATTAAAACTTAATTTCTAAAAAACTGGGACTCTAAACTAAATTTATGGCTTCGACATTCCCTAGTTCTCAAAATTATTTTTCTTTCAACACAAAAATCATGAAAATCCGTCAAGTGGTTGATTCAGAATCGTGAAATAAAAAAACATTGTTTCGTTTTAATATTATAGATAACTATGTTAAGAACAAAATTAGGTTTAGTTTGAGTTATTTTTTTAAATAATATAATAATAAACAACCAAATTTAAAACGCGTAGAATACTTTTTAGTACTGTACACACCATAAAGTTACCATTCAAAATCCCCGTTTCAGTTGATGCCATGATATTATGACATTTATGCATTTATTGCACACATCTCTCATTCTAAGCTTATTTGTTCCATTACTTCATATTCAGTACCTACTAGTCAACGTGATTTGTTAGCATTGTTGACACAAACATCAACAAATTAGAGCACAGCTCAACATTTAGGGTTGTCTAAGTTGATGAACAGCAGAGGTAATTGGATTCAAAATCTTTGAAATCATACTCAAATTTATGAGTTTGATTCAAAATTTTCAAAACAAGATGGAATAATGTATGATGTTCAGGACCAACCCATTTCTTCAAGTTGGTGATAGTTTATTGGAAATAGTATAACATTAAACAGGAATCTTTTTGTGTACAACGTGCACAAAAAGCACTAACCGTGAACAAAATGCTATCACACAAGAAGTATTGTCCCCAACAATTTAGGCTGTTTGAAATTTAGTAGTTGCTATTTACACAATCTCTTAATTTTATATGGAGGAAACAATAATTTCCTACGTAATCAGCTGTTATCGCTTACCTGATGAGGATCAATCATGATGTGTGGCCGCTGCACAGGATGTCCAGGTACAAATATCTCTGCCGGAGTAGTGGCAGCAACAGTGAGGTGTGGTGCCGTGGCAGGAACTGTGTATGGCATGGTCACCTGTCCAGCACAGCACATGTGTTAGCGTCAAGAGATCTTAGGATCCCAACACATCACTTTAGACTAGGACCAGTGGTTGCGGCATCATCACTTTGATCAGATCCATTGGTAATTGGTGGGATTTGAACCCAGGACCTCAAGGATCAAAGTCTCACGTTCTAACACTAAACCAGCTCGCTCCTCAAAAGAAAGAGAATAGGATGCACAAACCCACAAACCTTTTTATTAGTTTCAGGCAGGTACTAAACTTTTTTTATAATAGAAACTTATCAAAACATTCAACTCACATTGATGAGAGGCTGCAGCAGACCATATCTGGCCATGAACAGCTGTTCTGAGACCCTCCTCAACTCTTCCTGCTGCTGCACTATCAGCTGCTGAAGCTGCTCATGCTTCTTCTGCAGCTGATCCTGAATCTGAGACTGAGAGGAGCTCATTACCAAGGGTTGTCTCAGAGGTACCTGTAAACAAACATAACAATTACTGTACTGTAATTACCAAACAACAATTAACATATAACTGGGTGTAGCTGAGGGGGTCATTGCAGTGCTTATCAATTAATTTGAAGGTAATTAGTTAGTTATAATCCAGCAAAAAGATAAGAAATAATTTTGACAATGTCAGCCCTTTACAAAGTAACCTGAGCTAAAAGTTGATCAAAAAAATCAAAGCCTTCAAGCAACTCATTCAACATTCATCTTTCAACCATATTTGCTTTAAAACACACAAGGTGAGTCACTTTCAAAGTACAAGAATCCAGGAATCCACTACTCATGTGTCTACTTGGCTCAGGCATAATTTAAGGTAGACGTATGAATCAATTATGAATGTGGAATGGGTGATATATATTGTCTAGGAGCTTAAACTAAACTTTCTGCGACTGATCTATGTGTGGTGATCTAAAGATAGTTAAGAGCTATAACAAAATAAGTTATACAGGGAAGCCAGTGGTGAATGCAGAGATAAGATGGATGATGCAAACAAATTTGGCTTACCAACTCAAGACAGATACAACTCTACTAATTTTTTTACATGCACATTTTGTGATTATTTGTTTTTTTATTTAACAATACAAATGTTTTTACTGCTGTGGCCTAGATCTCACATTAAGGTGTAAGTCGCCCACCTCAGACGTGGGCACTGTGGTGACTAAGGTGGTGGGGGCAGCGAAGGCGACAGGTTGAAGTGGAATGGCTGTCACTGCATATGTGGCTGGTGGCTCTATAAACTCGGGCACTGGTGTACTCTTTGTGGTCGGAGCAGCCATCTTGGAGCCAGTGGTGCTCACACATCGTGATCTCTGTATACAAATATTGGCTTACAGATCTCATAGAAATGTATGCACCGAATTAGCTAGTATCACCTTAGTAAAATGTTTCAACATAAAGATTATTTGTAATTTTACTAGAAATCTAGCAACATTGCAAATCTAATTCAGGAGACTATTCAATAAAACTGGGACTTAAGCTATATTTTAGGTGAATCAGAAACCAAACCTAATTTCATTAATGTTTAAGAGATTCAATGCTTTCATAAATGTTCGCAACTTTTTTAATTACTGGAAAGCTGCAAAATAAATTTATGTCAGTAAATAATTATTAATCTGGTGAAATAAGTGAAAACTGTTTAGTGCTGATTCTTTTTTATCCCAAATCTGGGAATTTACTCATAAAAATAATGGACTGAATTTTGAAAGTTTGCCTCATCTAAAGTCAATGTCACCACTCACCACACTTGGAGAAGTGATCTGAGAGTGTCTGGAAGCCACGGAGTCAGCTGACAAAGAAGTATCAGACTCTCCCCCACCTCTGCTAGGGGTGGGGAACCTCTTCATGTCATACTGCTGTGAGTTTTTGTTACCTGGCCACACAAACAATATCAAACTACTAAGTAAAACATAATGATAAACATTTATTAACTAAATTTGATGCTGATCCTTTGATTTACTGATGCATGTGAGGGAGGAGTTTAGTTGGTAGCATATGGTGGGTGTAATCTGGTGGTGTATTTGTGTTGGTGTAAGAGTGTTGGTGAAATGGAGTACTAGTGTTCGTACTTAGGTGCAAAAACTAGCTCTTTGGCTTATGGAATGTAACAATAACTTTTAAATACATCTGGTAATTGAACTGAGACTAGAGTCTTCTCCTGGGGAGTTACATTCCTTGACCAACGTTGTTGCAATAATTGACTAGAGAGGATTGGGTTCGGTCAACATTTTAGGATCCGGACCAAACATTTGCCCAAATTTAAATTTTTCCAGCGGAGGGGCGAAAGCCATTAGGCTTGTCCCCTGGTTATTTGTTCCTAGCTTAACATGTTAACCTATTCCTTATATCGGTAAACTTATCTTCATGGAAATTGAAATTGTGTGGGACAAGGCAGTGAAGCTGTGAGCGCGGGAGATTCTGGAGAAGACAGGGGAGAGTTCCGGAACAAAACCGTTGAGGTTCAAAGGGGCGAGCCCGAAAAAACAAACCAGTAAATGGCAGGCTCACGTGTCGCACCATGAAGCCTGTGGCGTCAAATTAATAGGCCTAATCCTTTCTCAGGCAGTCAGAAACTCAGAAGTAGGGGTAAATTTGAAATTTATCTTTTAGATGCTCACTACACTAGACGCTTTCTATTCCAGCACGATTGACAACTTTACATTTTTGAAAATACCGGATTACAAAAAGTTTGCTTACAAATATCCGGTGAGAAAAGTTCCTCGTGCATCATTCTGGGCCAGTTACTAGAGATACCTACCAGGTGATCTGCTATTGGATGCCCAGGGTGAAGACTCTCGCGGAGGTTCTCTGCTGAATGGAGCTTCTTGACTTTGTTCTGCAGATGAGTCTGGATCCTTCCGTAACTGCTTCACTACATTTATGTGGCTGCAACGGATAAAACAACATTGTGAGATGAAAACAGTGGTTAGGGGTCAATTCAATTTAGAATTAAATGGTTTTGGTTTCAGTTAAGTTTTTTAACTATATTCTCAGTTTTTGATTTATTGGTTTACAGGTCCCTGAGTTCCTGTAAAAAATATCTGTATAAATAATAACAAAAAATAGTTTCTAAATCAACTTTAAATTAAGGATTTTGAATTGAAAGTTAATATACTTTTATTACAATAATAATCCAAATTAAACAAGTTTTTTGTAATAAAAGACAAGCACAATTGAACAAATTATAATACACATGAAGGGTGGCCCTTGCAGTGTGCAGACCTCAGCAATTTGATCATGCAGGATTCAATCAGTACTCACTCTCTTTGAATGAGATAGCAACTAGAAACTAGAAAGTTAAGAAGTGGTGTTAAAGTGGCTAGTAGGCATTAGTTACAGAAAGATTACTTCTAACAACCATTAGGGGTTTACTTTAAAAACTACTTTGGGTACAAGATAAGATAACTCTGCAAGCAACCTCACAAATTTTAAAACTAAATCTGATTTGAACATTTAAGCTACCTGATCACTCTGTGGGTGCAGACGACAAACTCGGGTTTGGAGTTCCACTGATGATAAGTGATGTAGAACCGGGTCTGTAGCCAAATCCACTGTTGGCCTTTGGTCAGAAACCGGTAATAACAAGACGTGCCCTCTCCTTTCTGCATTACTACAAACAATATCCAAATATTCGTCAACATAGCATATAGTGATGGTCAAAACCAGAAATTTCGAATCTCAAAACCGAAACCGAAACTTTGAAAAATCAAATCCCGAATCTCGAATCTCAAAACCCTAAACGCGAAACTTTTTTACTTAGCTGGTTACAAAGGTCAAGGTTACAAAAAATACACATAATCATAAAATGTTAAGTATGCAATCAAAACTGAAAGAGATCGACTCCTCCTGACCGTGACACAACATAAATACAGTTTGTGAATGTGACTGATAATCTTAAAACCCAATACAACATAATTTTTTATAAACAACCAAAAAAACCAAAAAAAATTAATTAAACTTCTAACACCAACATAAACATGAATATTAGATTAATTAGAACATTTAGTGGTCAATATTTATTCTTTGTGTTTAGTAAATATTGATGTGAAACTGAATTGTACCAGTTAGGCCCTATAGTATTTATGATATACCTTTTGAAGTTCAGAATAAAATTTACTTGTTTCATTACTGTTAATGGTGATGTTTGCTCTGTTGCTACCAGCTTGTTTTGAAACAGTGTTAAAAACAATAACAATGGCACAAATAAATGTCAGCAGTTTCAAAAATAAAACTGCTAAAATCTTCAATTTCGAAACTTTTGAATCTCGAAACTTAGTGATCGAATCTCGAAACCGAAACTTTTCCTAAGTTTTGATGGTTTTGAGATTTGAGATTTGGTTTTGACACATCACTAATAGCACAATATTGTTTTGATGATATTACCTCCTATGTTACCACCATTATCACCTTTCAAAAGAGCACTGATACACAATCGAGTACAGTATAGTGATATAATAATAACTTTACAGTTAACTTATTTAGAAGACACAGATAATAGACAAATTACATGTCAAAATTCAGTGGTCTCGATCGTTGCACCTAAACCAGCAAGGGTCAGACAACACTGAATATATTTAACCCTATAGGCCTAGATAAGAACATAAAACAATAATGTTTCTCTATCTTATCACACCAATTCAAAGCTTTAAGACTGTTTTCCCTTAAAACCACTACCTTTTTCCCATATTAAAGCCGTTTTTACAAATAACATAAACAACAAGCCCATACGGGGACAAAATAAGAAGGTAACTTAGCAAACTTACAAGCTTCATGGCACATGATGACTTTGTCAAGATCGTCCACGTGATAGTAGTCGTATCCTGAAGTCCCAAGCACTTCAAAAGGAAGGTAACCAATTATTTGGGAAGCTCTGAAACAATTTTTTATTCATTTATTCAAAGACTTTAATACTTGTATTAACTTTTATTGCCCTAGCCTATTATCGAAAGTGTCAAATTATCAGATGACAGAATACCTTACCTTTGAGTATAGATCCTTTAGTCCTAGACTTTGACACAACCATGTAGTAAAAGTTATATTCTCATCTTAAATTGTAAGTAGTTTCAGAATAAAAAATAACTAGGTTCTATTGAGCCGCCGGGGGAGTATGCTGTTTGGAATACAATCTCCAATTGTAACTATAGCAGCTTTTATGTCCTAAACCAATTAAACGATTGATGAGTCAACTTATTATCATTTACTTGAATGACTTGAACAACCTTTTATCTATCTATATTCACATACATATTTTTTTACAGCAATTTATTTGCAGTCCATTCTTACATCTAGAATAATAGGAAAATATTCTATTAAGTTTTCATTTACTAGACCAACACAGAATATTTCATAAGCTAGAATCTCAGAAAAGTAGTTATTTTGGGATTTGGATGTTTAAACTTTCAAATTTTTTTAAAAATGTCAAAGCAGCCTGTTTTAAATTTTACTCACCTGTGGTCTAAGAATAGGAATTTCCACTCTAGACTATGCCTTGATGTAAATTCACTTTTAGATGAATCTACAATGGACATTTCTCTGATCAACTGGGGGGTCTGAAGACGGCCAGTTCCAACAAACACCAATCTGAAAAAAGTTTTTTAATAAGAAATTAAAGTACCTGTCAACTCTGAAATGTATGACCTCACAAGTATTTTACAAAAGCAGTTAGATTAATGTATCTGCAATGCTGAAATGCTATGAGAAGGGATGGAAGCATGCCCTCGACATAGAAAATAGTGAAAGAAGTAGTAAAGGCTAGCGTATCTAAAATACTAAAATGCTATGGAAAGTGATGAAAACAGGTCCACAATGTAGGAAGTATAGTAAAGTATGAGCATAGTGTGAGAACCGTCTGTGACAGTTAGATTAATGTATCTTCAATCCTAAAATGCTATGAGAAGGGAAAAAACAGGCCCCACGACGTAGGAAGTGGTGAAGGAAGTAGTAAAGACTGGCAGTGTAGAGTAGGGGAACTGTTTGGGCAGTTAGATAAATGTATCTAATACTTAAATGCTTTGAGAAGGGAAGGAAACAGGTCTAAGACATGGGAAATGGTGAAGGAAGTAGTGAGGCTTGCAGTGCAGAGTGTGGGAACTGTCTTTGGCAATTACATTAATGTATCTGCAATCCTAAAATGTTAGGATGAGAGGGAAACAGGCCCACGACGCACAGGATACCCTACATAACCTACAATATGCAGCCAATAAAGAAGGAGGAGGTCGTAGTTGTTAAAAAAGCTAAAAAAAGCCATAACTCATATTTGGATTAAAATAATTCCAGTTACATCCCTATCTCAAATAGTATTATAATGAGAGGTTAATTGTGTAGCCAGTTTCCATTTTTCACTTGGCTAACAATTAACGATACTATCTAACAATAGGTTGAATAAATAGTAGACAAGAGTTTGAAATTATTTCTTTACAGAAAAAATGAAATGTCAGTAGCGAGAGAACACACAAAGTAAAAAATAAAACTGAAATATGTCGTAAAAGTTATATTACCAATAATCATTGTCATTGAAAACGTAATTCCATAATTTATAAACAGTGAATAAAACAAAATTTTCTTGTTCCAGTTACAAAAGAGAGTGGAGACATGAATTCCTTCCGAGATATATCTTTGCAGCATTGAAAGTATTGAATCAATTGACAAACCTTGTGTCAGCTTCACCAGAGTATCCACTGTAACGGTTATTCCCTCCTCCATCTATCTGCAAAGATTCCATGTCTGCTCCTACAAACAAACAACAAAAATTAAAAACTTGGACTAAGTTTATCAATTTTAAAGAATCAAAGATTTTGTTCATTTAACAATCACGGGGGGACAGCAGATTTAGATATTTGCTATCTCCATTTTCTTCTATAATTTATCTTAACATTTTCTCTCTAACTTAACTTGCATAGCCTAACCTATTTATTTGACCTAGGAGGATTCATATATTTGTGTTTTGAAATCAGTTGTAAATAAAGAACCTGAAAAATATTCTGCCCCAACTTTAGGTGTAACCTGAAGTAATATATCAATTTCGCCTGTGTTCGAAAAAAAAACCACTTAAAAAATATTACACAGATAAAATGAAACCTAAAATTACATAATAATGTTTAAATTGTATCTATTTATGTACATTATTTTAAGAACAGAAATGCAACGTTAACTTGGCCTTGATGATGGAAAAAATATCAATAGAAAGTAGAAACTCATTTTATGATACTCTAGATTGAATCTCATGATCGTTTTTGCAGTGCCTGAATAACTGAGAAAGCATGATAAATTATAAACATGACAAAAGAAAATACTTACTAAAGTAACCGACAAATCGGACCAACTCATAAGTAACTTCTTCTGAAAAGTCTAGACTACCTCGCTTGCAATGGCACACAAACGCTACTTGATTATCTGAAACAAAAATTATTTGTTCTAAACATCGATGAAAGCATGTTAACCAGACAAGTGTTTTGGAAAATGATAGAATTGAGTTACAGATAGATTACATTAGGAATACAAGATGAATCCTTTAATAGGCTAAGCTTGGCCCATTGTTGGTTAGATAATATAGGGCATAGGGTAATTGTAAAAATGTTTAATATGCTACCAGAAAATACTCGACAAATGGAACAATTTTTTTTACAAATCGTAACGCAGATATTCACGACAATTTCTTAAATAAAGTAGCCTCTGAGGCTCTTAGTTGAACTACGGTTTACAACCCTATGTGAAATCATTACGGTACACAGAATACAAATAGCCTATATTAACAGGGGCCTTAGCTTACCTTTATTATTCTCATAGAGAACATTGGTAACAGGATTTAGAAACATGTTGTACAACTGTGACTGGTCCTCATCATACACAACATCATAGATTGTCATGTTTAACAGATCATTCTGAAACAAGAAGTAAGAGTTTCAGTTAGGAAAAGGAATGAATAAATGAAATAAAAACATTTGTCTGATAATAAAATAATAGCCTAAAGTAAAAACACCAAACACAATTGTCAGACAAATTCAGCAGACTTAACAAATTAATTTGCGAAAAGTTGCCTTGTATAATTTTTGTACCTACAGTAGAAATTCATATAAGGTAGACTCATCGGTAGACAGTGAAATAAACCAAGAAAACTATATCTAGTCATCCTGCAAAATGATTGCCCTTCTCACATTTAAGAAATCTTATACCTAACTTACATAAAAAAATATTGTTTTTCTTTTCCGAGTTTGTTTGTGTCTTCTACCCGACCGATTTTCATGATTGAGGTCTCAAATTGAAGGTATGCACGCACAGATTTCACATCAAACGTCAGCATATATTTATGTACAGTCACACTAGGCTTGGTACATGAACAAAATTTGCTCCCCATGTATTTCTTCTGGGAGTTAAATTTGGTTTTTCTTTTCCGAGTTTGTTTTGCTCTTCTACCCGACGGATTTTCTTGATTGAGGTCTCAAATTGAAGGTATGCACGCGCACAGATTTCATATCAAACATCGGCATATATTTATCTACTGTATTACTCGACCAAAAGAAACATATTTTATTTAATTTTGAATTCTTACTTCAATTTTAGATGTATTTCACCAGTTATAATTATATAATCCTACATAGTTTGGTCTAAGAACCTTCATTGAAATACCGGCTTTCATTTAAGGTATTAGTTATTCAAATCGGACGAGTTTCAAGCAAACGCAAGGTGAACAACCAACATGAACATTATTTTTATGCGAATTTTCTATGATTACCAATTAGTAGCTCCAGTATGGTTTATGTTTTTTTATAAGTTTTAGACTCAAAATAATCCGTAAACTATAGACTTCAATTTGGGTTATTGATTGTTTGAATCGGTTAAGATCAAGATACTGTGTTATACTCAATAAAAAATCATAAGTTTGATTATTATATCTCGGATCTGATATCTAGGCCTATTTCAAAGCTGCGGAGCAGAATAGTAACATATTAATTTGCTTTTGCTGTATTGTGTACTTTTAACTTTTTTATTTTAACAGTTTTGTAGCTGTGGTTGATTTGCATCACAGTTAATCCATTTTGTGTAAATGAGTCTACTCTACTACACTAAACATGTAAGACATAAGTTAATCCATTTACATTTTATGACAAGATAATAGACATTGAGTATTTGGAAAGTGTGAAATTGATTATAAGTATACCGTACACCTTTGAATAGGAAGCTAATCCATTCCACAAGGGAAATATTACCATTCATTGCGCTCCTTAAGCAGTTACTTTTATTAGACCTATTTGTTAAGTGTATTTCTAGTAAAATGTATGTTTTTAAGATTTCACTTACAGGAAGATGTCCTAGAAGAGCTGTGATACTTTCAGAAGCATAAAGAATCCTTCCAGAAGAAGAGAACACCATGATAAAACCGTCTAGTGCCTCCAAAATTAAGTGAGTAAATTCTTCATTTGAAAGAAAAGCTGGCTTCCATTCCTCTTGGATTTCATGCACTCTTGATCTAACAGCTAGATCTGTAAGTAAAAGTAACGGTTAATTACTGCATTAGGCTATCTTATAGCATGTTAGTCATAGTTGGAATATTAAATTGAAAATTGAAATGTTTAGAAAAAACATTTTAAAAATTTGTCAAAAGCAGAAACTTTTTTTAATTAAAATAGTCTAGGCTATATTTTTTTATGTTGTTAAATACAACAGTAGGCCTACTACGGACAACCGGTATAAAAACCCATGACATTGCTACCTTAGTTTCACAGTCTGTGACACAGAAAACCTACTCACCAAATCTTAAAAACCATGTATCTTACCATTGTGATTTTTTAGGAACGATATTGTTGATTTTAAAACTGTAGATTTGTCCATTTTCCTGCTGTTTGTAGAAACCATGGAAGAGAGTTCGTTTATAAGCAAATTGAATTGGTCTCGCCTCTTTTTCTCACTTAAATTGCGGGATTTCCTAAACAGAAAAGATCAAGTTATAAAAAAGTGACAAACTAAACCAACTACAAATTCTTTTAGAAATTATCTTTTGATGTATATTTCATAATGTATTAGAATGACGTTTTACAATGCCTTATGTACTAATTTAGGTTCTAAAGGAAATAAAATGGTCTTATGTCTTACGTTTATTTATTCTCCATTTAAGAATAACATGGGGATTGTAATTTACAATTTTTGTAATTAGCCTAGGCCTATATCCTTAACTTTTAGGCATACAACAAACACTTCAATACCTAGGCCTATAGGCCTACAGTTTTCTTTTAGCTCTACAACATTGTTCGGAAAGAAGTTGTGAAATTTTATGTTTTTAGAGTAAAAATAGCAAAAACTGGTTTTTACCCCATAAAACCCTTCATAAACACTCGTCCTGATTGCTGGTTTGTGAACTTGTTCAACTTAAGTTAAATGTAAGTTTACACATTTGTACCAAATTTCATCAAAATCAGATCATTTTTACTTGAGTTATCACGCTAACGAACACACACACAATATAGCCATGCCTAGATATATTACATGTGAATTTAATATATCCGGGATCCTATCTTACTGTTGACATTCCATTGTTCAAGAACCTTAAGCGGCCCACACACTAGCGCGCATGTGCCTTCCGTGGCTCGTGATGAGGTGACTGCGAGCGGCTCGAGGCACATGTGCGATTCAAATGGTAACCACACACTACAGACACATGCGCGCGCACCACCGTCTTTGACGATGATAATAGTGGGCTATAACAGCAAATCCAACAGTTATATTAAAACCATTCTAATAAACTCCATTGTATCTTCACCATGTTATTTTTTACTATTTGTTTTTCATTTTGTGTTTTTTAACAAGGACATTTTTTTTAATTGCAAGAAAAACTGGACTAAATTAGACTTTAGAGTATAAGGGTTATAGACTTAGCTTTAATAATTTTAATTAGTTCTAATTAATTGGTTCCCATCGTTATGAAGCTCTCAAAGAGTTAATTTTAGTCTTCACAAACTAAATCGTCAGTGGCACTCCTTTGCATTTTGTTATCAATAGCTCCTTAATATCTTTTCTCATTTATTTGTTTGAATAGCTAACACTTTTCACGTCCCAAGAACACGTTTGTGATCTATAAAGCTCAATAAATTCAGACCAAAACTTTCTTAAGTCATTAAAGGACATCTGAAGTCCATAACCAAACAAGGACAAATAAAACACAACACGGGGGGCAGTGAATGTTACTCTGTGCCACGCAGGCGCAGACCTTGTAGTTCCCGATTTACAGTATATGCAGCTATGGTTAGTACTGCTAGTTCGCGAACATGTGCCTCGGTTTCCTACAGACTGGCGCGCATCATAACCAGCTCGCGCACTTGTGACGATGCTCGAAGGTCCGGCGGCAGGCACCAGGCACCTCGCATGCGCGTCGCGAGCATGGGCACATTTACCCACACATTGAGGCGCATGTGCGTCGAGCTGTTCGCGCGTCACATATGCGCGCACAAGCGCCCTAGTGTGTGGGCCGCTTTAGACCTTTCAAAACTCTTTACAATGCTACAGTGCTAACTCCCAGTACAGTGTTCTCGGTTTATTACTTAAGTTAATGAAAATTCATAGCTCCATCCTATTGTTTTTGTTTAATTGTGAAAAATTTAAAATCAACGTTGACAGACCTAAGTTACATGTGGCACTGAACAAGACAGAGGACCAAAAAGAGTGGGAGGAAAACCAACGAGAGGATGGATTTCCTATGGGGAAAAATCTTGGTTTTTCAACTGTAAGTTAGTTTGATTTGCTAACCAAAGTAAAATGTATAAATTATAGAAATTTACCAGTGTAAATAACTAGGCATGCGGCCTCAGGTCCGCCAATTGAGCGGAGTAAGCAAGCTTTGATATAAACATATAACTTTAATTTGTTTTCATGATTCAAATTGAATACATGATTACGTCACTATAGCAACAATCCAATTGAATTCTCGTGGTTGGTTGGAAGAGTTGAAGGAAATATGAATCCAGTCAGCTGTTTCTATTAGGTCATTGATTTTTTATTGTATATATGAGTAATAGTAAAACTTTGTGTTTGTAATAGCATAAAGATAAGTATTATTTTTTCAATATCCTAATGTTTGTTTAGCTCCCATTTATGTAATAGGCCTATAGGCTTCCTTCTCATTTTCTCCAACTAAAACATTTAGCCAATTAGTAAACTTTGCTCAGCGAACAGAATGACAGAAGAAGGTGACTATATATAGCAATACCATAGTCAATGGTCACCACAGGAAATAAGGCGTGGCTAATTTCACGAGCTGATGATACCCTGAAAAAGATGGTGGTTGCCGCAACGCTTGTGGCATTGAATTGGTGACGTTTGCGCTAGCTCCGCCCCATTGCCAAAATATAGGCATACTGTATTTAATAAATAGATTAGATTTTAAAGACAGCACTGGATAGAGAATTGATGAATTAAACAAGAATATATTTATTCCTCATGCTAAATTACAGCATGATTAAGTAAAATACTGTATATGCATAATAAACTACTGTACAACAAAATTATTAAAATCAAATATAAAAGACGTTTTTATATTAGGCTATGGCAATTTAATTTGAGAACATGCACCGTGTTGATGTACCCTAAAGCCTATTTATAGGGTTGTACTAAATTTTCAACCTGACAAAAAATGCCAACATGCTGTTCTGTTAGCTGTAATAATTCATCTTATAGTATTACGGAAAAAAATAGGAATATTATATCACGCTTACTTTATAACTGGACTCCCGTACAAGCCAAGCAGTATAGGCTCTACTTTTTGTAATTATTACCTTATTATCTTCATCTTTTACCCAAAAGGGATTGATGGCGTCAGACTTTCAAATAAAAAAAATATACATTTAAATAAACAGACATAAATTACTGAACATATATTTACAACATTGGCATGTGTAATTGTAACTGTGTCCGTATATCTGCACAGAGAAAATTATTTCCACACTTATAAGTTATAAATTGGACAACACAAGTTAACAAGTATAGTTAAATATATTAAATATAAACATTTTAGGATTGTAGATACCTTAATCTAATCGTCATAAACAGTTCCCACTCTCCAGACTACCCACCTCTCCTACTTCCTTCACCACTTCCTACGTCGCGGACCTGTTTCCCTCCCTTCCCATAGCATTTTAAGATTGTAGATACCTTAATCTAATCGTCATAAACAGTTCCCACACTCCGGACCACTCACCTTTACTACTTCCTTCAGCACTTCCTACGTCGCAGACCTGTTTCCCTCCCTTCCCATAGCATTTTAGGATAACAGATACCTTAATCTAATCGTCATTAATAGTTCCCACACTCCGGACTACTCGCCTTTACTACTTCCTTCACCACTTCCTACGCCGTCGACGTTTTTCCTCCCTTCCCATAGCATTTTAGGATAACAGATACCATAATCTAATCGTCATTAATAGTTCCCACACTCCGGACTACTCACCTTTACTACTTCCTTCACCATTTCCTAAGTCGTGGACCTGTTTCCTTCCCTTCCCATAGCATTTTAGGATTGTAGATACCTTAATCTAATCGTCATAAACAGTTCCCACACTCCGGACCGCTCATCTTTACTGCTTCCTTCACGACTTCCTACGTCGCGGTCCTGTTTCCCTCCCTTCCCATAGCATTTTAGGATTGTAGATACCTTAATCTAATCGTCATAAACATTTCCCACACTCCGGACTACTCACCTTTACTACTTCCTTCACCATTTCCTTAGTCGTGGACCTGTTTCCTTCCCTTCCCATAGCATTTTAGGATTGTAGATACCTTAATCTAATCGTCATAAACAGTTCCCACACTCCGGACCGCTCATCTTTACTGCTTCCTTCACGACTTCCTACGTCGCGGTCCTGTTTCCCTCCCTTCCCATAGCATTTTAGGATTGTAGATACCTTAATCTAATCGTCATAAACATTTCCCACACTCCGGACTACTCACCTTTACTACTTCCTTCACCATTTCCTTAGTCGTGGACCTGTTTCCTTCCCTTCCCATAGCATTTTAGGATTGTAGATACCTTAATCTAATCGTCATAAACAGTTCCCACACTCCGGACCGCTCATCTTTACTGCTTCCTTCACGACTTCCTACGTCGCGGTCCTGTTTCCCTCCCTTCCCATAGCATTTTAGGATTGTAGATACCTTAATCTAATCGTCATAAACATTTCCCACACTCCGGACTACTCACCTTTACTACTTCCTTCACCATTTCCTTAGTCGTGGACCTGTTTCCTTCCCTTCCCATAGCATTTTAGGATTGTAGATACCTTAATCTAATCGTCATAAACAGTTCCCACACTCCGGACCGCTCATCTTTACTGCTTCCTTCACGACTTCCTACGTCGCGGTCCTGTTTCCCTCCCTTCCCATAGCATTTTAGGATAACAGATACCTTAATCTAATCGTCATAAAAAGTTACCACACTCCGGACTAATATTTACCACAAAACTAATAGCAATAACAACAATTAAAAGAAATAATCTGCTTGGAATAATTCAGTAAGGCCGCCAGAAATTATGCGAATCGGTGTATTGTTAATCAACGCTTAATGGTATTCATCGGACTCCTTTTCTGTTGTACTGTCTTTTGTAAATAGGCCATATGTGCATGTGCAAGCTGAGGTGCCCGTGGGTACAGAATGTCGAGTCGCATACGCTACGATTCTTTGTTTACATCTACGTTGTTATCTCGTAACCATCATGGCAACTCATAAGACTCATATTAAACATTGCAAATTTTATGTCAGTCTTAAATTGTACAGGTATCATCAAATTGAAATTTGTTTGTTTCGAAACATCAAAAATATTTGTCGAAATACCCCTGGTAAGTTTTGATTCAATATGTTCAGCCGTTATTGAGTTAATTGATTACATAGTTTGCATAAGGTCCGATCTCAAAGAGCTTCGCTCAATTAATTTATGATGATAAGTTAGTTTATTTTTATTTTTAACAGTTTGTTAAATCCACCATGAGATTTCTCGAAAAGATAACTTAGAGGTGTGTATAATTAGGGTGAGTCCTGAGTGCAGCCTCTCTACCAAGTTTTAACCCCTTCGCTTACAACGACGGCGATCCGCCGTCGCGCTCCCGTTAGCCATTGTGTGAAGCGACGGCGAATCGCCGTCCGCTATTAAAACCTGTTTGTGCCGAGTTAGTTCCCCAGAAATCCAATAGATCGCATATGCTTCTTGTTCTATGATTTCCAGGCTTTCTTTTGGTTATATTTTCGTCATCTCAGTCCAGTCCAATCGGCAAAAAAACTGAAGTTGAAATGGTGCAACTTAGCAGCTGACGACGTCTACACTGGTTTCACAGCTGATACGTTGTTGTGTTTACTTCGACGATGTAAACATTGTGTTAGAGCCTTGTTTTACCTTATTATTTTATTGAAAAGTGTAGTTATCTTATAAAATAAGTTATAGAATTTACTTAGTGTTAGTTTTTATCAGTATTTTACTTTTTCGTCGTTATAATGACTGAGTTATTAGGCCTATCATGTCGTGTTTCACTTCGTCGTGATAAAGATTGAGCTACAGTATCTTGTTTTACTATATTATTCAATTGAAAAGCTTTTGTATAATACGATGAGTCTTCAAAATAACTTGGTATTCGTGGATGAATGTGGAAAAGAGTTAGATGAAAGTGACATCATAAAACTTATAGGGGATTGTGACAGTGACAGTGATTGTGACTTGTTTGAGGAGAGTGGTTGGAGTGATGATGATGATTTGGAAGGGAGCAATATTCAAGTGAGTAATAAGTCTAATACGCCTATTGATTATGAGACCACAGTTTCCCCAGAACATAATACTAATTGTGTTAGGCCTAGGCCATTAGAAAGTGACCAGTTGTTGCTTGAACAGCCTTCTTGCAGCTATGCTAGGCCTATGACCCCTCCAGATGCCCTTACTGTCCAATATAATTCAGATTTGTCTAGTAGGCCTGAAATATTTGATCAGCATGTATCTTCTCCATCACGTGATGAAGAATTGCCTAAATCAGTCCAGTTTCTTGATCGGTTATACCGCGGTAGTATGAGCGCGCCTTCTCTCTCGCCTACACCGAGTGAGGAAGCTGACGACCCTGGTTTCCCTGACTCTAGGCCTATAAATGATATAGATAGTGGCAGGCATAGGCCTATGACCCCTCCAAATGTCCAATCTGATTTAGATTTGCCTATTAGGCCTGAATTATTTGACCAGCATGCATCTTCAATCGTGCCTGCCCTCTCACCTACACCGAGTGAGGAAGCTGACGACCCTAGCTTTCCTGACCCTAGGCCTAAAAGTAAACCTGTTAGGGGCAGGTCTAGAGGAAGAGGTAGGCCTATAGGAAAAAAAGCTATTTCACAACCATCTAAGCCTACTAAAAGGTCCAAAACTCAAACTAGTAACGATACAGCTCCACCAAAAAAGAAGAAAAAGGAGGGTTGGCAGTGGACCAGTACCATAGAAAGTAATATAATAAATAAAATCCCTTTTACTGGTTGTCCTGGTGTTAGAGCAAGTTTGGCTAGAAGTTTAGGCTCAGCTCCCTCTGAATTAGATGTTTTCAATGCGTTTCTTGATAATGACTTTTGGCAACATGTTGCAACAGAGACTAATAATTATGCCAAAGAAACAATTAAGAAAAAGAACGAAGCAGGCGGGGTAGGAAAAACTATATACTCAGAATGGTTTGACACAACTGCAGATGAGATGGCTTGTTTTTATACACTTTGTGTCCTTATGTCGCTAGTAAAAAAAAGAACTATACAATCATACTGGTCGCCTAATGCTGTAACTGAGACCCCTTTTTTTCGTAAAGTGATGCCATTCCGCCGTTTTTTGCTACTGTCCACATTTTTCCACCTTACAGACAATAATAGGAAACCTGTGAATGATAAACTGTGGAAGTTAAGGTACGTTATTGAGTACATGAACAGGAAGTTTTCCCATCTGTACATACCTGATGAAAACATAGCTGTCGATGAGAGTCTTATGAAGTTCCGAGGGAGGTTGGGCTATGTCCAATTTAATCCCAAGAAGAGAGCCAGATTTGGCATAAAGTTTTACAAGTGTTGTGAATCTGGAAGTGGTTATTGTTCTAAATTTAAGATCTATACTGGAGCTGAAGTCAAAGAAAATGTACCGGTTGAAGAAGGAAGTGGGGATTCTACACAGGAGGAAAAGCTGTTAACGAGTGAGGCGATAGTCGTTGAAATGACAAAAGATTTGGCAGGAAAAGGACATACTCTGACAATTGATAATTGGTACTCCTCACCTCTTCTCTTCTATAGACTTAAGCAAATAGGTTTCAATGTAATTGGAACAGCTAACTGGTGGAGATCAAACATGCCAGAGAGCTTCAAAGAGGGTAAACTTAAGTTGGGCGACTACGAGACAGCCTATAGCCACGATATGTTAGCAGTAAGGTGGCAGGACAAGAAGCAAGTTTGCATTTTGTCTACCTTTCATCAAAAAGCTGACAAAAGATCAACTGGCAAGAAAGACAGAGTTACCCAAGAAATTATAACAAAGCCAGAACCAGTGATCTACTATAATCGTTCAATGGGTGGAATTGACCGCGAGGATCAGCAATTAGCGTCGTTTCCTAGTATGAGGAGGTATGCTAAGGGATACAAGAAGATCTTCTTTTACATAATGGACATTGGCCTTTTTAACTCTTATGTAGTGTTCAAAAAATTAACCAGAAAAAAATTGGGGTTTAGTGAGTTCAAGGAGAGGTTTGTCAAGCAAATGTTTGAGTCGCGACAACTGCCACCGTACAATCGAAGAGGACGATCATCCAACTCAGAAACACCTCTGAGGCTCCAGGCAGCAACTTGGGGACATTTTCCTAGGCCTATTCCTCCAAATGAAGTCAAACAAACACCTTCAAGAAGATGTAAGGTGTGTAGTGCCCAGGGAAAGCGCAGTGACAGCCGATGGGAGTGTGAGCTCTGCCTTGTCGCACTTCACATGCCAGAGTGTTTCAAGGCATACCACACCAAAATGAACTTTGCTTGACATTTGGTGAGTTTTTATAAGTGTCATACAGTATTATAGACTAGTTCCAAAACATATATGAGCCCTATGTAGCTAAAAATTACCAATAAAAAAGTTTTTTTTAATTTTTTAATTTTTTTATTTTATTTTTATATGGTATAATAAAAAATTATAGTTATATTTTTTTGGGAAATATTTATATATTTTGAATCTACATTTAATTTTGAATAAGAAAATAATAATATCTTGCATATAAATAGTAAATGTTGCCTGAAAAAAAATTAAATCAGAAATGAATGAAACTAGCCACAACAAATTCGTTTGTTTTGGCCTAGGCGGGTAAAAAAAAAATCATAAGTGAATGGGTTAAGGCATCTATACCTACATTTTAGTGCATGATTCAATTACACCCCTTCGTCAAATTCAATTAATTGGTCCTTCAATTTTTAAGTCAATTAGTCAATTAAACATTTATTTCCATAAATTTAAGCCAGACAAAATGGAAATAGGGCTATTGGGAGGGGGTGGAAGTTGTACCACAAGATCTCAAAGAAGTAAGTAAGTTAACCCCAATTTTATAAAATAGGTAGGGCCTAACTTAGATATTTCAGGAGTCAGTAATTCCTGACTCCTGTTAGGGTACATACCGTTTTGTATCATCTTTATCATCTGTGTCATCATCCATTGTGTCTCTGAAAAAAGAATGATGACATATTGTGAAACATAACATTTTCATTAACAGCCTAAATCCAACATTGACCTGTGTTAGATTCCTCCTATTGAGTAGTTCTACAGAGAATCTACAATTAGGCCTACATTAACGGATGAAATATTTTTTCAATAACTTATAAACATTGATTAAAAATTTAGTCCTTCATAAACCTACCTAGGCTTGGCTTACTGTAGGTACAAATCTGCAGATATTAGGACTTAAGGTAGGCCTATGCTAAGAAATGGGGTAGACTTCCGAATCTGTTGGCACAAACAACCGAATGAAAATATCGATCGATATATTGATTGTTCGATATGTCTTTTGGTTAGTTAGGTAAGGTTTTAACCTAACCCAACAAACCAAACGATATATCGAATGAAACAATCGAATAATCAATATTTTCATTCGGTTGTTTCTGCCAACAGATACGGAAGTCTACCCAAGAAATGCCTAAAATAGCTTAAATTCACGGGGCTAAAGGAAAATGTAGCCTAGGCCTACCTTGGCCTAGCTTACAGACTGTTAGTAGGAAAATGTCAGCCCTTAGAAAACACTGTTAGTTGAAGGGTATTTGTTTTCTTTAACAAGATAATGAAATACTATTACGTAAATAGTCAGACTATGCTGTAGTGTTTAATAATTACTTACTCTGATCTTCTACCTCCAGTAGAACATCTACTCATTTGACTCATAAATCCTGACATTTTCAACTTGGTTACTGATTCATATGAAAATGCGTTATATTTTCAAGTTATATCTTCCAATCACTAATCAGAATATATTATACGTCAAAAACTGTCGTCAACAAAACAATAAACTTAATAATTTATAGAAGATAAACTAGATAATATTTATCTTTCTGCTCCTGCTTTCTGCTCTAAAAAACTAAAATTCTGACATCTTTATCTTCCGATGGGATACTGACAGTGACAGTTAGGGATGAGCGATAAATCACAGACTGTGATTTTGTCACCGATATTTTTAAGTCGCAGTCACAGTCTGTGACACGATATCAAAAGTAGCAGCTACCGGAGTCACAGTCTCTGTTCACCATTTGCAGTCGCAGTCGCAGCTTTTTAGTTCAAAATATCGACTGTAGAAGCGCGAGCAGCGCTGTGACTGAGCGAGTCACAGTCTCTGTTCCCCAGTCGCAGGCTTTTAGTTCAAAATATCGACTGTAGAAGCGCTGTGACTGGGCTGTATCCGCCGTCCTTGTAAGTGCTGCTCTCTGTATCCTTCTGATTTTGAGCGAACTACTGTACTTTGAGCGGGCTTGGCTTTGCACCCTATATCGTAAACAGCGCGAGATCACAGTAGCAGTCATTCGGGGTTTGGGTTTGGAGCAGTCACAGTCGCAGTCACAAGTAGCTGGTTAGCCGTTCGAGTGATGCACGCCAATGGCATCGTCACAGTTTCGTAGTTTTGAGTATCACCGCACGGAGCGCCACCGTAGCATATATCGCTGTGACTAGTCACCGATATTTTTAACCGATATTTCTTTGTCACAGTCACAGTTCCGAGTGATATTTTAAAGTCACTGATATTCTCATCCCTAGTGACAGTCTGACAGACGATTATCGGCGTGACAGGTTGACCAGCATAGTTTGAAAAAATTATGAACTCGTATTGTAGTATACCCATAAAAGTGCAGATGAAATAAAGAATCGAACGCATTTGTTCTCAATCCCCTCCAAACCCGGGAAGTAAAGCGGTTCCAAACAGTTCAGTTTATTTGTTTAATTATTTCAGCGGATACCTCAATATTTACATGTAACAAACCAAAGAAGTACAAAACTCAGAATGTCTGGTCATAAGTTATTTATTGGTCTTACATCAATGCTACCATGTTGCAATATGTTTGAAACTTTCCAGATTCACCTGCGGTTTAAATAACATTTTGTGTTTCTTTGAGCTTAAGCTGTTACTTAAGCTATACATCTAGCTTAAGCGGCGTTGGGGAAAGCGGCCCTTAAAGTCTTGCTTATATTATTGTTGTTCATATAAGTCGAGTTAAACAAACTTAAACTTAGGTAGTGTAGGGTGTCGCAAAAGAGAGAGCGAGCGGACTACATGATCACATGTGAGTGAGCTGTGTCGCTGTGTCATTGCAGTACAAACAGAGAAGTAAAGGTACAAAGGAAACTTGCTTATGCAACGACTTTTATTAAAAATTCTATTATTACTGTATCTTGCTATCATCTCATTATCATTATCAACAAGCACGGATAGCTCAGAGATAAGGTTAATGGGTCATAAAGCCAAAGTTACCAGGTTCGAGACCCGTCTGGACAAAAAATTGTATTATAGTTTTTTTAATGAAACTATTTAATCAATTTACTCAACTAATAATATTATGCTTTTCATATTTAATCTTTATTATTTTGTGTTTTTATGTTTAGGCCCCATGTGATGGCCCTTCGCGTTAAAAATTGGTTGGTTGGCCAACCGTAAGAGTGCCAAAACATACCGTTGGCCATAACCTTCGACAGAAACGTTAGGCCAACGATTTGCCAACAATTTTTGCTACTTGGACAGGTGCAAGAATTATAAAATAAACTGAATAAAATGGAATCCTGTTACACCACAATAGGTTACAGCGAGGTCAAAATGAACCAATCGTTTGGAAACGGACATGGTGCCTGCTCGATCCGCGCTGTAGAAGTTCACAGATAAATATTTGGTTATATGAGAGCCAAGGTTGTAGTACAATTTTTTCACAATTTTTATTAGGTATGCATCCTGCAACCACGGCCACCTTTAGCCGCGGCCTTCGAAGTAGCAACATCGCAAGTAGTGTTACAGTGTAACAGTGTAACAGCTGTTTTGTTTGGATGCAGCTATAATGGTATTTGTGTATTTTTTTAAATACGAAAGCTTAGTTGCTGGGCTATGAAAATATTAACTCCGCTTAAAATAATGTACAAAATAGATTTTTAATTTAAATATTGTTTTGGTTTTCAATTCTATGTTTTATTTTCAATCTTTTAATAAATTTATGTTCATAAATTTAATTTAAAATGAATAATACGCGAATGAATGAAATGGTGTCACCTGTCTGTCATGCTATTTTATGGGACGTCTGGCGCTAGACAACACTACTTGCAACGTTGCCAATTCTACCAGGCCGCAGCCTGAGTTAGAGGTGGCCGTGCTGGTATAAGTACACTACGGTGGCCGAGGACGCGGCTAGTCACCCACCTCAATGTGCACTGATCACGTAATCAACAAAAAAACATCAGTCTTCAGTGTGCCGATCGAATTTTGTTTGTCAATAATTGGGTTTGGTTTTACCTCTAAAACCACTTCAGTGCAGTTTATTTCCTTCTAAGATGCATAACGTTAGTGGTTAGGTAGCAGTGGCTTTTCTAGGACCTCTAAAAATGTGTATAAAGGCCCGATACGTTTTTAGGAAGAAATGTAGGGCCAATGTATAATTTATTTACAGGCTCCAAATGGGGCTGGCTTTAGTCCCTATAACCTCAATCTCTTTGGAGTCACCACTGGTAGTAGACAAAATAAAAGCAAGCACCTCAAGAAAATGCAAACGCAGTGAATAAGGTCAAAATCGCGATTTTGGACGGATGATTTTTTGGACGGGAAATTGCCATGAATCAAATCCACCAAACCTATGATTGCATCAGTGTAAAAATAAAAATAAAAGTAACTTCTTTGAACCGGGGGATAAACATGGGGGCAAATGTAATGTTTCTACCTGTTATGTAATATAAAAGAGTAGCTGCATGGTTGCTAAATCGATCTAGCCTTTGAAAGCAAACTAGATTATTAAAAAAAATAAAACCAAGTCAAGTAAGTACTAAACTGTCAGTGTCAAACTCAAACTGTCAATAATATTGTCACTGTGTGTAAAATTATTATAAAATTTCTTGGTTGTGTAAGAAAGTTTCGTGTTAGGCTAACTTAGGTGTTTAAGGTAATTCTACCACAATCTATAAGATTTTAAAAATTAAGAGAAATAACTAATGGCTTAACCCTAGGTAGAAAATTTTTTTGGTCTGATATTAACTTACTTTTAAGTTATTGGCTGTGTGTGTAGTGAGTAGCATCAACTCCTAACTTTAACAACTTTAAGTCTTTTGACTATTTTATTGTAACTTGTATTTGTTTATTTATTAGTTCTATGCTGGCATTAAATTCACCATAAAAAAGCTTTCTTAATATTTGAATGTCGTTTGGCTATTTTGCTTAAGCAGCTTCTTTGGATGCTTAGCTTTTGTTTTGCTCAGTTCCTTGAAATGAAGTTCAGTTTCTATTCATTGGTTAAACAAGAATGTTATTTTTTTATTAGTTTTATTACTTTTAAATTTTATTTGACACAGTCTAAGCCAACAAGTGTTGGGCAACGACATAGGAGTTGGCTTGAGCCAAAAGGAGTTTTCTGAACCTGAAGTAGACACTAAGTTTGGGAAATTATGCACTGGGCCGGATTTAGCATTTTGGCAACCCTAGGCCCAATAATGTTTTCACCCTGAGTCTGGTAAAAGTAACAGATAAGTTAGTAAGTTAGTGGTACTACAAACCTTTATCAAAAAATTATGTCAGGCCTTAACTTTTATTAATTTCTTTTAACACCACTCCACAACACAATTTTATCATTGCAGGTTTTTTGAAGAATTTACTTGATTCAGGGGTAGACTTCCGTAACTTATTTGTTGTCAAAAATAACTGAATAAAAATATCGATTACTGGTATTCAATTGTTTTGTTCGATATATCGACCGATATTCGGTTTTCATTTGATATATCGATCAATATTTTAATTCGGTTGTTTTTGACAGATACGGAAGTCTACCCTGATTCAGTCCAAAATGCCGTCTAAATAAACGTTTGCCTGAGGAACAATTATATCTATTAGCCTAAATAGTAAGCTCACATCCGTGACACTGAAACAAAACGATCCAACCCTCAGACTAGGGATCGCAGACATCCTCATTTTGCCGGACTCGTCCTCTTTTTGGGTAACTTACCTACTTAAACAACGTCGGTGGGGGAATTTGAGCAAAACCTTAAATTGTCCGGGATTTATACAAAAACAAAATTTTATTCCTGAACGCATAGTATTCCCCTCAGTAGTAGCATAGTATTGCCTTTGTTTTGTATTGCCTGAATGAAAATTAAAAGCAAATATTTTAGTGATAAAAATTAATTGGCAAGCAAATGGAAAATTCTAGTTTAAAATTTCAAAAGCTTACAATATAGCCTAGGCTATGTTTATAGGAATTGTCAGACAATATTCAGTTTAAAAACATTCCAAAATGTTGAAAGTTCTAGTACCTTTCTAAAACAGTCTAAACACTTTTTTAAAAGCCCTTAAAACACATAAAAGTAATTCTAAATTTAAAAAAAAGTAAGGTGACCCCCCCCCTCCAAGGTAGGCCTAAGTTCCGCGAGTCATAATTGTCCTCTTTTTTGATGGAGGGTCCCAGTGAACCCTACCTCAGACCATTAACAAAGGATGGGCCATTGCTGCTGCTGCCACAGTGGCTTCAAATATCATGAACTCTGTATGGTAGGTCAGGCTATAACTTACCATAGATTAAACATATGTTACTCCCTTAGTAGATTTGTTATCTTTATGGATCAACTGAAGACAATTGCTTTTATTTTAGTTAGGCCTAAATTTAAAACCTCGTTTAAAGAAATAAAACGCTGTAATCATAAACAATAGCTCGTCTTCTGGGTATATTGCAAGAAATTCAAATACAAATGATAAAATTAGGCCTAACCCTAAAATAGTGGAACAAAACTTTGTGAACACTAGTTGCCCGGTGTCACCAACATGAATTAGACATGAAAAACAATCTTTAGATTTAAACAACAATGTGATGAGAGGTCTGCTTGTGTTGGTTAATAGGCTACTATAGTGATCGGTGATACTGCATCTAGATTATGTTTGCAAATCAACGATACCGATCCTCAGGCCTGAGAAGAGAATGACGGCATTAAAATGGCGGTTTGAAGAAAATTATATTTTTTACAAAATCTATTGCAAAACTCTAATATGTTTTTTGGTAATAATTTTAAAGACAAACTCGTAGTTTTTTCTAACATCAATCTCAATATATTTTATATTTTAACTTGATCCTGCAAGAGCGATTGGGGTTTAATACATTTGGACTTATTCAAAAGTAAAATAGTTTTCTGTGCTGCACTCTGTAGAAACACTGTGGCACTATTTCAAATCATGACTAATGCTAATACAGAATGTTGTGATTATTCAAACCTACAAAATAGTTGGTGAAAGTAAACATCTGCTTTTAAATTATATTTATTTGTAAACATTGTGGATCAAAAAGTCTGACATTGGCCCACTTAAAACCCTCTAGGGCAGAGCCCTTTTGACGGATCTGCACCAAACTTCACTCGAACCATCCTTGAAAGATGCTTAACAATGCCTGAAAGTTTCATTACAATCTGTTGAGCGGTTTCGGAGTCCATAACATATACACACACACACACACATACGTACATAGTTCCTCTTTTATAGATATAGATTTTAACTTGATCCTGCAAGATTATAAGCTATCAAAAGATTGGTTAATAGCTTTTAATTTGTGAGGTGAGGGTAGTACAGTAGACTCCCTCTTATCCCGACACCTTTTAAACGGACAGACCACACTCTGTAGAAGTGACATCTCTTATCCGGATAATTTTTATCAGCACATTGGTTTAACCGGACTAGATCGGCAGGAAGTGGGTGGTACTGAAAAACAACTGTTCTCGTGGGAAAGATTCGAGACCAGTGATTACAAGTCTAAATGCAATGCTCTCCTAATTTTAAGTCAAATACTGTATAGAGTATGCATTTAAACGGTCCGTTTTAATAAGATTTTGGGTACGTCGGTTTAACCGGAAAACCGTTATCCAGACTGGCCTCGGTCCCGAGGAGTCCGGATAAGAAGGAGTCTACTGTAACAGTATTTTGACAATAACATTGGCATGCACCCCTGATCACTCCGAGCAGTAACAACGAGCCAGCTTAGTGGCTGTTCGCTGTTGTAATACGATGCGGCCGCTCAACATCATCCCTACAGCCTTTTCTTGTGTTTGAGACCAATGTTGTAATGAAGTTGATTCGTAATTTTGAAACTTAGTTTATAACTTTACGAACAATTATTTCTTCCAGCAAACTTCAACATAAGAATACAAAATATGTTACATCTATTTAATTTTATTTCTAGATATTTTTAAAATTTATTTTTTCCCAGCCGTACGCCCCCTGGGAGCTTGCGCCCATAGGCCCGGGCCTACTGAGCCTATTATGAAATCCAGCCCTGATAAATGCATAATAAGTTCTGGACATATGCTCACATACGAAATATTCTGAGACAGGCTGCGGGGCTAGGTCCCAATGTGGCGACTCTTGGAATAACCGGGTTGTTATTTTTGTAGCCATGTAGATTTATTTAGTCAAAATTTAAGATAATAGATCTTGAGCCTAGCGTATGGCAGAATGATAAGGAACATTTTTTGAAAATTGTCTGATGGCTATGTCTAACTGTCTGATCTACTCCCAGTGCAAGTTAGAATCAATTTATTCGTTACATACCAGTTTAATTCAGGCAATACATAAGTTGAAGTGCAAGGTATGGGTTAGCTTTGTCGATACTTGGTATCCCTGTTATTGCATTACAATACAGTAGGCTATTGCCTGTTTGCTTTGGTGAGTTTATAATGAATCACAGAAGTCCAACTAGGCCTAATTAACAACTTTGAAATTAATTTGGTCCATCATATTTCTTTTAACTTTGTAGGATGGACAGGAGGTGGCTAAATAAAAATTCATGGTGTTGCATTGTCTTTGCACAGTCATAAGAAATGTTGGCAATCCAAGCTTACCAATATTCAAGTAGGCTGAGGAATAGGCTACGGTACTCTAGAAATAAGCTAACTTATTAGACAACATTACACTACAACATGACCACTATGACAGATAACATAACATCTCTTCAAAACCATATTGTATAATGTATAAGTATATTTTCATAACCAATTTATTAAAATACATCTAAGCCTGTAAGTTAAGTTTTGTATTATATTTTATTCAACACCTAGCCTTAAAATTAATTTAATTTCCTTTGGCAGGTAGGTTGAAGCCATGACTCGCCATGCAAGGAATTGCACTGCTGGTGCAGTATACACTTACCATGAGAAGAAGAAAGACGCTGAAGCATCAGGTTATGGAACTCAAAACCAAAGAGTGGGCAAAGATTCTGTGAAGAATTTTGACTGTTGTTGTCTAACTCTTCAACCTTGCCGAGACCCTGTAGTCACGTAAGATACATCTTTACTCTTATATGAAGCCCAGATTGCCTTAAATCTTTTGACTCATAACTTAATGCCAGAAATTCATAGTAACATATTTTGAACACTTTGGGATTAAACCCTTGTCTGAACCATAAAAAGGCCAAACCATCTGAATCACCATAACAAGACCAAATCCTTTTTATAACCATGAAAATCAAGTGCACAAGATTAGAAACCTAATTAAGCAATAGCATTAGCATTATACTGTCCAGTACATCCCTAGACAAAGAGCTAGTGACTTGTTCATTGCGTGACTATAAACGAACCTGTGCTATAAACTATGTCGATGTAGTTTACAAAGATTTTGTAAACGATAAAGCATGACAAACGATATTTAATTTATCACATATTATATGCCATAAGTGTCCTTTTGACCCTCGCTCATTTCCCAACCTTGACTTTGCCTCAGTTGTTACTGTTAATTTGAGCTCATATCAAGAGCCACTTTTAAGCTCATGTTATCAAATGTAGAGCCTAATATTATAATGAATTTACACTATTAAAAAAAAAAATTCTTTAAGTATTGGTGTTCTCTGTTGTTTGATGTACTTTTTATACCATGTGGTAGTATGACAATATACCTATAGGTATACCACTTTCATGCAATTTTTTATATTTTTAGTGAATTTCCCTATAGGGGAAGTAGCTATTACCGTAGGTATCATGGCAAGACTTGAACCCGGGACCGATTTACTTTTTCATTTTAATGTCCTCAGAGGCAAAACACTATTCATTCAAATTTGTATAAACGTATGTATACATATATAGATATGGCTTGTGGAGAGACCATTCTACACAGTTGAGGAGTTCATAAACTAGTGAATATCACCTATGTTCCAGTGAGAACTAAACAACCCCCATAGTAATAACCATCACTACCGACAGCCCCTCAAAGCCCATCAACTTTATGCTGTTTTATATTTAAATCTCTGTAATGTTTGCTGCCTATTCTGTACTCTATGTTGTTATGTTCAAGAATAAAGTATTCTGATTCTAGCAGTTACCCGGCGCGCGTTGCTGCGTTAACAACTATTATTTTAAATTTGTTTGTATTTTTTGTATTATTTTGCATATTTGTGTCTGTTTCAGTAAGAGTGTGACGGCCTGGCATATATGCCTCATTTTGTTGTCATTTGTTAACTTTGAGCTTAAGCTGATTGGCCTTAAACCTGGCCCGTTGGCTATCACCGAATATTTGCTAGGTTGATGTGTCAACCGTATTTAGCAATATTGTATTTTATTGAACTTCATATAAGTCTCCAAGTGAACCTTAAAACTCATACTCCAATTCATTTCATTACTTTGTATCCCTACAATAATCCTAACCAGACGTCGTGGCTTGGCCGGATATACCCCGGAATGCGCTGACTTTGCAGTGCATGTGTGTCGCGATAAGCAATGTTACATTTCTAGACACGTTTCTCACTTCAATTAGTTTCATTAGCGCCTGTTGTAATCGTTTGGGCGCAGCACTAGACGGACAGTGAATCATGGACTGAGCGCTCAGCGTGCACTGATTGGCTGACGATGGTCATGTGATGCTTCAGATGCTTCCGCTCTGACAACGCCGAAGCCTCGCAGATCGCGCCGAGATGTAGGGTCCTAAGGTCTGGTCGGCGCTCGCGGTCTCACCCTTTCTTTTACTCTTACTCCTTTCTTCTAAGTCCGTGTATGTTCTAAATTCAGTATTGTAATTCGTAGTTTATTCGGTCGGTTGCGATTTGAATTGTAATGTGTTATCTTAATCGATGAAATTGTTAAAGCTTAATTTTTAAGTAATAAAGTGTTATCTGATCCCTCATCCACGAGTTAAATTGGTCTCCTGCTCCCAGCCGCTACAAAGACTACAAGAGATGGTGTCGACCTGTGACAAGAGTGTGATTTTACTTTCCCTTCAACAGTCCCTATGAGTGTTTAACGTTTTAGTTTACTTAGAGTTAAGCTCATTTTTGATGACCACACAACATTTCTCATTAAACATGAGCACGGTTATATTTTGTATTTGAGCAATGAAAGAGGATTTTAAATTTTTGTTACAGGTCAGAAGGATATTTGTTTGATAAAGAAGCTATTTTAGAATATATAGTGAGGAAGAAAAACGAAATAAGCAGAAAGACAAAAGAATATGAAAAGCAGAAGAAAAAGGAAGAGGTATCGTATGAATAATATTGTATGTTTTTCTGACCTGTTTGTATTTCATTTATTTATTTTTGGTCACTTAGGCCTAGACACTTTCAATGGAGCAAATTTAAATAAACTATTCAATTACAAAATAAAACCCTCCAAATAGTTTCTATAAAAAATCATTTAGGTTTAAATTTTACTATTTCTTTATAGATTTGTTAACCTTCATAAACTCTTAACACATGAACAGTCTATTTTTTTGCTAAATTCATAAATACCATACATTCTTTTACAAGAAAGGTAAACTGTGACTGTGGGCAAGTTAAAGTGTGTGTTTGACTATATTTAGAAAAAGAAGAAGTTAAGGGGAAGGAAAGCAAAGGTTTGGAGTAATAACTTTGAATAATGGCAAATGCCACTGTGCAAAGTAAACCAACAAACATTGATACACTAGCCTATAGGCCTACTGAATATTGCATGGATTTGTGTTATTTTTTCAGTCAGAACTGGCAGAGTTAGCTGCTGCTGAGAAGGCATCGAAGCTGAACAGCTTTGTGAAGTCTGAAAATAACATCGTTAGCTCTCCTAGAGATGTTTTTAAGAAAGGTAACTTTAGAATATCTTGTAAACTTAAAGTTAAGTTAAATTAATTGATACTGTATCTTCATTCCAGATGTGACATTGGTTTCAGACTGAATTCAGATACAATAAAAATATAAAAGCAGTTGAAAACTAACAATGAAGTCAGGGCCGGTTCTAGGAATTATTCAGAGTTAAGCGAACACCCGAATAAGCGCCACCTAGGATCCCCCCCACCCCACCACCAGGAACATAACTTAAACCCTATTTGTGATTTTTTTCCAAGAATTTTGGGAAGAACTTTTTTATGAGTTTAGGTTAGAAGAATACTTGCAATAATAGACTTTTTCAACTAAGTACTGTTTATTATTGACAGAAATGTAATATTTTTACAATTTACTCATCATATTTATGAGTGAAAATTTAAAAACGTACGTTTTCAGGAAAAGCACTTTGCAAATTCTTTTCCCCTTTTTTCAAAACTTTTATTATTATTTCTATTTCATTAACATTTGAAGTTTCATAAAATGTCCATGGTAACGCAATATCTTTGGTAGTTTCTTTTTAAAAGAGCATCTTTAGTGGAAAAACACAAAATCCTGTCACGACCATAACGGATGTTTAAATGAATATTAAAAATAGTTAATATTATTTTTATAACTATGTTTTGCTATAAACCTATTTACTTTTATGACCATTATACAATAAAAAGGTCACTGAGCTTTTGGTATATTTGGTTTTTCTGGGAAAAAATAAAAAAACTCAAAAAATTGAAAAAAGCCAATAAAATCTTGTTAAGTTTGTATAACTCCGAAAAAACTTACCTGAGACCCGAAAAATCGTTATGTTTGTATAGAGGTGTGCTTCTTTTGTGTATAAAACATTGAAATATGACGATATTTTAATTTTTGAATTTTTTATGATAGAAATCATAAACGTGATGGTCAGGGTCAAGCGGTACGGTCGTGAATTGTCTGGAATAATCTATATCTTTCTAAACAATCCTTCAATTATCCTGTTAGTTATAATAAAAATATGTGTTTCAATTGAACTAAACTGTTCAATTTACAATTATATTAAAGTTATTGTCACGACCAAACACACTATAATCCATAAGGCTGGATTGGTCGGTCGTGAAAAAACCCGCGATGGTCGTGAAACTTTGGTCGTGAAATTACGTGTTATTTGACTCTGTTCTGGCGGTAGCCCTGCACCTCATGTTCGAGGATACAAAGTGGACTTCTAGGTTAATCTAGCAATTGAAATATCTTATAAACAAAAATTAACACCATGTCTACTTCATCGAATGACTACATACGGTCATGGACACACCAAAATTACAAAAAACACAATCTTTCCCTTATTAATCTTGTAATTCCTCCTTTCAACTCAAAACGACCGGCACTACAATCCTGACATACACCCCGAACTAGTCTCTAAAACCAACTGACGCCAGGCTTGCCACTGTCGTGCTCCAAAGTTGAAAATTTTTCCCAAATGGTCGTGACGCCAAATCGAGGGACAGACTTATTTTGTCATGGTAGTCAGTTTTTAATGACAATAAAATTATAATATGCTCCTTTTTTGTAAGTTTAATAACCATTGATGACATAAAAATATGGCTTTATATATTTCGGCATGAATAATTAGTCTAAAAACAGCGTGAAAGTTGGTAAATGCACCCTAGGGACACGTCATGGTCGTGAATTTTGAGACTTTATAAATACGAAAAAAATACCTAGAACCTATTTAAAACCAAATAAATGTGTGTAACATGTTGCCCCCGTCCCAAAAAATATTAAAACACATAATAATAAACTACAAATCCAGTATCTACGAAGTAAAAGGCCAGGGACATGAAAACGTACGTTTTTAAATTTTCACTCTTATACACTTTAACAAAACCCAAAATTAACAGTTTATCTCTAAATGTGAAATAAATTTTTACAGGATAACTTGGATACGATATAGGTTTTTTTATAAAGCCTATTTAACAGGAGTAGGTATAGATGACAAGAGAGGAATTTTTAATTGAATATATTAATCATGTAGAAAACATGAAAAACCAAAATGTATTATACCTTCCCAAAAATAATACAGAATGTTCAATTTGAACAGTTCAAAAGTTCCTACCAGTTAAAAATTTGGGCCTACTCTCCTAGCTTTAATCTTGACAAATTCTTTAATTGCTGAGTCGGTATCAGCATAAGACACTCGTAATCATTCACTTATCAACAATCATCAAAACAATACCAATACGATACGGTATACAACTAAGAGTGCAATTGCAATACAACGTAACGTACTGCTCTGCTCTAGGAGGGGAGAGTGGTCAGGGGAAGAAGGGAGGGGGATGTTTCTTGTTGTGACAAGTGGCGCTGCGCGCTTATCTCGAGCATGAGTCAGAGTCATGAAATTAAACCATAGAGATAGAACCATAAACTCAGGCGCCGCGCTGTACGCTGCTGAGCCTCAGCTCACTTCAAATCGGAACTGAATTCAATGCCTTGCTTTGAGTTGAAGTTCTACATTGTACAAGTATATGCATTTTCTAGTGCTGTTGGTACAAACAGAATAGGGCCTAAATGCCTTTGGTGTGGTGTTTTGAATACTTGAACTCTGAGTGAAAACAAATTTAGTTGTTCACTTGTCAGTAAAGTTGTTTCCAATTTAGCCTTCTGAAAAAAAAATTGTGTCCCGTTAGCGCCACTTTTTCGTGGCGCCATATGCGACCGCGTAGTTCGCGTATGGGTTAAACCGGCCCTGAATGAAGTTTTATTACAGTAACAAAATCTTAAAAAATTCAATTAATAATTTATTTAGATTATTTATATTCAATTTAAAATTTCTGAATCTGAATACTTAAAATAAGGCATTACTGTAACTCAACATTTCAGGGCATTGTTTATCACTTTCTGAATGATTTAAATAGTTTTAGCTATTTTTTTGTAGGCAGAAATCTTACTCTATAATCATTTTTACGCTTAATTTGGAGTAATTGAAAATCAACAATCAAAGGGAAACTAAGATAAGATAAGATCTTTATTTCCATTAGATATTCTTTTAAATACATTGGATTTATCAGGATGTTGCCTCAAAAGAGGTAGATAGTATAATTTTTGCTATGGTTGCAAAATAATTTGGAATCGGTTTTAAATAGCAAATATCAAAGCAATAATTTACTATTTTTATTATTGATTTGCAGCTTCAGGAAACTTTTCTGTGTTGTTAAATAGTATAAAAGAAATATACATATAAATTGCTTTGGTTGATTATGACATTTATTAGCCTTAAAAAAGTTTTACTTTTTCTTCTGGTTGGCTGCCTAGAAAGTAAAACGAACTTTCTGTTATTTTTTAAATTGTAGCCTATAGCCTTTTTTAGTCCTTATAGAATTATTTTGTTTCAGAAAATGGTAATGATGGCCCATCAGTTTCAAACATGGCTGGGGGCAAAGCCAAACATTTACCTAGTTTTTGGATCCCATCAAAAACTCCAGAAGCACGCAAAACCAAAGTAGAAAAACCAGTAAGTTTATTTTTTGTTTGCTGTATATGGAACTCAATTCAACATTGTTGGTTCTGGATATAGTGTGAAATAAATTGATTAGGTACCATAAACGAGCCCTGTATTAGTGTTCCATGTTCCAGTTTCCCTTCCACGTTTCTATCGTGGAATTCCCCTAAAATCCCCACTTTTTGGGGGGCATTTAATAATTTCAAAATCATAAAATGAAACTTCCTGCCAAGTTTGCACAACCGCCAAAAGGACATCTTTGTATATTTACTTAGAAAAGTATTAGAGAGGAGGGTCTTGACTTTTTATTCACCCTGTAGATCATGAATACACTTTTGAATTCTTCTCAATATCGGTACCAGAAATATTTACAAAGCCTGAGCATTTATAAAATATAATTTGATTCATTACAGGACAAAAACGTGCTTTGTCCCATGACGGGTAAACCACTTAAGCTGAAAGATCTGATTGACGTCAAGTTTACGGAGGTGAAGGATCCGGATGACAAGAAGTCCCATCTGGTGAAGGAGAATCGTTACATGTGTGCGGTAACTCACGATGTGCTCAGTAATGCTGTACCCTGCGCCGTCCTTCGACCAACGTAAGTAATGTTGGCATTCTAGTTTTGTACTGGGTCGAGAGGTTCTGTTTTCAATGCTCAGTATGAATTCTGTTTGCTAAATGTAGAATTTGTCTATGTCATATTATAAGTGTAATTTAATGAAGTGTTGGATGCTCTAGGCCTACAGCTTCACAGAGAACCTACGATGTATTATTGGATGGAATTTTTATTTCATGTACATATCGATTAAAATATTTCATTCTACAGTATATAAATTTTAAATGTATTGATTTTCTGTTTTGTGCACTCTTTTACCCTAGAATTATGTACTTTAAAATGGCTAGGAGGAGCAGTGAAGGTGTATTAACAATACATCATTTTCAGATGATTGTAATCAATTATAGGCTACAAAATTTAAGTATACTGTACTATACTACCTTTTTGCCATAGTGACAAAATCTTGTTCATCTGCAGCAATCCTAAATCTTTAGTTTACTTTTTAGAGTTTAACTGAAATATACTTGAATTAGAATGAAAATTTTAAGAATACCAACAGGGTCCAGTGAGTAATAAATTAAAGAAGTGTAATGGTTTTAAAAACATTCACAAATGAATTATATGATACAAGAATTAATATTTTCCCCTTGGTACTAAAATGCAATGCTCTTGAATTACAGCCTGATAAGTGATGATAAAACATCAGATTGTTAAAAGCGCCTTACCACAAAAACTCAGTTAAAAATTAAAATAAGACACCTTTCACTTACTTAATCCTACCTCCTCTTCAAGCTTGGGGCCTTCAATGTGCCTTTTTACCTGATCTAGTAGCTTCTCTCTAAATTCCTTTTCATGTTATGTCTTCTGTCTTAACACCTCACTATCCTATTCCTTGTGTTTCTTGCTATTCCCACTTTCCTGCTCACAGCGAGGTTTACTCAATGCCTCCTTTGTTACACAAACTCTTCTGCAATGTGTGAGGAGGAAGGTCTATTCATTAAGTTTCTTATTTAACTGGAGCTTCATATACATAATTTTATTAATAAGTTTATTTTACTTCTTGTTTATTTTACAGGGGAGACGTTGTTACGATGGAATGTGTTGAAAAGTTAATAAAGAAAGATTGGATCCATCCCCTTACCAATGAGAAACTCACAGAGAAAGACATCATCCCTCTGCAAAGAGTAAGTCAATAGTTGTAAAATGGTTTCATCTAGGTCCTACACCTGTATTTTTGTAAGCCTTTCGATATGACAAAGGTAAATAAAGGAATATTCCTGTTTGGAATAGACTTTTTGTTAGGGTTGTGCAAATAGTAATTAAGGATCAAGCCATTCCAAAAAAATTTTTTAGGACGCTGAAGAGAAAAATGTGTGATTTAAATCTGTTGAAACACCAACACCAAATACATTACCTTTATAATTGAATGTCATTTTGTCTGACAGTATATAGAGTAAAATTAAGTATAAATTTGTAAATGATTTTATTAGGCTATCATCTCTCTCTATGTATAAAGTTAAAAAAGAACACAAAAACCCTTGAGAATACCATAAACCTCAAGCCTATCAACATCAACCACATTTTAATCACAAAGTTCCTGATGAGAAATTCCCAGCAATCAGATTTTTACTAAACCTCGTTCATACATGGCGATTTTACTCGGCTGTGACTAAGACTACAGTAGTGGCTACTTAAGCACAGGTCACACTAGGCTGGCATCAGCTGTGAATTAAAAGAAGCCGGTATCAAGGATACTGTCATCAAGGATCCTCAGACTAATATAGTGTTTTGAGCCATTTAATATGTAAGCTGATAACTCAAAAAGTAATCCTGAGAAAATTGTAATAAATGTATGTTTTACAGGGAGGAACAGGGTATTCCAAGACAAATGAAAACCTAGAAGGAAAGCATGAAAGACCTGTCTTGCAAGCCTAAACATTCATCATCTCTTATATTTATGAATTTGCTCCAAATAGAATATTTTTATGTACTATTGTGGTCTTATTCCCTGTCAAAATTATTACCCATTTTATTTAGCTGTCAAAACTTAAGGTAAATCACATTCATTTTATTGATTTTATGTTATTCCTTTTTTGTTTCTTTAGGGGTGTAGGCGTTTGTCATTACCCATGTCAAATGCCCCATTGCTCCCTCCCAGTAAATAAATCCTAAATAATATCAATGCAAACAGACTAGTGTACTAAATGTGTTCTACCCGACGCTAAGTAAAATAGCTTATTCCCAATATGGAAAATTTGTTGAAAGTCAGTAAGTATTAGGAGTCTGCGGGTCCCCAAATTTTTCGGTCAAATGAGAATTAAATATTAAGTATGTTAATGACGTTAAAAGACACAGCAGAGCAATTGCCGCAATGCCAGAGCCAGTCATCTACTGACAACAACCGTGCCACAGGAAACGCTAGTTCACCGATGATTCCTCACAAACAATCCAGTGGTGGGAGTATTTGAGGAGGGCCTCACCTCGCCTTGTGACGTCATCATCATTATTAAAAATTTTCATAGCCAAGCAACAATAAAATACAGCTTTGTGTCATAGTGTTGATTTAAAAAAATTATATAAGTATTGGTGATCTCCCTCTACTAAAAGCCATACATAATCTTTTTTTTTAATAACTAGACCTAGTGCCTATGCAATTATTATTTATATAACACTGTGCTGGTGTGATGTATACAATTCCATGTTGTTTACACTATAACAGAAGAATACCATTATTTATTTTTGTACAATATTTTAATGTATGTTTCAGTTAACAAAACACTTTATTCTTTGAAGGAAGTTAATTATAAAATTACTAAACTCTTAAAAAATAGTAACATATTGTTGTTTTGAAAGGATAGGCTAGGATTTTGAAAACAAATTCAAGTGTACTCTTCTCTTCAGCCAAGAGGCACTGCCTAATGAGAAATTAAAGCACAAAAATGATTTGATCTTAATCAAGCTGAATAATGTTACCTTACAATATTGCAATTACAGTCAGGGATGCCCAGGGGGGGGGGCAGTGGCAAAGGGGAATCTTAGGAAGGGAATTTAGTGATGGATTTTTACTTAACATATTGACATTAGTAATTTGTTGAGTTTTAATTTGTAGACCTATAATGTTTTTTTTTTTTTTTGTTAAATTTATACACCTTAACAGTTACAAAAAATTTAATTAAAAACAAGGTAAATAACTATTCTAATATAATATAATAAATACAATTTTGGAGATTCACATTTAAAATTTGTTCCTAGCATCAACTCTAAGTTTTCCCAACCGCGGGGGAAGGTATTTACATATACATATAGTATTGTAAATATATAGGCTATGTATAAATATATTGAAGGGAAGGACAATACCCAACAGCCATATATGTATATTTATGTATTTCTATGGCACTGTGAACGCCGGACTACCAAATTCTGAAGTTGACTCGCGTGTGACACCATCTTTAAGTAATTTTTGTATGTGCTGTCGCAAAATTTCTGTTTTGGGGGGTGAAAATTGGTAAGGTCTGCAACGTACTACATGGTCTGGTTTTATACTGATACGGTACTGAACTAGATTGGTCCTACCTAATGTTTTGGTAACTGTGTCTGGGAACTTGGACAACAACTTTTCTAACTTACACTTTTGTTCTGTATTGAAGTTAGTACCGAACTTGGGGGCTGGTGGCTCCTGTTTGTCGCTAGTTTGTTGCGGTTGACCTAATGATAGAACTAACGGCATGGTGTAGGGAAAAGTTATAGAATTTTGGGCTATATTTATTATTGCTTTAGTTAAATTTAAAAAATCTAGGCTTAATATGACGTCCACAGGAAGATGATTAGCGATGCAGAATTTTTTGGTCCATGCGAGGTAATTAACTTTGAAGTGTAGGTGTACGTAGTGTGTTAATTTTAGTGGAGTGGAGGATGCTGTTGTGACAGTAGCATTGACTTTGTGTATCTGTCCAACAAGAACACCCTGAATTGATTTGACTTTATTTAGTAATTTATTTGATATAATTGAGCATGAGGCTCCTGTGTCGATGAGTGCTGGTATTGAATGATTGGCTATCTTCACGTTTAAAAGTGCGGAATCATTTAGTGGTGCTGTTATAGATTTGATTTTAGGTAATGGTAGTTTTTCCTGAGGTTTGTAAGCTAAAGGGCGTCTATTATAGTAAATTGGTTTTTGGGGAATCAAGGTCCACCAAAAAAACTTGATTTTGTAATTCTCTTAACATTTGCAATTATATACTAGTTACACTCCTATTTAGTAGCACTATCTATCGTAGAGGGTCCGGCAACAATGTGGCGATTGTTGAAAATTGGTTTTTGGGAGATGAGGTCCACCAAAAAAAAACTTGATTTCTCAATCATCTTAACATATGAAATAATATACTCGTTACACTAGTCTTGAAAAGCATCAATTGTATTGGGTCCGGAAAGAATTTGGCGATTGTCGATAATTGGTTTTTGGGAGATCAAGGTCCACCGAAAAAACTTGATTTTGTAATCTTCTTAACATAATGCAATTATAATACTGTACTCATTACACTCGTCTTGACGAGCACTATCGATTGTATAGGGTCCGGAAATAATCTGTTGATAGTCAAAAATTGGTTTTTGGGAGATCAAGGTCCACTAAAAATACTCGATTTTGTAATCTCCTTAACGTATGCAATTATATACTCGTTACACTCGTCTTGACAAGCACTAGTTGTCGTCAACCGAAAAAACTCGATTTCGTAATCTTCTTTATATTTGCAATAATATACTCGTTAGTCACTACACTCGTCATGACGAGCACTATAGATTGTATAGGGTCCGGAAAGAATACTGTTTTGGTAATTTTTCTAAAATTCCTCAAAGAGATTTTTTTTTTTAAGAGGTTGGCGACTTCTTTTAACCTTGTATTTGCCCGTCCACATAGACTAAGCGCCCGTGCGTGGAACGTTTGGCTCCAGAGCCACTGGGGCGGAGCCCGAAAGGATTTTTGAAATAAGAATATGCCTATATGTTAATCGGGAATGTGAGCTATCATCATGCCAAAATTCAGCCCAATCCGACCAGTATTTTTCGCATTCACTTGTCACAAACATACATCCATACATCCAAACTTTCTCATTTATAATATTAGTAGGATATTTGGCAGTGATAAACTCAGACTCCGCTGAACCGATTGCCACGAAACTTGGTACATACGTGTAGAATTTCATGGAATAGGTTTATACACCATCAATTTCGTGATCCGTCCAATCGGCTCCGCCCCAGTGGCTCTGGAGTTTCCCATGTTAACCTTATGAGAAATGAAATTAATGAATCTTAACAGCTGTTTCAATAAAACAAGTTGGTTCTGTTCTATGATGTTCAATAGCATTAAAGTTACAAGGATTACCAACAGGGTGCAGCACTATTATTTCTTTTACATTTATGACAACAGCTAATTTGCAACCAAAAGGTGAGTGAGCATAGCGAACGAACTTCAACCTGGAGGCGAGTTAGCGTAGTGAACGAGCTAACCTGAAGGCAAGTGAGCGTAGCGAACGAGCTAACCTGAAGGCAAGTGAGCGCAGCGAACGAGCTCCAACCTAAAGGTGAGTGAGCATAGCGAACGAGCTCCAACCTAAAGGTGAGTGAGCGTAGCGAACGAACTTCAACCAGGACGTGATTGAGCCGAATAGAAAGACCAAAAATATTGTCTACTCACTAGCATTAATATAAGAGCAATAATAAAGAATCGGTTATCCTTTGTACTATATGTGTTTCAGTAGTTGTCGTACGTATTTTAATTTAGTTATAAGCACTTCATATACAATAAGACAATTAAACGTTACGGTACTTAAATTATAAATAGTCAAAGGCAAGACAACGTCTGCCGGGTTCAGCTAGTTCTCCATAAAAACAACATAGGGATTTGAAATTTTAGTTTTTTGGATTTTTCTCGGTAACCGTTAATCATACAACAATGTTTCAACGTACTTAATTATTTCTTTTCTCAAGCTCAACAAAATGGTTTAGAAAGATATACAAAAATTTATATTTTTATGGTAAAAAATGGAAAAAACCCCAATTTTTACCCCATAAGCCTCATTTCCCAACGTCCGATCATGCTGGTTTGCGAACTCGTTCAATAAAACGGATTGTAAAGAAATACAAAATTTTAAATTTTTTTGGTTAAAAATGGATAACCCAATTTTTATTCCATAAGACCCCGTTCCTATCGTCCGATAAATCTAGTTTGCGAACTCGTTTGAATACATGTAAGCTTACACGCTTTTACCAAATTTTATCAAAACAAAGAAAGTAAATCGGTCCTGGGACCTGGTCTTACCATTAGACCTACGGTAATAGCTTATTCCCTATATGGAAAATTCGCCAGAACTATTACCAACAAAAACATTTTAAACCTTTTCAAACAAATTCGTCAATATCTTTATTTGTATAAAGTAAACTTCGCTTTTCCATGCTAGTTTTTTTAGGTATTTGTAATGTATTAAAGATATAGAAATAAGATGTATACTCTTTTAATAATACACAGCAGCGCTCCTAGATTCTAGAATAGACACTATAAACACAACATTGTTTTCGTTCAGTGAGTGTTCTGGTTTTGGTCTTTACCTGTGTGAACTTGATTGCACAATCATCCTTCATTCATTCACATTTCGTATTGGTATTAGCTAAGTTACACCGGGTGTAAGTGTGTAGTCCTAACAGTGTGTTAATTGTGATGTTTGGGTGGCCAAGTTGGTAGTGCTGGTCAAGCCTGAAGAGCGCAGGTTCAAACCTGAACTGAACCAGTTGTGAACCAAGATGTCATTTGTTGTTGTTATTTCAAGAACGTTTCTGAATATCATCAAAACAATATTTTTAAGCTCATCCAAATACAGTTCACGTTTGCCTTGAACGATGTTTAACTCGAGATGTATTGACAGTACTGTACCTTGGCGGTCCCAGTTGTAAGGTGTAAAGTGCATATTGTATGAGGAAGGAGATATACTACCTGTACATGTTGCGGACCTTACACCACATATTGGAATGGAACGCACGATTTATACTATCTATATTTCATGCTCAAACAAAGAACCATGTAACTTAGATTTAGCTCAAAGCTTTTTAATAATTTTTATCCACAAACGGCAAAACATCAAAGATCAAAACTTTTTTATGTAGGTACTTAACAAATGGAAGAAATGTACCATGTGGATAAAGTAATAAGTATAATGGGAAATAGGTTGATTTTAATAAAGCTCTGACACCTTAATATAACCTTAATATAAGTTTTAAAACTTACCAAACCAACAGAAATTAATTTTAATTTCATTATTGGCTCTCAATTTGTATTTTTGTAAAATTTACAAAAATACAAATTGAGAGCCAATAATGAAATTAAAATTAATTAGTATGAAATGAACTATGCATAACTGTAGTTGTTTTCTGAAAGTTAAGTGTTGTTGAAAAATGAGTTGTGGTTGGCTCAAAACTAGTTACAAAAATTCTTAACTACGAAGTTCAAGCAGCTCAGATGTTGTAGCCCTAACTGTTGGTTACGGCCTTTTTTCACATCGATCTCTATTGTATATATTAATTTGAACGGATAGTTTTTTTGGCCTCTGGGGACCTGAACACGGAAAAGTAAATTGGTCCCGAGTCTAGGTCTTACCATGAGACCTTTGGTAATAGCTTATTCCCTATATGGGAAATTCGCTATAAACCTAGCTGCCAGTGTCACTTCATGACTTCAAAATCCATTATATCATATTCCTATTATTTACATTGTGTGCGTGATCGCATTGTTATCGCATTGTACATTGTGATCGAATTGTATTTACATTGTTGAGTGAGTCGGTGGCTCAGTCGGTAGCGTCGCGGACTTTGGGCCCAAGGCAGATGTCGGGGGTTCGGATCCTGGTGATATATGTCAATAGTATAGGATTTTTTTTTCTCCGCTTTGTGTAAATAAATGCCTGCATGGGCATAACTTTTCTTAGTGAGAGGTTATGTCTCAATTCATCAAATTTTCAGGAAACAAGAAACAAACGACAAACAAACGAACACTTTTTTCTCCAGTTAGACACTGCCTCTTCAATATTTAGAAACCCCTGGTCTATGAACCAGGAGAACAAAGACTTCGGAATGAAGCATTGATTATAAATCAGCAATTTTTTCAAGCCATATTAGAATTTTACATTTCTGCTGCCATTATTATGTACAACTTAGATAGGTGCCTGCCACAAACCGCCATAGAATTAGTAGCGCTAGAAATATTTATATTTGTTAAAAAGAAAAAAAAATGTAAATTTTGTTTGTTAAATTTTTGTGAATCAATTGGACCTCGCCGACAAGTTTTGCAAACTTGGCGAGGCCAAGATTTTGTATGATCACAAATAAATATATTTGAATTTGAATTTTTGAATTTGAATTAAATAAATAAATTTGCCAAATGTTTTCAACATTATATCCATAAACAAGTAAATTACAACAGTTTTTATTTTCTCCATAAGAATAACATGGGAATATTAAATTACACTTTTTTTTATTTTCTCCGTTACCGTTAGGCATACAACAGCGCTTCAATAATACTAAATTATTTATTTTTTTAAGCTCTACAAAATGGTTGAGAAATAAATTGCAAATTTTTTTGTTTTTAGGTTAAAAAATGGGAAAAACCCATTTTTACCCCATACAACCCCCCATTAACCCCTGTTCCCATGGTCCTATTATGCTGGTTCGCGAACTCGTTCGAATAAACGTAGGTTTACACGTTTGTACCAAGTTTCATCAAAATCAGATCATTTTTGCTCGAGTTATCGCGCTAACGGACACATATATAAATATATATATATATATATATGTTTGTCCGTTAGTGCGATAACTCGAGCAAAAATGATCATGTCCATTTAATTTCCATTTAATTAACCTTTGCTGAAGGACTGGTTTTTATTCATTCTAAAAGACTCTTTTGCCTTGGTATTACATTTATAGTCATATGTTAAATTGTTTCAAAATGTAAATAAAGTTTAGTTTGTTGTTTTGTTTTGCATTAAACACAAGCTCATTTTTCTTCTATTAAAATTTATCTAGCATTTTGCCATTTCTGAATTTAATTCACTACCTAAATCGTCCGTGATATCACTATTAATCGTGAATCGCGTATCAGTGACGACTACAAGGTTAGCAAATAAGGTTGATACACACTGTGCGGTAACAATTTCCCTACCTTAATCTATCCTGGAGTTCTCGGAGAATATCCAGCACCCTATTTAGCTGAACAGTCCATCTCTTCTTAACATTCCTCGCCGTTTTGAGTGCATTTTTGTGGGGTAAGGGTTGCAAACGATGTTTATACGTACGATGAGGAAGATTTTACCTACTGCAACTTATCCAGGAGTGCTTGAAGAATATTCAGCACCCTGTTTAGCTCAACAGTCCATCTATCTTTAACATCCTTTGCCGTTTTGAGTGCATTTTCGTGGGGTAGGGTAGCAACTTTGAGTTTCGGTTTATACGTACTTTGAGGTGACGATTAACCTATTGCAACCCTTAAGAACATCGAGCACTTTATTTAGCTGAACAGTCTCTCCATCCTTAACATCCTTCGCCGTATTGAGTAAATTTTCGTGGTTTACGGGTTTCAAACTAGGAGTATTCTGTACTTTGAGGTAAGTTTTACCACAGACAAGGGAAACAATTAGTCAATGGGTATAACCAACCTCGAGATCTCACTCCACTCTATTATTTTTGCTTATTTGACATTGATTTTACTGTTATGTGACTAATACAAACTTTTAATTAAAGTATTGTTGCTTACTTAATTTGTTGTTGTTGTGCATAAAAATGAGTTTCATAGAAAATAGTTTGTTTTTAAACTTAAATTTAGACAGTAAGTCTGAGAATGCTTTAATATCTATAGCTTCTGAGCTCAATTCAATGGTTGTAAATTATCCTGAATACAAAAAATACAAATTTAGAGCCAATAATGAAATTAAAATTAATCTCTGTTGGTTTGGTAAGTTTTAAAACTTATATTAAGGTGTCAGAGCTTTATTAAAATCAACCTATTTCCCATTATAATTATTACTTTATCCACATGGTACATTCCTTCCATTTGTTAAGTACCTACATAAAAAAGTTTTGATCTTTGATGTTTTGCCGTTTGTGGATAAAAATTATTAAAAAGCTTTGAGCTAAATCTAAGTTACATGGTTCTTTGTTTGAGCATGAAATATAGATAGTATAAATCGTGCGTTCCATTCCAATATGTGGTGTAAGGTCCGCAACATGTACAGGTAGTATATCTCCTTCCTCATACAATATGCACTTTACACCTTACAACTGGGACCGCCAAGGTACTGTCAATACATCTCGAGTTCAACATCGTTCAAGGCAAACGTGAACTGTATTTGGATGAGCTTAAAAATATTGTTTTGATGATATTCAGAAACGTTCTTGAAATAACAACAACAAATGACATCTTGGTTCACAACTGGTTCAGTTCAGGTTTGAACCTGCGCTCTTCAGGCTTGACCAGCACTACCAACTTGGCCACCCAAACATCACAATTAACACACTGTTAGGACTACACACTTACCCGGTGTAACTTAGCTAATACCAATACGTAGTGGTGTTTCCCTATTGTACTGAGCCTGTTTACGAAAATGTGAATGAAGGATGATTGTGATGCCCCGTGTTGTTTTGTTAATCACTCATATTCATGCAATCAAGTTCACACAGGTCATGATGATAGTACATAGTAAAGACCAAAACCAGAACACTCACTGAACGAAAACAATGTTGTGTTTATAGTGTCTACTCTAGAATCTAGGAGCGCTGCTGTGTATTATTAACAGAGTATACATCTTATTTCTATATCTTTAATACATTACAAATACCTAAAAAAACTAGCATGGAAAAGCGAAGTTTACTTTATACAAATAAAGATATTGACGATTTTTTTTGAAAAGGTTTAAAATGTTTTTGTTGGTAATAGTTTTAACGAATTTTCCATATAGGGAATAAGCTATTACCGTAGGTCTAATGGTAAGACCAGGTCCCAGGACCGATTTACTTTCTTTGTTTTGATAAAATTTGGTAAAAGCGTGTAAGCTTACATGTATTCAAACGAGTTCGCAAACTAGATTTATCGGACGATAGGAACAGGGTCTTATGGAGTAAAAATTGGGTTATCCATTTTTAACCAAAAAAATATAAAATTTTGTATTTCTTTACAAACCGTTTTGTTGAACGAGTTCGCAAACCAGCATGATCGGACGTTGGGAAATGAGGCTAATAGGGTAAAAATTGTGTTTTTTTCCATTTTTAACCATAATAATATAAATTTTTGTATTTCTTTCTAAACCATTTTGTTGAGCTTGAGAAAAGATATAATTAAGTACATTGAAGCATTGTTGCATGATTACGGAGAAAAATCCAAAAAACTAAAATTTCAAATCCCCATGCTGTTTTTATGGAATAAACTGTTGCAATTGCTTGTTTATGGATACATTTAAATGAAATTTGAAAAAGTTTGTTTATTTCGTACTAATCTTTTAATAGTTCAAAGAAAACCCCCACCTTATTATCTGCCCTGTAGCAGCAAACCTAAGTACTCATTAAAATTAATGTTATTTAAATAGAAAATACAGTAAATCTGAAATTTAGGGAATATTTTGGTAGAAATCCAGCTAGTTAACCTCTTCAGGGAGTTAACTTTTTTCAATTTTTTTGTATTATTCTCAAACACCCACATTTTTACAGTGGTTATTATTGGTTACATTAACTTCTCAAAAGTTGGTAGCACTGGTTCCTTTCCTTCCCACATGTTTCTAAGGCAACGAAATATTCAGTTGAAAGGGACACTGTGTGAGGTTATGAGTGAATCAGTGAATTTGTGAACTTTGATGTGTTGTGAAACCCATTTATAATGTACATATACACTTAATAATTTTTGTTTATGATATTTTATGCTTTCACCTTTCAAATAATATTTAGTTTACTACATTATCTTTTAAAACGAAACCAGAAATTTGATTTTAATATCTGTACTCATTTGCGTACAAATCTCAAATGTCTTTGAATCTCAAAAAACGTCCCTGAAGAGGAAATGGAAATTCGCTTAATAAGCATTTTTGCTGTGGAGATTGAAATGAGTAATGGTTTTTAATCAATTGAATTTACACCGGTACGAATGATCTTCAGTGCCAAAGGAAACCTTATTTTACATTTGAATTTTTGAAACAACGCATTTCTTGCTCATTTAAAACACTTTGTCGACATTTTTTCAAGGGTTAAAAGAGATGTGTCGAAGCCATCCAAGTGTTAATGTTGAGTGACTCTTTTCAATATCATTAGATGTAACTCCATTGAAAAGCATAAATCAAGTCTTTATGACAGATGAAATTCTAGTTTTTGTTTCATTACTAGCAGAGTACCCGTACTTACTTCGTACGGGGTTGGCATATAAGTATAAAATGTGTATTGCAGTTATACTTGGCTTTGTGTTTGCAATGGGAGAGGACATGTTTTAAGAACATTTGGTTTACTATAATATTTACGGTACTATAGCACATCTATTATAGCCATAGTGTTCTACCACTTCACCTAAACAATAGAAATAAGTAAATTTCTCACAGCTTTTTGTTGCTGCTTGGTTCAAACGATCTGTTGTCACAAATGTATAAAGAACTACTTACTTGCTGCACCCTGTTGGTAAACCTTATAACCTTCTAATTGAATATCGTACAAAAATGTGTAGTTTAAAACGCTGGCGAAATTGTTTAATTCCTTTTAAACATGAATACTCATCATAAGTCTAACATAGGAAACTCTAAAGCCACTGGGATGGAGCCTGAAAGGATTTTTCAGGTAAGAATACGTCTATATGTTAATCGGGAATGTGAGCTATCATCATACCAAATTTCAACACAATCCGACCAGTAGTTAATGCGTAATTGAACTTCATACAAACACACAAACTTTCACATTTATAATATTCGTATGATTTATTTTCCAATCAGAAAATTATTCCACTATATTACTTGGAAACCAACCTTTATTACCCTACATAGCTTATGATGTATATAAAATTGGTGCATTTGTCTGCCTCCAAACAGCAAACATAAGCCTATGAATGTATTTTTGTTTTCTTTTATACTGGTTATGTCTTTTGCATTTCATGTTTGCTTTCTAATTTATTCTTATTATTGCTCATATTTATTACCTAATTATGCTATGTTTATAAAGTGATTAATCCTATTTAATGTATATTCCAATGTAAAAATGGTGTTACCGTTGAAAGAATAAATAAATAAATAAATAAGCTACCAAGCTAACTGCTTAGTATTTGATTTAGTTTAAATTCACAACTATTCAATCATAAATTACAACAACTAACAATTCCTTAATCTTAATTCTAAGAATTAACACTTAACCGATGAAAATTGAATGTGAGATGAGTTATCAAGTAATTACTGTTAAGTGCTTTGCTACACTAAAAGCTGACACAGTTCCTTAATTGTTTCTATACATCTGTTCATAAAGTAAATTGCACCTTGAGCGCTTGAGCTACGACAGAGTCTAGATATTTTACTTGTGAAACTACCATGATTTGAATCACCCTATCCCTGTCGTCTATTTGCCAGCAAATATTGCGGAGGAAGTAAAATTAAGAATACTCTAATCCAAATGAAATTTGTCAATGTATCAACTTTGAAAAATACAAACAAAAATGGAGGTCCACATAATTAGTTTTAAAATACAAACTTTTTGTAGAAATCAGTGTAACCGGTTGAATCAAATTTATGTGAGTCGAAGGCTCAGTCTGTAGCGTCAAGACTTCGGGCCCAAGGCAGCTATGTCGTGGGTTCGGATCCTGGTCACTCCCACTACTTTTTATCAGTACAATTCACCCTAGTACTGTACCGGCTCACACCTTGCTTTGCTGGATACGCTAGACGCACATGTCCATAGCTTATGGCATTTGCAAGGTTAAAAGAGACCGCCAACCTAAAAAAATCTAATTTAAATCATAGATAAGGTTAAATTTTTGGTCATAATGTAAGCCTTTTACCAAATATAAATATAGCGATATGGCACATTAAATTAAGCTTAGGGTGTTTAGATTTTCCAATAAATATCCCGCCTTATCATTATTCCAAAGTTGGCATAGTTTTGTTCCATTGACCTTCGTGTTTAAGAAATTAGTTATTTCCTTACAAGTGTCATAGTGCACCGAGCCATTAAAATAATAAATTCAATGATTACAGATAAAAAAAACTTGTTATAATATTCAACATTGAGGATACAGGTTAAACGGATTGTAGGTTTACTACCTTTTGGTTAGGGAGGAAACGGGGAGGAGATACATATTGTATAAGTTCTAAAGACAATCAACTGAAACACTATAAAAGAAGCGCTCCAAAGTGCTATAGGCTAGGCAGTAAAGTAAGATATAGTCCTATATGAGGCTTACTATTTGTAAAGTTTGAGAGATGCTGATATAAAAAAATATATAAACATTTTGTTATATTTGATATTTATGGCATTTTTCCATCATCATTAAGTAAATTATAAAAACCCCTAATTAGTTTTATTTGAGAGTAGGAAGCACTCAACACACGACTGAAGCTCATCTCACGACAAGATACAAACTACTATAACTTGCTTAACAACTATTTAAATGTGATTTAGAGTTGTAAATAGTGAATTATATTGTCTATATTTACCTTTTTGGTGTCTCTTCTTGGTCTAAAGCGAATGATCATGAAATCTGGACTTCATTGGTTAGCATCTTGAATATGGTTTTGCAAAAGGGAGATACATTTTATTTCTTTTTTGGAATATATTTTGAGATTGATACAGTATACATAATTGGAATACATTGTACAAAAACGATTTTAGCTTTTATATCTTTAGAAAAAAAAATCTATTCATAATAATATATTAGCATAGGCCCATGTGGGTATTAAACTCTTGAACCAATAGTCCAAGAATTTTAGGAATAATAAAGCCATTCGACCTAACAAATTCGGACTAAGTGGAAACTTTGCACAGTTGTTTAGTAAGCCTAAATAAATAAAATTTCAAAAGTCCCCATAAATCTCTGCTGTGCTTCAGCCGCCATCTTGGAAAATGGCGGCCAATTTTCACTTTTTTGACAATATTTCACAAACTATTGGTATTAGAGAATTTTTGTAAATACAAAAGTTAAAGAACGTCTAAAAATACATCTTTTTTATATTACAAGGTTTGCTCTATCTCTAATGGTTATCGAGATAAATAATAAAAGTTAGTATTAAATAAAAAATTCCCATGTTATTCTTATGGAGGAAAATAACATTGTTGCAGTTTGCTTATTTATGGATACATTTTTATCAAACTTGGCAAATTTATTTATTTTATACTAAGCTATTAATATTTAACATAAATATACACTTTAGTACCCTCCCTATAGCAGTAAACCTAGTACTCGTTAAATTTAAAATTATTTTAATAGGGAATCTATCTTACATTTTTAGGATATATTTTAGTAATGATCCAGTCCGGCAAATGGGAATTTATTTTTTCAGACATATTAACAATGGTTTTCCCTTATTAATATTAGTAAGTTTAAAGCTCACTCACTATATTTTCACTACTATGTAACTACTTACATGGTAGGCCTACTTATTACTCCCGGTATAATTATTTTGTCGTTAAATATTAGGAAAGTCAACCTTAGAATCCGGACTTAATGCGGCTGAGGCACAGCCATTATTTTTGGGAACTTTTGCCATTTTCATCAACTAGTCTCACTGTGCTTAACTGTGCAAAATTTCTATTTAGTCCGGATTTTAAGGTTCAATTTCCTAATATTTACCGACAAAAAATTATACCGGGAGTAATAACGTAGGTACCACTTAAGTTTTTAGTAGTTACATAGCAGTGACAAAATAGTAAGTGGGCTTTAAATCATAATACTAATAAGAAAAATGATTGTTAATATGATTGAAAACGAATATCCATTTGCCTTACTGGATTTTTACTAAAAATATATCCTAAAAATGTAAGATGGATTCCCTATTTAAATACCTTTAAATTTAACGAGTACTAGGTTTACTGCTATAGGGAGGGTACTAAAGTGTATATTTATGTTAAATATTAATAGCTTAGTATAAAATAAATAAATTTGCCAAGTTTGATAAAAATGTATCCATAAATAAGCAAACTGCAACCATTTTATTTCCCTCCATAAGAATAACGTGGGAATTTTTTATTTAATACTAACTTTTATTATTTATCTCGATAACCATTAGAGATAGAGCAAACCTTGTAATATAAAAAAGATGTATTTTTAGACGTTCTTTAACTTTTGTATTTACAAAAATTCTCTAATACCAATAGTTTGTGAAATATTGTCAAAAAAGTGAAAATTGGCCGCCATTTTCCAAGATAGCGGCTGAAGCACAGCAGGGATTTATGGGGACTTTTGAGATTTTGTTTATTAAGGCTTACTAAACAACTGTGCAAAGTTTCCACTTAGTCCGAATTTGTTAGGTCGATTTTCCTAATATTCTTCCACTACAATACAATATACATTAACAACATTCAATAAACATTAATTGTAAAATATGGAACATAAAATGCCATTGAATCATTATAATTTGAGTAATTTAATGTTTTGATTAATAACCACCAAAACCAGATTTGAATGATTGATCCTCGAAATTTCAAGCAATTCCAAAGACCTTTGATATGGTAATCAATAATCTATCACTGCGGCAGATTGAATTGGAGCAAATTAATTAATACGTTTAGAACTCTGCTTGTTAGGTAGAAGCTATCTTTGAAGATAATTTGTAAGACAGGTGAATATTTTTTTATTTTACAAAGTTTTGTGAATTGTCACCACAATGTTGTAGCTTTTTTGTTTCCGCTAACCCAACATTTATCAAATAATTTTTCAGGTACTTTTTCTCTACTGTGAGAGCATTGAGCAACGATGTAAAAATAGTTGTCAGTAAGCTATTTAAATAGCGTTGTGTATAACAAAATAGAAATAATGTAATAAAACCAAATTGGATTGCTAATTTGAGCTATTTCGAACTAAGCCATCAAATCATTTACTTGTCCATAATTGCATTGGCTAATGTATGTCAACAAATACAAAAATAATACAATTTGTCTTATGAACTTTAACTGTTATTATTGTATGTGTTAACTGAATTATTATTGTAAATAATTGAATTTTCATTGCATGCACCTACCTATGAAAAATTCACTCACTGTGCCTATGACTGCCCTTAAGCAATAAACTCACAGACATTTATCAACATTTAGAAAATAAGTAGTAATTTATTGGTATCTTCATGACACCAATGAAAAAAAATTCAAAATGAGATCTAAAAAAGACAGAGCTCTGCTGAGTTCAAAAGTTCACTAAGCATCATGTATATTAAGGCTATCAAGTGAAAAAGTGACTAAACGAGCTTTTCTGTTACAACCATTAAATTCCTTCAATAAAACAGTTGAAAAGAAAATCTTTTCAATTTAATTTTTATAGATTCACGCTTCTTAAGTTACATTTCTTCAGAGAAAGAGTTGTAAGAACATTTCTCTGCCTCAATGAACCTCTTTTATATTTCTACCGTTTGTTTTCTCAAGTGGAAAATTGATTGAGTCACAGTGTATTGCATAAATTAGTTGTTACAAATCTTTGTACAATTCTTTAGTCTTTTATGAGTATTTGAGACCATTCTCCTTGTATTAATTTCGGTACATTGGGCAGCAGTTAAATTACAGTAAACCCAGATCACTACAGTGAATTACAGAACGAACTACGGGGAATTATAGTGTTATAAAAATAATACGATATACTACGCTTTATGTAAAATTTAAGTTGTTAAATATATAGGATATATTCATGAAAAATAAAGTCGATTTATGTAGAATATCGTATTAAACAAATCGTATTAACAAAAACATTATAACAATGGAATGTTTTTGCTACTTACAATCATGAAACAAAAGAATAATGAGGTCCATCCTAGATACCAATATTACTATAGTTATAGCTTTATGGTATCTCATCCTTTTGATTCACGTTAAATACAAATTGATAATAGGTTTTCACTTTTAGACATGTACACGCATACGCATAACTATTGAAATAAATAAAATCCGAGATTCAAATTTTAGAAATGCGTAACAAATTCAGGAGAGGCATGCAAATTGGAGTAACAAAACCCTTTTTGACACTTTGTGATTTATTGAGCCGAAAGTTAAGTGCAAAGGCAGTTCATGTTTTATGGAGAATATCGGAGAACTCTTTACTGTGCTTCACAACATTCCTGACTGTTCCAAGAATTTCTAAGAAACTCACAACAAATTACAATTAATATGAAATGAATCCGTAAATTACATGCCACACTCATGTAGTGTTTAGTGATTATCTGTTTATTAATTACGAATTTAATCAGTAATGAACTTTAGTCCAACACATATTACAGTAAATCGCATTCCAAATGCAAGTAATTAATGAACGGTATGTTACTGAGTTATATTATATAGATGAGTTAAGCTATAATTAAAATACCAGGGTAGAAGTGATCAAAATAGGACTATTATAATCAAATGTAAGTATTATAGCGAAACGGCATATAGAGGTTTTAAATTATTTTGTTTCACGATTTGAAATCAATGTTCTGTATTTACATTTTAGACGTGTTCTTTGCAAATTTCGGAGAGTCGAGATAATAAGTAAAAGATATTGTGGTCTATATTTCTATATTTTGCTATGAATGAAAGTAGGTAGTTAGCAGGATGACAGAAAAATACGTAACATTGGTCATAAAGTAGGTAACAAATAACTAGTAGTACGCTTATTCTGCGCGTAACGGGATGAGTGAACATGAGCGCAGTAATGAAAGAGTCCACCCACACCTAGCCTACCTACCGGTGTCACTGGTGAACACAGTGTTATTTGTATGGGCAAATCAACCAAATCTTAGTCAACAACAATCCTAACTTCTCATCCATTAATTAAACAAAGTCATTGGTAATATACGTAATGGATTTCCAACAGTTATCGATAGGAGGTAAAGCCATCGTTCCTGTACAACATGTCTTTTGATTAAATGAAGCCTATTTCCATATTTGTTATGAAGCCTATCATAAACAAAACTAAGCCAAACTAAACTAATCTAACTTAACCTAGAACAAAGCATGATGTAAGGAATCTCCTAAAAAATATCGTATGGCTTTCAATGATGATTTAAAACAACAATATCGTAATTATATCATCTAAAAATGATTAAAAATCCAATATATATTAATCTAACTAATGAAGGGTCCCCACACTCCGGACTGCTCGCCTTGACTACTTCCATCACCACTTCCTACGTCGTGGACATGTTTACCTCCCTTCCTATGGCATTTTAGTATTGCAGGTACATTAACCTAACTGTCACAAAGGGTCCCCACACTCCGGAGTGCTCGCCTTGACTACTTCCATCACCACTTCCTACGTCGTGGACCTGTTTCCCTCCCTTCCTTTAGCATTTTTTTTATTGCAGATCCATTAATCTAACTGTCACAACGGGTCGCCACACTCCGGACTGCTCGCCTTGACTACTTCCATCACCACTTCCTACGTCGTGGACCTGTTTCCCTCCCTTCCTTTAGCATTTTTTTTATTGCAGATCCATTAATCTAACTGTCACAACGGGTCGCCACACTCCGGACTGCTCGCCTTGACTACTTCCATCACCACTTCCTACGTCGTGGACCTGTTTCCCTCCCTTCCTTTAGCATTTTTTTTATTGCAGATCCATTAATCTAACTGTCACAACGGGTCGCCACACTCCGGACTGCTCGCCTTGACTACTTCCATCACCACTTCCTACGTCGTGGACCTGTTTCCCTCCCTTCCTTTAGCATTTTTTTTATTGCAGATCCATTAATCTAACTGTCACAACGGGTCGCCACACTCCGGAGTGCTCGCCTTGACTACTTCCATCACCACTTCCTACGTCGTGGACCTGTTTCCCTCCCTTCCTTTAGCATTTTTGTTATTGCAGATCCATTAATCTAACTGTCACAACGGGTCGCCACACTCCGGACTTCTCGCCTTGACTACTTCCATCACCACTTCCTACGTCGTGGACCTGTTTCCCTCCCTTCCTTTAGCATTTTTTTTATTGCAGATCCATTAATCTAACTGTCACAACGGGTCGCCACACTCCGGAGTGCTCGCCTTGACTACTTCCATCACCACTTCCTACGTCGTGGACCTGTTTCCCTCCCTTCCTTTAGCATTTTTGTTATTGCAGATCCATTAATCTAACTGTCACAACGGGTCGCCACACTCCGGACTTCTCGCCTTGACTACTTCCATCACCACTTCCTACGTCGTGGACCTGTTTCCCTCCCTTCCTTTAGTTTTTTTTATTGCAGATCCATTAATCTAACTGTCACAACGGGTCGCCACATTCCGGAGTGCTCGCCTTGACTACTTCCATCACCACTTCCTACGTCGTGGACCTGTTTCCCTCCCTTCCTTTAGCATTTTTTTTATTGCAGATCCATTAATCTAACTGTCACAACGGGTCGCCACACTCCGGACTGCTCGCCTTGACTACTTCCATCACCACTTCCTACGTCGTGGACCTGTTTCCCTCCCTTCCTTTAGCATTTTTTTATTGCAGATCCATTAATCTAACTGTCACAACGGGTCGCCACACTCCGGAGTGCTCGCCTTGACTACTTCCATCACCACTTCCTACGTCGTGGACCTGTTTCCCTCGCTTCCTTTAGCATTTTTTTTATTGCAGATCCATTAATCTAACTGTCACAAAGGGTCCCCACACTCCGGACTGCTCCCCTTGACTACTTCCATCACCACTTCCTACGTCGTGGACATGTTTACCTCCCTTCCTATGGCATTTTAGTATTGCAGGTACATTAACCTAACTGTCACAAAGGGTCCCCACACTCCGGAGTGCTCGCCTTGACTACTTCCATCACCACTTCCTACGTCGTGGACCTGTTTCCCTCCCTTCCTTTAGCATTTTTTTTTATTGCAGATCCATTAATCTAACTGTCACAACGGGTCGCCACACTCCGGACTGCTCGCCTTGACTACTTCCATCACCACTTCCTACGTCGTGGACCTGTTTCCCTCCCTTCCTTTAGCATTTTTTTTATTGCAGATCCATTAATTTAACTGTCACAACGGGTCGCCACACTCCGGACTGCTCGCCTTGACTACTTCCATCACCACTTCCTACGTCGTGGACCTGTTTCCCTCCCTTCCTTTAGCATTTTTTTTATTGCAGATCCATTAATCTAACTGTCACAACGGGTCGCCACACTCCGGACTGCTCGCCTTGACTACTTCCATCACCACTTCCTACGTCGTGGACATGTTTACCTCCCTTCCTATGGCATTTTAGTATTGCAGGTACATTAACCCAACTGTTACAAAGGGTCCCCACACTCCGGACTGCTCGCCTTGACTACTTCCATCACCACTTCCTACGTCGTGGACCTGTTTCCCTCCCTTCCTATGGCATTTTAGCATTGCAGGTACATTTACCTAACTGTCACAACGTGTCCTTACACTCCAGACTGCTCGCCTTGACTACTTCGTTCACCACTTCCTACGTCGTGGCTCTGTTTCTCTCCCTTCCCATAGCATTTTTAGAATTGCAGATACATTATTCTAACTGTCACAAAGGGTTCCCACGCTCCGGAATGGTCGCCTCGACTACTTCCTTCACCACTTCCTACGTCGTGGCCCTGTTTCTCTCCCTTCCCATTGTGTTTTTAGAATTGCAGATACATTATTATAACTGTCACAAAGGCTTTCCACACTCCGGAGCGCTCGTCTTGACTACTTCCTTCACTACCTCCTACATCGTAGACCTGTTTCCCTCTCTTTCTATAGCATATAAGTATTACCATAGATTAAACATACTCCCTTAGGGAGTATGTTTAATCTATGGTATTACAGATATATTAATTTTAACAGTCACAAAGGATTTCCACACTCCGCACTGCTCACCTTTCCGCTTCCTTTACCACTCTCTACGTCGTGGACCTGTTCCCCCCCCCCCTTCGCATAGCATTTTAGTATTACTAACATCTTTGAATATTTAATATTCAATGCCAACATTAAATTGAATAATGTAAAAAGCAGCTTTGTTCGAAATATATACATATATATTTTTAATGTAAAGGTGAAGTTTAATACTGAACATAAACGGTATATAACTGCCGATTAATATTGTAAAGTTCAATTTATTATTCAGAAAGTTGTGAAATTTAATTAACTTAAACAACATTATTCTGAAACCTGTGAAATTATAATGATATATATTCATAGACGCCAAACTGTTTACTCCATGAATAAAAAAGCTTAGAGTAAAAGTCGTTCTCTCTGTCTTAAGTAGACAACAAAATTGTTGGTCGCAAAACGTAAACAAATAAGAAGAAGAAGAAGGTAGCTCCTAATGTTATTCTTATGGGACAAATTTAAAAATGTTTTTAAGGTTTTAATAATTACTACTGAACGGAATCGTCTAGAATTTTAATGAGGTCTTCCCACTGGTGTCATAATTATTTGTGCAAAATTTGAACGCTATAAGTGCAACGGTTCTTGAGTTTTTGGTGCGAACACACTCACTCACAGACAAGCGGACAACTTTTCTCCGACTCCGCTATACACGATACATAGATTCGTTCACTTCGTTCACTCATCTATAATGTTTAGTAGGGTCACTATAATAATAATAATAAGAAGAAGCTATTTTAACCTGTAGTACTTTGTTGCTCTAAAAAGACAATAAAAACAATACAAAAATAGTCTACATTTTATTATTATCAACGAAAGACTATCCTAGAATTGACGACGTAAGATACGTAAACTTATTTTATATTGACTTAAATCAATCCTGGTGGCAATGCTGAATAAACTATATTTTAACTTGTGGTGAAAACAATACATTTTATTCACTCTAAAATTATATAGTAGCTATAAGCTTTACAACGACATGTGACAACATATGTTTTGATACGATATCAATCAAAATCGTACAGAAAAACAAAACCACTCTGAATCAATATCTTAGCACAACACGTGATAACTAACAATATCATATCTTAATTAACAATGTCACCAGCAAGTTCACTTGAATTAGTTATTAAGATTTTTTCCTAAAGTATACCCTACACAATTTTAGCACCCGTTACAACATCCTACACTCATCATTCACTCATGTATAGGTTAAAAATACGCACACAGTGGCGTCCCCGTCTTAAATAATTGATTGGTTGAGTGAACAAACACCTAAGATCAAAATAAAAAAGATTTATTAATATTAAAATATCCACTATACGTTTCTATGGGGGAGAGCTAGCTGATCTAGTGGAAGATCACGGGGCTTTGGTGACTGAGGTCCCGGGTTAAAATCCAACCAATCACCAATGGATTATTTCTATGCGATAATGCCGCATAGAAATAATGCGATAATGCCGCAACCCTCTAGGACTAGCTTAAAATAATGTGTAAACAGTTTTGGGCTAGACCTAGCGTCCTAGGATGTGAAGGTGGGCACGTAAAAAACTCTTTCCATTTCTCTAGTTATTCAAATATAAGCTGGAAGAGTAGAGAATCTCTAGTAGTTTGCAAGACTCCTCAGGTAAGTTAGACAGCGGTTGACCAGGCATCTGTTCTTCATGTCTGTAACTATAACTAGTCCTAACTATCTTGACAAGCTAGTTGGAAGCTGGTTAACTTTACTTTATACAACGTTTTACGATGTTTTACTACAAAGTAATTTAATCTGTTGATTAGTAGATTTTTTCAATCCGATGTTGTCCATACACATTAAAAACAACTTTTTGAATATATTTTGATAACTTATTGTAAAATGTTATAAAATTGAGCTCTTAGTGGTATTCGAATACAATAACGATGTATTTAACCTTAATTCAAATGAACAACTGAAAAAAAATTTGGATGAACAATTTTTTTAAATAGGCTAGATTAGTATAAACTCTGGGCATAAACATGATACAAGCTCTGTATAATAAAAAGAAAGGTACCGTAGTTTGAATCTATTTGATAGCAGGGTGTGAAAATTTCACACAGTCCAGTTAGGAATGTTTCTACTTTAACCATAGAGTTTCGTGGCACAATTTACAGGGCACCAGTGTTGTTATTGGTATTTGTTGGTATTAATCTAAAATACTCAGGATTCTCGATTCGTCCGGATTACTGAAGGTTTAGTGTAGTAAGATATCACATGTAGTAAAATATCACATCTCATCAATTTATTTTAGTAGGCGACCTTTACTTATATTATTGATGTACTAGAACTAACAGAGGTAATATCTTAAGCCTATACTTCTACTTAAACAGCATTTCTTTAAACTGCAATATAAGTAATACAGTATTATTTTGAAATAAATATAATTTTTATAATGAAAATAGCAGTGGCTAATAAAAACATAACCACAATGTTTGCATTGCAATGTTGTTTCAGTGAGCAGAGCACAAATGTCAGTAAAAAACTAAACATTCCCACCCTTGCAGTTGAACTGTATTCGTCTAAACGAGAAATATTGGAATGTTTAATAACCCTCTGTTTCATGTTTCAGTTTTGTTTGGCCGGAAGGTATCTGTTATAAATGAGAATTTAATATGTGTTAGAACCGTCATAAAAACATTCCTTTACAGACTGGTTTAATTGATTTTATTACTATGTTTTTGTACGTTACAAACATGTTATCTCAATATATGGTGTATGCATTATCTTAGGGTGACAGATCAATTTGAATGTGATCTACAACATCTATGATTTAACGTTACCCGTGTTTCAGTCAGACGTACACAGTACTAATACCAAAATAAATGTTTGCTTCATATTTCTATATTTCGAACACAATTTCAAACAAATAAATACCAGTGAATCACAGCCGGAAGAGGGGTATGATAAATACCACAACCGAAATAGATAAAGTGAGTTTACCTATTGGTTGCCAGATTCTTGAAGTGTGTATATACTTCAAGTTCATACTCCGGCGTTGTACGCCAACCAACAACCGAATGTAAATTAGTAGTGAATTTAGTGTAAACCGTAATGCCAACGTATGAACTGTGCTCCTGATTGATGTAGCACAAGTGGTAAAATATACATCGAGCTTCGTCTCTATACACTTAAAAGAATATGGCACCCACAAAGTAAACTTATTAAGTACGTTATTGATCGTTCTTGAGACTTGGAATACACAAAGATAATGCAAATTGAAGAAAATTATATTTTTGTAATCATCATCTAAATTCATTCACATTTTACTAAATAGACTTATTGACTATGGTATGTACAGTTTGTTTAGTTTGTACCAAATTTCATCAAAATCTGAACATTTTTGCTCGAGTTATCGTGTAAAGGAACCACACATATGTATACTGTATGGATTTATTTGAAAATAATATATAGGTATATATATACCAAATACATATATATATAAATTGAAACGGATGGTGTTTTGGCCTCTGGGGACATCAAAACGAAAAAGTAAATCGGTCCCGGGTCCAGGTCTTACCATGAGACCTACGGTAATAGTTTATTGTTGTGAAATCCGCTAAAGTGACAATAAATAATACTACTGTTTTTTTCTCTTTTTTTTACAAAAAACATATGTACTAGCTTATATCCTAGTAAAAATAGTAAAGTCAACCGTAAAGCTTCAAGGTTTCTTTTAAATTCCTTCAATAGACATATAACAGCTTGTACAAAAATGCACACGACGGCGTTTGCACTATGTGATTTATTGTATCTCAAGTTAAAAGCCGACGTCGCTCATGGATTATGGAGGAGCTCGACCTAGTTCTTGCTATAAAGCTTACCACAGTAATGACAGCTTACTCTAGCGGAGTTTTATGAGGTTGATCACCCTTGGTAAGAAGAAAATAAAGAAAAACAATATTTAGAAAAAGTGAAAACTGATTGCTGAGCTAATATGTTTCTATTTTAAATTTTCCTAACTCAGTACAATTCTTCCTAAACATTCATCACATTTCCTTTCTTAAAATTCTTTAAAATTCATAGATTGTCTTTCATTCTCCCTAATCCTCGCTATTTATTACAGTAACAAGTTTTGTTCTCCATTTGATCTTCCCGGGTTGTTATTCATCAGTGCAGATCCATATATGTGTTTTTTGAAAAACTTAACAAAGTTTGCCCAACGTATAAGGTATCACAATTGTGACAATTTATTTTGTAGATACCCGAAGCGTCAAAATTGTTACAACCCTCTATCTGTGGATGAAGTATTGGTTGTAGTTTTACCTTACCTGAGAGATGTCTAGTTTAAAATATATTTATTCACTTTACAATATATTCTTCGTGTCGACTCACCATTATCGACTAGCAAACTGAATTGGTGTTTTCTGGCTAGAAAACGTCTCACCAAAGACTTGGTAGATATGAAATTTTATCTATTTACATGAGTTATCAGTGCCAAGGTCTCTGTAACATCAGTGTCAAGTGACTGACGCTATGGTTGAATCGTGGCTTGTAGGATTAATACTATCTGTCAGGTAGGTACCTAAAATATGTATACGCACCAATAAAATATGTAATATGTATATACCATTTAATATACACAACTTGGTTTAACTCTAAAATAAGATGCATATGCTGGACTCAGATTTCATAGGTTTGTTTATAAAACACAAAGTGGCGAAATATTTATTTTAACCTGATTACACTATAATTTAACAGTGCATTCAGTTTGTTATGGGTTTGAGTAAATTAAAAAGAAAGGCATTGTAAGGCTAGCAGATTTATATTACCAATAAATAATGTATCCCAAGTTTTATTTTCCAAAATTTGTGTTGGTAGTTTGTCAGCAATAAAATTGTATTTTGAATTGTAGATATGTGCCAAATATATAATTTTTATGAAATACATTGCAGTTTGGTGGTGCTTATACGTTGGTTTGCATTAAAGTTGGCCTTATCATTTGGGTTTCTTGAGTTTTGCCAAATTCTTCTGAGTCGTCTCTTTTCTGCTATCTTTTTCTTGATATGAATTGGGTAGCCTAGACCTATTTTCTCTGATTTTTCATGATTAGGTAGAGGTGTGGATTCTTTGGCAGAATTTTGAATACAGTCAACAAAATGATCAACAGCAGCTTCTTATAATATAACTCTTATAACTTGGGCATTTTATAATATTGTTTGAGAAGATTCTAGAATTTTATTTTTTTGTGTTTACTGTACGTACAACGACGCTATTCAAGCAAAAAGAGGAATATTAATCTGCAATAGAGGTAATACGATTTTTTGTAGTGAAATTGGTTCACGTTTCTCACCTATTCACAAAAACCCTTAACGGCTCCTGAATTATTATTGATGAGAATGTCTAATTGACAATAACCACACAATTTTATTAGTATTCTATTAACGTCCGTTTTTCTTTTCCCATTTTTGGTCCAAGATAACAGTGAATTAGGTTATGCTTAAAATCGAATTAATCTGATTAATATAGTAATTGAAATTTCTAATGGTTTCTCGCATTTTTAACTGATATGTGCAATGATGTATACAGTATCACAACAAATGAAAAACACTTAATTTATTGTGTAATCACACGAAGATTCAATTGATAAAAGATGAGTGCAAGTCTAAGATTAGTGCAATGTTCAACTTTATGAGTGCAATTATACTTTTTGATAAAGCGACAATCTTAAGCAATCTTGAGATTACGACGACCGCAATAAAATACTATTTCAATGGAAAGTTACATTTGCAAAGATGAACATTTTCTAAATAATTCATAAAACAAAGTATGGACCCAGTTTGAATTTGTATATTTTATTAATTAGTAAAACAGATAATTTTATTTCCAGGTTTCTAACTAAAACTTTATGTCCTAACAGTACTTTTGAACACCACGAAACTTTGTCAATATTGTTAAAAACCACACTTACTATAGTCTCCTTCATAGCTTCGCTGTAAATGGTGTTCGTTTACTTACTGTAATTCTGATTTCAAACCTAGGTAGAACACATCCCTGTGATTTGACATTTGCGTAAATATTGAGATGGCTGGGCTAATAATTATTAAACTAACTACTTTGTTTTTATTCCATCATAATGTTTTATTGTTTTGTTGTGAGCACCCTGTGATCCATAACGTGACTATATAACAGTCAAGTTGACTAATGTTTATTGTATAGTCAATGCTAATATATTAAACCTCAGCTGGTTATAATTATGAACATATTAACAACATTTGATCATTGTAGAATTCTATTATTTAAAACTCTTATCCATAAAAAGGGATCTTCAAGGTGACTTAACATATTCCCTTATGGATTAAAAATTGTTTTACATAAGTTTTAGACAGAATCAAGATACGTTTCTTCCAGAACATGTAGACATTTTTGATGTTTGATATTTCCTGGTGGAACATTTAAAAAAATATAACTTATCTACAAACATTGCTTGACTATACAGTGTTTTTAAAAGTCCCGGAATGGTGTAATATATTTTTTACATTTTAAGATTAAGTAACACAGTTTGACATACCAATAATAACCATAAATTTATATTCTTTCAAGCTATTATTTCTTTATTACCTCTTAAGGGGGGATGGCCCATGAGGAGTAAGAAAAAAACTCTCAAAAAGCAGCATAGGTCGAGTTTAGTGTCAAATTAAAGGTTTTATATTTAGTAAAACACATTTCCGCAAACCCGAACTCAAACGGCCAACCAAGTAAAAAATGGCAGCCATTCAAATACTTCTTAAATCTGCCGTTTGAGTTCGGGTTTGTGGCGTTGTGTTTTGCTATCAAAGACATTTAATTTGATACCAAACTCGACCTATGCCGCTATTTGAGAAATTTGTCTTACTCCTCATGGGCCATCCCCTTTAAGAGGTAAAAAAGTAATAGCTTGAAAGAGTAAACGGTTATTATCGATATACCTAGTTTTATTACTTCATCTATAATGGTAAAAATATATTACACCGATCCGGGACTTTTCAATCACATTTTATAGGCCAATAATTAATTATATTTATATATATATATTTATTTATGAGCACTATTGCGCTGTTCTGAAGGTCCGAGATTAAAACATTTTGATCACCAACTTCCCTGGTATAAGATTTGCGATAAAACTGTGACCTGCTAGGTCGTATCCCAAGTGGAAATGCAGGTCAAATTACATACAGTGTAAGACAAAAATTATAGGTTTGTCAAACAAGGACATGTCCACTATCTTTGTACAGATCTCACCGCTAAAATCCATACGATTGTTTAATTGTGTTTTTAACTTTACTTACAGATGTCGTTATCAAAACATAATCATTTCCCTTACCGGCAGAATATTCAAAGAGCATTGTAACGAAATTCAGATAGTTAAAACTTTGAACAACTTAAAAATGAAAATAGTCTTAAAAGAAAGTAGTTTGTACACTGAGATTCTGTATAAAATAGAGTCGCATTCGAATTATATTTTGGGAACAAGGCTCTTTGCCACTAAAATGAGACATGTTATTGACGTGCTTTACTATCACATAAATTTTAATTTAAAACACTCAATACATGTGTTTTTTTTTTAATTCTATTGTTTTAGGGTCACTACTTGATTTGATATAACCTTATTTTATGTTATTCGTTAAGTCACGTTTATCTCAGACTTTTATTTTTGGTTTTGTTGTTTGGTTGTCCAGTCGTTGTTCTCATAATAGTAGATCGTTTTATAAATATGTAAAATAAGGCATCTTAGCGCGAAAACAAGACTAGCAAAATAAAAAATAATATAATGGCTGAACAATTATTTGTTGTAAATGATAATTTAGCTTATCAATTAAAAATCACATGGTATTCTAAGTATAAAATCATTATTTTAAGTTTAACACTGAATCAATCCTAATATTGTTACAGACTTCTGAACCTTCAACACACCTCAGCAGAGCCGGGAGTAGACGATGCATCCAAAGAGTTTGTCTGTTATAATAAAAACCAATGCAATGATATCATGTATTCCAACAAAAACTACGGAGCTGCAGAACCATTTTTCACCAGCCTTCATTCGAGTATACAAAAAGCAGAGTTAGAATTAGCCAACCCCAATGACTACCCGCTACACTACAATGTGGGACATGAGGAACAGTTTGATTTCATAGTGGTTGGGGCGGGTTCAGCCGGCTCTGTAGTGGCAAGTAGACTGTCAGAGGTGGGTGACTGGAGAGTGCTACTAGTAGAGGCTGGTGGAGACCCTCCTGTGACGTCAGAGGTTCCATCGCTAGCTGTGTTTCTACAGGATACTGAAGTCGACTGGCAGTACAGAACAGATGCTGACGAGGAGAACTGTCTAGGAATGGTAGGGAACCAATGTAAGTGGCCAAGAGGAAAGGTTCTAGGTGGTTCTAGTACTATAAATTACATGATGCATACACGAGGACATCCGAAAGACTTTGACAGTTGGGCAGCTGCGGGAAACAAAGGGTGGAGCTACGAAGAGGTCTTGCCGTACTTCAAGAAATCAGAAAACTTGGACGATCCTTTGATTTGGGCAACGGAGGACGCTAAAATATACCATAATAGAGATGGTTTGCTGACGGTTGGCTCATGGGCTGAGAATGAAATGAAAGAAGCTATAGACGTTGTTGCAGAAGGTCTAGCAGATATCGGATACCCATTCAATGCAGATCTCAATGGAAAAAATCATTCTGGATTTACAAAAATGTCAGGAACCATAAGAGATCAAAGAAGATGCTCTTCTGCAAAAGCCTTTCTAACGCCTGCCAAAAATAGAAGGAATCTATTTCTGTCCAAAAACTCACTTGTAACCAAGATATTAATAGAAACACAGCGGAAAAGGGCTTATGGAATACGTCTGATAAACAAAAAAGGAAAGATGATTGAAGTCAAAGCGATAAAAGAAATCATTGTATCAGCTGGAGCTATTAATTCACCACAACTGCTCATGCTCTCAGGTATAGGGCCCGAGCGGCAATTACAAGAATTTGGGATTCCAGTAATAAAGAATTTACCAGTTGGAGAGAATCTTCAAGATCACTGCCTCATGATAACGATGGCTTCAACGTTAAATATAAACGTTACACTTTCACCACCTAACGATCAAGACACATTCAACTTTCTTTTAAAAAAGCCGGGAAATCTAACCTCTCCTAACTCCTTTCCATTTGCAGCCTTCATAAACACAGCTGATGGAGATCACCCTGACATGGAGTTGCTTCAAAATCACGTCTCTAGAAACGACAAGAACTCTATAACTGGACTTTTAAAATTGTTCAACTTCAAAGACGAATCAATAGAAGATTTTAAAAAAATTAATAAAATTGACTACACAATTATCTGGCTTGCTTCTTTGCTGAAACCTTACAGTAGAGGACGAATTTTATTGCAAAGCACCCAGCCAAACATTTATCCCAAGATTGTTGCAGGGACATTTACCGATCAGCGTGATGTTGAAACGTATCTTAAGGTTTATGATTTCATTTCAAGGCTAGTTGATACTCAAGCTATGAGGAGTGTTGGGGCAAAGTTCCATGAAATCAAGGTCCCAGGGTGTAGTCAACATGAGTTTGCTTCTCGTGCGTACAGGGAATGTGCTATGAGACATCTCACAGGAACTACCTACCACTACAGCGGGACTTGCAAGATGGGTCTTGCCGGGGACTCCTCAGCAGTAGTGGACCCTACTCTCAGGGTACATGGTGTAGAAGGCCTCAGAGTCGCTGATGCTTCAGTCATGCCTACCGTCGTCTCTGGCCATCCCAACGCCGCCATCGTCATGATTGGTGAGAAAGTGGCAGACCTGATCAAAGGAGATTGGTTATCACGCTAAAATAATCGTATTTTAGAATTAAAAATGAATACATGGTGCCCACAAAAGATTAGTACACATTTCATCCATTAGCCATTTTCATTTCAACACCCAATGTTCTATTTTTGTTTGTTGTATCGGCTACATGCTTAAATTTAGTATTACTAATGTTTTTTCCGAGTTTGTTCATTCGAATAGGTATTGTCACCTAAAATAGAAAATTTTGACCAGTAGATTTAATGGACAAGTTTGGCATATTGGCTTCCTAGATTTTTCGACCAAATTCTGTGTGTTTTCTCCTTGTTGGGTGAATGAAAGACATTTAAAATCTCAGATAATGAGCTAATAGATAACATTTTGAACGCTTTTCTTCAGGATTCCAAATAACGCCATTTCCATTTAAATTCATGTTAAAAATCAGTTGTTTGCATTTTGTTTTAATTTAAAAAAAATGTTTGTCAGAGTTTTCTTCCTTAATTTATCAACTGAGATGTTTTGTCTGGTAGACTATGTCCCTTTTTACCATATAATAAGGCTAAACCCTATCATAAGGGGTGATGCGAGGAAAAGAAGGAAGTTAGTTTGCCAACCTCGTCTATTTTATATGCCAGCAAATAATTAATTATTTGTAATAATTAAGGTCACATTATCTATTTAGATGAGCAAACCGACCAACAATTGGGTGTAAAACTAAACTGTAGTATGTGGCCAAAACACCTAACTCAGGTAGAGCATCGTACGTTAAAAAAATAACAATAAGGCTAAGGTATGAAATTGTGCTAATCTTTTAAATATTTAGTTAAATATTTGATAATGATTTATTTTAGATTTTCTCAATGAACATGCATTTAATAGTTTTATTCAAGTATTAATTGGTAATTTGTAATAAGAAACGCTTAGAATATAAACGTTTTAGAATGTGATACATAAACTTGTTCTCACATACATGAAAGAAGATAGAATGGAATAGTATTTTGGTAAAAAAATTAAGATTTTGTACCAGAGAGAGCGGTTTGAAGCTTTAAGAAGAAGGCAGTTAATTTTTAAATGAAGAAGTTCTCCAATAGTTTGACTTCAGGTTTTTTATATGTCTAATTAGCTTAGGTGATAATTAGCTTGGGGGAAAATGATGTAAAAGGTCATGTTAGCCCGTAGTGAAATTGCAACTTCAGTCGGTTCATAATAAAACTCAAAAGTATGTCGGGGAAAACCGACGGGTAACAACCAGTCAGCAATAAATGACAACTTTGATGAAATCTGTTTATGTACTGTCACAAACCTGTCATTGTTTGATGTATTTGTTTCATTCACCAAGAAGGGTGCACGGGAAAAACGATCATAGTCAAAAACATTTTTTTTTTTAGATATTTACATGACAACAATGCTCTTGCATTGGACTATCACACAGCAGTTCAAAAACCAGCGAAAAATGATCGTAGTCAGAGTAAATCTCATTTGAATTCTAGCTATACAATGGAAAAACGATCATAGTCATCTAAAACAAGGGAATATCGATCATGGTCTTTGCGTGCCAGGGAAAAACGATCATAGTCGTCCATGTGTTGGCACTACTGTTTTGCAATAGAAATCATTATTAGTGAGTGAGTTGTCGTTATTATGCTGTTCTCATTTTGAGGTTATCAGAGTGCTTTTAATTATTTAAATAGTATTTGATTGACTAAGTAACGATAAGTTATTGATTAACAATGTCGAGTGAGGAAGCAGATGATCTTGGTATTACAAGTCATTTTATTTATTTTTTTATTATTTCTTCACTGTGCCATATCAAAACGCGGTCTATATTATGGTAAGAACAACGTATTAAAAGTGTACAGAAAAAATACTATGTAATTACTGTGTAAAATGTATCAGTAGGCCTAGGTGACGTTGTTCTATTGCTAGTGGGTATAGGCCATGTTGTGGAAAAATGATCATAGTCAGATGACTATGATCGTTATTGCATTGGAAGGTGTGTATTTGTTTGGGTTTTTATTTTTTTTACATACTATAAATAAGAAAATGATTTTAAAAATAGTACAATAGGTACATAAATGTACTCACTAGCATATTATGTGTCCTGAACTTGAATAAAAAGGAGTTTTAGACTCTTTGACACTAAATAAAACCTTAAAATCGCGTTTCTGGAAAAGTTTGTTTTTGTGACTATGATCGTTTTTCCCGTGCGCCCTTCGACATCAGTATTATAGGCCATGATAATCACTGTGCATGTATGCAATATTAGTGCCCAGCTGAACCCTATGTTGAATCAACAGCATCACTTTATACCTAATATTAGAAGCATTACAATAGCATGGTCATTAAACGCAGTTTTTACATTGTTGAATTTGTTCATTGAATTTACGTACAACCCGACCTAATACACTTAAGTTCTGTTATTGTTAATGCAGCTGTTACATTATTACGAATATGCATTACAGATTTATCTCATTGCAATATTCGGTATGATGGTTTTTCCCAAATTATTATAAGCTATTATTATGTGCATCTAAATTCTGCTGTTGATTATGCATTTAGGAATTTTAAGACTTATAAAAGGTTGGTTAGCACACATGAATTTAATCGTGCAATTATTAAATTTACATCTTCTCATAATAAATCTTGCGTCTCTAAGCGTAGATTCAAATATATAAACGTACCTCAATGTTGTTGGTGAAAAAAACAAATTTATCATGCAACCGTTATACACAATAAGTCTACAAAAGGATTATTTGTTAAAACGCATGTTTGATGGATTGGTCAGCACATTGCCGCTGGACATGTACGTCTAAATGACAGCTTGATTCATTGCTCATCGATACACATCCGACCTACTATAATGACGTGTCGATTACTCAGACATTGATGAGTAGAGGATCCCTTGGATTATAAGCGTACTGCTGTATTGTGCATCTATCAGGAAACCATCCATTAATTCAATTATTAATACGATTAAACACAGGGAAATATATCAAGACGAATCAAAATTATTGTCATCTGGATTAGTACCGTTTGGATAATTTCAAATTGCGTAAACTATTATAATATCAAAGCCAGTATATTTTTTTAACATGCAGGTTACTAATTCATTCTCAGTATTATTTGATTTCATCCTAATAGTTTTTTTTTCATAGTAATTTACGTAAATGATGTGCTATATAGAGAGAGTAATAAAGTGATGCAGATTTAGAGATCCTCAATTATTTTAGTGAAGTATTAATTAAGCAATTATTCATCAGAATGTTTCACCATCCCTCCCTCGCATGAAAAAAGCATTTGGTAAAATAGGTTAAATCAAAGCGTTGAACGAAATGGGAAACTCTGCAACAGTAGTCGTAGTATCTTTAAGTGTTGTTAAGCTATTTCCAAGCGTACACAGATTACGTGCAACAAAGTAAACAGTGTGCGACAAAGTAAAAAGTGTGCGACAATGTAAGAGAGTGCAGCAATTAGCAGCTTTCTGTACAATATAAACAGTACATGAAGCCAACTTTGTCATGTGACTGTAAGAAAAGTATATATTTCAATTCGTTTAGTAATTACGAATAGGAAGTACTTGAGCCAGGAGCAACTAAGAATATAACATAGCATAAGTAAACACAGAGAAAACTAATATCGCTGCTCATATAACGGATAATTTGTAACATGACAACATCGGCAATATAACGTGTAGAACTTCAAAAGGATGTGTCTACTCCAGTTAGAAACTGCAAGATTCCATTTTTAGTAAGAGTTGTTCATATTGACAGACATAAAACAGCTAGTCGCACAAGGAGGTTCATTCTATTAGGCTTATTTTTATAATACTTATTTATAAAAGTTGGCTTAATATAGGTTCAGAATTATACTTCTCCTGACTCAAACATCTACTGGAACCGACCTGTTTTTCTGTACGAGCTTTAATATTCTGAATCTAAAATGTTCATATATAGACTAAACATGCGTAGACCGCACACATATATTCAAGAATAACATATCTATATCGGAGGGATAATTTTTCTTAAGTTTTGTATGTATCTCTTGTATATTTTTTATGATGAATGATACGATTTTGATAAAAAAAAAGAATAGGCAAGCATGTTTCCTTTAAAACCTTTTTCTCAGCTCGTGTGCATCACAGGGAAAATCTACGCAAAGTTATTTGCATGTAGATGTGCAGAATCCCTTTATAAATAAAAAAAACCCAAAAAACAAAAAAATAATAATTAACATAGGCCTTATGGGTTGCTATGCTGGTGACGAAATAATAACGTAATACGAACTGAAAATGAAAACAAATGGAAGAAATTCCAATCACATGTTTTACTTACAGCTTGGGGTGCAAATAGAAAAGTTTGCACAATACATATATTTGGTGGAGTTTTCGACCACTAGTACTCCTTAATATAGGCCAAATTGTTCTCCTTAGAAAACAAAACTAGCGTAATGATCCGTTACTAAAAGTTACATTTATTTATTGACGGATCGTGTTCAGCTAGAGTTTTGATATTTTTATGATTACAGATTTTATGACAAAACCCGTCTAGATTCACAAAATCCGTTGAGGTTTTCGCAACACCCGTCTAGATTTATATAATAATAAATTGATGTTTAGATAACTTTATGCATTTAAAAGCTGCTAAATCATGACGGTTAGGTTTGTGGGCGTAAATTTTTTCACAAGATTTGACCGGCAAACCCTGATAAGTCTACCAACACACTAACAGTCGAAGACTAGAAATGTCGAAATAAAATTAACAAATTGGTGAAAAGTGTCGCTATGAACTATAATCCAATCAGTCTGGTATTTGGTCGAGCAAATTAGTTCTCTGTTGGCAAACAAGTTTACGTCGCTGACAAAACCCGGTCTCTATCCATGGTGAATGTACACTGAATAATTGTACATAATTTATCGCTACATGGCAACAACACAATAATACTGTGTTCTTTTCTTAAAATCTAATCAGTTCCTTGTGTCCAAGCAACTGATTAGATTTTAAGAAAAGAATATAATAATTTAGTCAAAGAAATCTGGTTCCTAAATGGCCTCTAACTTAATTAAGTTAGAGGTAATTTCTTTGACTTCAATATTAAGGAATTACAATTTATCTATACTATTATATAAAAATCTAATGGTGTCTGTCTGTATGTGTATTACTAATAGGTGCAAAAACTACTGAACCAACTGGGCTTAAATTTTACAAAAATATAGTTACCATACCAAGGACCATTATAGGACTATTCACACTTCGATACTGACAGTGGGCTTTGCCCCTTTGGCTTTAAAAGTTCTGAGGTGAGGATTTTAAAAGTAAATATTGATTGGTCTCCATGGTTACAATGAGAATACTCACAATGTTTACATTTGCTTTGACATTTCAATGTAAACAAGAAGAACTGCCAAATTGCATATTTCACATTTTAAGACAGCTGATCCAATTAAATTTAATATAATATAATGTTTCATACAATTATTATGTTGTTGGTTTATTTAATCTAAAAATTAATCAAAGATCAATTATTCAAAAACTATGTCAATGATTATAGAAATAAAAAAATATTCTAAAAGCATTGCTGCGTCAACTCAGGCTGTACTTTAGATTTTTAAGGTGTCTTAAGTGTTGTGAAAATAATGTTATTGATATATTTTCATGGAAACAATAAGAAAATTCCAATGTATAGATGTTTTATATGAATTTGGAGTCTACTTTAAATAAATTCGAACTGCTTAACATGTGTTAGATTAACTTAACACAACTTTCACATCACATTGTTTTTTTTATATGTATATTTAGGTAAATTTAGTGATTGTGTTTTGCTAAACCTATGCTTAAATTAAACTAAAGAATATCATCAATAACTAAATTGTATATCGTTGATTTAAATACTCTTATTTTATCTTAACATTGCTTTCAGTTCACATTTACTTTATTTGATAAATTTATTATTTGTGTTTTGCCACATCACTGATTAAATTAAACCAAGGAAAATATAATAAAACTAAGCAGTACACAGTGTTCTTTTGTTTCTTACATCAATGAAATATCTGTTACTACGTTTACTTAATGGTAAGTGTGAAAATGTAAAGGCAATAGACGATGGAACTGATTAAAAGAACTGGTATGATATTAAGTTGTTTGTTGATATTTTTGTAGAGTAGAATCAGAGATGCAATGAAGCATATACTGTATTTGCTATTACATTTTTTGTCCTTGGTCCTTGATGCTTTGATAATCATATTAGTTTTGTCTGCTGTCGTTAATGCTAAATTATTTGTTTAACATTTTTTATAGTACAGATATAGTTTATTTAATATTTCAAAAGACTATTGATAAGGCACAACAATATTTCTAAAGATTATAACAGCTGACTTAGTTTTGCTAATGGTTTTTTGTGAGTGAAGAAACTGAAGACGAAAGGATTTGTGATTTAATATGAAAAAGAGTGAAATTAAAAAATGTTCATTCAAATTTAAAAATTAGTATTTTTGCAACTTCAAAATTGAAATTTAAAATGTAAAAAATAAAGAAAAAAATATGTAACTAAGGGAGATGAAGGTAAATCGTGTATGTGAAAGTTTTATTCAAAGATTTGGTCAGTTTTTCTCATATCAGCCTACACAAGATTTAAAATTAGTTAAACCCAAAATGGTGGTATCCACTACTTACCAGATTTAAAAGTCATAACTTTAACGTTTCTATTAAGGCCATGAAAGTTGAATTTTGTTTCTAAAAGCATTGGTGGATGTGTAACTATATTATATGCAACAGATGTAAAGATAAAAATGTTTCTATTTTGTGTCCTCTTCCCGTTGCAAAGCACGGGTACAACAGCTAGTAATACATATCCCCTTTTAGCTGTATACAAACTAACTACGAATTTTCAGCTGCTTTTACTGAATTAATATACTTAAAGGCTTACAGTACAAATTAAATCCATCAAGACAAAAATTTATGGTAAAAAGGGTTTCGTCGATTAAATTTTCATATTATAGTATGAAATAAATAATTTGTCAAATTTGATCAACCTATAAAAAAACAAAAGTCTAAGATAGTTTTAATTTCCCCCACAAGAAAAACGTAAGAATTTAAAATATATTGATTTTTTGTAATTTTTCCATTATGTTCAACACTTAAAATATATATATAATAATTTTTTTTAATATAAGGCTCTACACGATGGCTGTAATGGACATTGGACGCTTACCTACATGTTTTAATGGTAAAAATAAGAAATAAACATTTTTGAAAACTGTCAAATCTCATAACATCTTGTTCCCACGACCCAATCTTGCTGTTTCAGGAACTCGGACGAAAATAGCTCGAGTTATCGCGTTCACGGCCACAAAATTACACAAATATACATTGTGTTATAATGTACATTGTACAATGTACATTTTTAAGGAGTATGTAGTGTTTTTGGGCTACTTTCAGTCCCGGGCTTAGGCCTTACCGTTTCATCTACGGCTATAGCAAAAAACTTCTATAGGGGGGGTCTTCCCTATAGGGATATTAGCTCTAAAACGTTTTACGTTTAGAATATCTCTGGTAACTAATAGGAGTAAAATAACAAAGTAAAATGGTTAATTGTCATCTTTGTTAATACTGTACATCTAAAAAAGTTTGCCTATATAAATAAAACATGTTTTTACAAACCTCCCATAACCCCTCTCCATTCGTTGGATCGGGCTGGTTCATGAGCCCATTCAAAAATAAATAGAGTTGGATATTTGAATCAAATGTTATAAGAACGAAAACTGTTAGTTCATTCAACTTTTCTGCTCCATCCAGCATATAGATATGCGTTTACCCTTGATCCATGAGTTGCACGGATGTTAACCCTCAGCTTGGCTGATTACAGGGAATCAGACCTCAACAACTCAATCTGACGTTATCTGATTGGTTCCCAAACTTGTAATCACATCTGTAATAGCAGCCTTCCTCGTGCCACGGTGCTATCAAACATCTGATTAGCTTTCCTCTAAATTAGTTTCACTAGTCAATAAAAATAAAAACAATTAATGAAATACAACTAGCAATAAAATGATACTTTGATTTGTGTAATATATATTATATATATTATTTTTGTATAATATATATTACACAAATCAAAGTATCATTTTATTGCTAGTTGTATTTCATTAATTGTTTTTATTTTTATTGACTAGTGAAACTAATTTAGAGGAAAGCTAATCAGCTGTTTGATAGCACCGTGGCACGAGGAAGGCTGCTATTACAGATGTGATTACAAGTTTGGGAACCAATCAGATAACGTCAGATTGAGTTGTTGAGGTCTGATTCCCTGTAATCAGCCAAGCTGAGGGTTAACATCCGTGCAACTCATGGATCAAGGGTAAACGCATATTTATATGCTGGATGGAGCAGAAAAGTTGAATGAACTAACAGTTTTCGTTCTTATAACATTTGATTCAAATATCCAACTCTATTTATTTTTGAATGGGCTCATGAACCAGCCCGATCCAACGAATGGAGAGGGGTTATGGGAGGTTTGTAAAAACATGTTTTATTTATATAGGCTAACTTTTTTAGATGTACAGTATTAACAAAGATGACAATTAACCATTTTACTTTGTTATTTTACTCCTATTAGTTACCAGAGATATTCTAAACGTAAAACGTTTTAGAGCTAATATCCCTATAGGGAAGACCCCCCCTATAGAAGTTTTTTGCTATAGCCGTAGATGAAACGGTAAGGCCTAAGCCCGGGACTGAAAGTAGCCCAAAAACACTACATACTCCTTAACAATGTACATTGTACAATGTACATTATAACACAATGTATATTTGTGTAATTTTGTGGCCGTGAACGCGATAACTCGAGCTATTTTCGTCCGATTTTGATTGAACTTGGCTTGAAGGTGTAGCGTGATAGAGAAATTTGATAGTGGAATGAGTTCCTGAAACAGCAAGATTGGGTCGTGGGAACAAGATGTTATGAGATTTGACAGTTTTCAAAAATGTTTATTTCTTATTTTTACCATTAAAACATGTAGGTAAGCGTCCAATGTCCATTACAGCCATCGTGTAGAGCCTTATATTAAAAAAAAATATTATATATATATATTTTAAGTGTTGAACATAATGGAAAAATTACAAAAAATCAATATATTTTAAATTCTTACGTTTTTCTTGTGGAGGAAATTAAAACTATCTTAGACTTTTGTTTTTTTATAGGTTGATCAAATTTGACCCACAGAAAGGATATATTTCTTCAAATATATTAAGTAAAAATATGGTGGAACCAAGTTTAAAAGTAAGTAGGCATAACATTGCATATTGCACATGCAATATTTTATTACCTACGAAAAATTTACCTTCCAGTTAAGAGAATGCATTTGTTTGCTATTTTACGTTTTCAAAAGTTAAAAATAGAGCGCAATATTTTTTAAATATGATAGTTATTTTTTAAACATGAATAGTTTTGCCTCATTAAAAGTTAGTTATAGTGCTTAGCTTTTTAAGTTCACATAACCAATTCAACAACTCATTATCGACTAAGAATCAAACTAATAGCAAATTAGAGATTTAGACTGTATTCGACATGGCAGCGACACTACTCAGTCATTTCGATGACTTTGAAATAGTTCACTTATTTGATAAACAAATTAAATCCACCCTTAACACGTCAAAATAGTTAAATGTATTCGTGTAGTTACACGTTTTATTTGTTTGTACTGGGTGGTAATTGCATTTCTATCACTGACGGTGGATACTGAATTAGAAATATTGTTGTCCTAGTAAATTGTTTTTTTTTCTTAAATAACTATTTGTTTCTGTAATATGGTTAGACCTAAGACTGGTTGTTGGAACTGAGAAATTAGTCTCTGGAACCCAAAACTTAATAACGATAATAATTTGTATTCGAGCACTTTTAGAATTAAGAAGGTATATTGTCCCAACAACTGTTGTTAAGCATGCAATGAAATGTATAAACCTTTAGAAAGTAAGGGGGAAAATATGGTCGGTTTTGTTCCTAGTAAGAAAAACATGGGGGAGCGAGCTGGTCTAGTGGCTAGAGCGCGGGACTCCCAATCACCATCGAACGACAACAATTACCAATGGATTTTATCCAAGTGATAATGCCGCAACCCCTTGGTCCAGCCTGAAGTAATGTGAAAAACAATCCAGGCTCGTTCCTAGCGTCTTAGGAGAAAGTAAAAATAAAAAAAAATAAAAACATGCGAAACGATATTCTTTATTGCCTTAGTATGTAGTAAAACGACTCTATTCTCTACAATAATTCATTTGTACTAACTTGCAAACTATAAATCTGGCATCGGTGTGCTAAAACATTGATAAATACGTCAATGGTTGAAGACAAGAACAAAATGGAAACGTATTCTATTGAATGTATCGTTTTGTGACTTTAACTCGAAAAGAAGCAGAAAACATAGAACGCATAAATATTTGTCGTCAATAGTTTTAAAATTTAGTTTCTCAAATATTACCATAATACCTTCTCCCCTATACAGTATTACCCACCTGTAATATTATTGAGCCTTAAACCATGAAGGCTCAATTACCATGAAGTAATTTATTCAGTTACATAAATTACTTCTTATATCCCCTTCTGAAGCATTACAGGATACATTAATAGTAACGAACACATCAATTATTACATTTCACCACTAGTAAAAGAGTTCATTGCGATTTTGAGACAAAATAATGTAAAATATATGTAAATCTTGTTTAGGTATGCACCACAAATGTGTTAAAATATACTTTTTCCGAACAACTCTTGTTCTGTTGTCAAAGAGAAGGCTGTCACTGAAGGGGGACTAAGAACTTAATTCAATATAGAGGGACCAGCCATGCACTTTGGCGCTATTAGAGCCGAGACAGTGCTTTAATAATGTGACTCTAACCTAATAAGTACAGTTTGAGAACAAAAGCGTATTGGTAATTGTTAAATTCATTTAAAAATATGAAATAGGTGCAGGTGCACGTATTTTTAATTGACGGCACATAAGTCTTTAATGTGTAACTTGATTTGATTGTAACCATAGGGCTATCTTACGCAATGTCTATAACATACTACATATATGACAACGTATTTTGCATCTGCCTTATCTAGATAGTAAGAATTCTAATAAAAACCAAATATCTTGATTACATTTGATGATTTCTTAACTCATTGAAATCGTCAATATATAAGGTTTGTAAATGATTACTACAAAAAATACTTCTATTTTAACAGTGTTCAAGTATCAAGTTAGTACCGTATGTATTATTCCTGATAACTTTTCATATACAATTTTACAAAGCCAACATAATTATTACAATTGTTTAAACATCTCTAAACGAATTCAGTCAAGTTAACAAACAAAAGTTATACAATTAATGTTAACACATCCGTTAATGCTTAAGACTACTTTAAAACCTTACTAATTTAAATCTTTTTAATATATTAAATATCATAAACTATTACTTTAAAGTATTATTGTCCTAAATCAGTATGTTCACTATGGAAATTTAAATTTAATAGGCTACCTATCAATTTTTATTTACAGTATATGGAATAATTTGCAAATGCACATTGGCTTGAATCAACACCTTTATTACCTATATACAATTGCATCTTTTTTTAGCATAACAGATGATTCTGAAGTATCATGTTCAAATTTCACCAACTATCAAAGGCTTTTAACAATGTGAACGTATCGCAATTCTAAGCTATTCATCCAAAAATATGGTCTTTAAAAAGGTCAAGGGTCACAGGCGATAATAATGTTCTTTTGGATTCGTTAACTCGCTACCTAAATGCCCTACGATCATCTCAATCACATAAAAGCCTTAATGTTTGCTACAAAAAGTTCAGAAAGGCCAACCAATTACTGTTGAGTTATCAGATTGTTAGTTGAGCAACTTGTTACAGTGTCTAAATGTAATTGGTAACTCTGGGCCAATCACTGCCTGCAACAACAACTGCTGAACAACTACGATATTTCACAGGCAATTGTTACGTGGATGCAATACAATTTGTAATAAAAGTTCTACAAAACTCTTAACGAGTCCGAATAATAGATTTTCGTATATTAAAAAGTGTATTACTATAAAGCCAAAGAGATGTTAATATTTCGATAAGGATTAAAATAACCTAAAATCTTAAAAGATAAATAAATACCCCCGCCGCAGCAAATCTGGAGACGAATTTCCATTTTCCAAAATGGATTTTAAATTAAATATATTCAAATAGCATTGATTTAACAAGTACACAGGTTTGCTGCTACAGGGGGCGTATTAAACTGTGTTTTTAGTAAAATATCAATAGCTTAGTATAAAATATATAAATTTCCCAATTTCGGTCAAAATAAATCCATATACAAGCAAACTACAATAGTTTACTTATTCTCCATAAGAATAACATAAGAATTTAAAATTTACAATTATATCAACTTTCTACGTAACCAATAATCGTACAAAAACACTTAAATACATACAATATACTAAATTATTTTATTTTTAAGCTCGTAAAATGGTTTAGAGAGCAATTAAGAAATTCTATGTTTTGAGGGTCAAAAATAACAGAATCCAATTCTTACCCCATATATCCCCCCATAAAGCCCCGCCAATCACGCTGGTTGGCGAACTCGTTTGAATAAACATAGTCTTACACTTGTGTACCAAATTCGATCGAAATAGGATTAAATATATATAATATATATATATATATATATATATATACAGACTGTCCCAAAAGTCCCGGACCGGGTTAATGTTTTCTAAACGAAAACAGATAAACCAATAAGATTTGGTACATCAACACCCCACCTAAAAATCTACTTTTTTAAGTAACTATCAATTTTCTGTCATATCATGCGGACTTCCCGCAAGGAGTCAGAAGGAAATCTTAAATAGAAGCATAGGTTGGCATGTACATCAAATTAAAGGACTTTACTAGCAGAATACAATGCCGCAAATTTGAACTCAAACGGACAACCGAGTCAATAATGACAGTTGTTCAAAGATTAATTTAATTTGCAGTGCTATACTCCTCAGGGGGCACAGCCCTAGGAATCGGAAGAAAATTGTTAACGTAAGCATAGGTTGATATGCACATCAAATTAAAGGTCTTCACTAGCAGATTACAATGCCGTAAATTCAAGCTCAAAAGAACGCCTGAGTAAAAAATGGCAGTGCGGTTTGCGGCATTGTATTCTACTAAAAAAGACCTTTCATTTGATGTGCATATTGACCTATGCACCTATTTAAGATTTCCTTCTGACTCCTTGCGGGACGTCCCAATGATTTGACAGAAAATTCATAGTTCCTTGAAAAAGTAGATTTTTAGGTGTGGTGTTGATGTACCAAATCTTATTGATTTATCTTTTGTCGTTTAGAAAATATTAAACCGGTCCGGGACTTTTGGGACAGTCTGTATATATATAGCCTATGGCGAAATCAAAACGAAAAAGTAAATTGGTCCCGGGTCCAGATATTCTTACAATGAGACCTAAGGTAATAGCTTATTCCCTCTATGGAAAATTCGCTAAAACCAATACTATCCATTTTTCTACTACATTACTAAAAAAAAATACCTGGTTGTGGTCAAACTGATTCACTCCACATAATTATGTTAAATTATTGAGAACTTCAAGTTTATTTAGCAAAACACTCGGCAGCTAGCTGCATTTACTACCATCAAAATCTTATTTTAAATAACTATTTATCAAATAATTTCAACGTGAATAAGTACGCAACATGTTGTAATAAATTAAGGAGGAAATTAATGCTAAAAGTCTTTAGAATCAGATCAACATGGGGTGAGGATAAAACAAAACAAATGATACTCCAATCCAATGTCTGACCAATGAAACATCACCAACGTGTATTTTACGTGTTGTTGGGTTCTGATAAGGTATATTGAATGTGAGGACATTTATCCAAAGTGATAAAGAAATTTAAAAAAAATTAGAGTACAGTAATTGGTTAAATTTGATTTGCATTTGAATTATAATACAGTACCATGCATAATTTCAATAATCTAAGAAAACATAGTTTAAATTGATTCCAAACTTGATGTTTGGAAACATTATGTTTGCTATTTTATTGACAAAAATGAAATTATCAAGTTGTTATTTTTTAAATATCGAACCAATATGCTTAAATGGGTTAAAAATATGTAAAGGTTAATTAAGTATCAGGAATCTCTCTTAAACAACTCCAATGCTAATAATTGTTTCTTATTAATTACACAATATTTGCTCTTCATAGGCATTTAGTCTCAATCTTTGTTTACCATAACTAGCTATGTTTGTATTCATAATAATCATGTTAAATAGCTACTGTAAAACTCTATATTATTACTATTGTTGTGGTATATGTAAATTCTTTTGCACGTTTTATGTACAAAACGTATCTAAATTTAGGGTCAAAACGTGTGCATTTAAAAATGCACATATGTCAACCCTAAATGTTGATATTCAAATTACTCTTGAACTCTACTGTTTGCTTTGCATATTTAAACTATATATGGGAATAAACTAATCAATTTCCTAAGTGGTGTCACTAAGAATTTATAAAGTTGTAAAAAGTAGAAAGAAATAAAATGCAAAAGCGATGTCAATATTATTTTATTGGAATATGGTTGATTGATTCCATTACAGATCGTGCTATTCTAATGTAGAACATTGGCTTTACTAACTACATTTCCTAGAGTCGTAAATGTATACGCTTTTAAATCTCATTTCAAAAAATTTCATTTTAAATATTTAAGTTAAGTTTTATAACTGCTTGTTGTAGATTTCACTTAAACGATGATTTTAAGTGCAATTTATTACTTTTGAAGTTTTCCAAGACTTGCAAAGTAAAACAGAATTTCCGGGAAGAAATATTAATAAATTTAACTAGTTGAAAGATCTCGTTACTTGTATTTATGATGAAGAGTAGTTAATTAGGGCTATAATGAGGAAGGCTAAGTCAATGAGTCAGTTGTAAGTGGATAGCAGAGCACTTAGAAGCCCTCTACTGAACACGTTACAAAGGTAAAACAAATTGTTTTACAACAAATCTCTATTTTAACTTAAACATAATTCATACAATTAATTTATTAATTTTATCAAAGTTAAGTATATTTTATAGCAATAATATTTGCGAATGGTTTTCATTTTAACAAATTTCTTGTCTGTTTTACTGTTTGGGTATCACTAAAGTGGGTTTGTAAATTATTATTTTAGGGATTGCTTTCGAGTTATCTCAGCTTAGGGAAGATAAAAATGTCTATATTATTGACAAAGATCAATATTACAATACTTAGAGTTATGCTCAATTGACATTCTTGTGCTAGTAAATATTATTAACTGATCTCCATATTTGCTATTGACGCTGTATGTGAACAAGGAAGTTAATTATTTATTTATTTAAATGATGCAGGGCAATACTACAGTTTCATTATGAAATAACAATTTGCATACTTGCCTTTATTACAATTATTTAACTTTTATATCATATATAAAAATATGTTCGTCTTTATAAACTCTGGCTTGTTTACATTGTACAAGGAATTGATTTCAAAAAATTTTACAATTATATTACATGAGGGAAATAGAAAAGCTGGTCATATAAAATAGTAATAAAACAAACACAAAAGTCATGTATATGAAGCAAAAGGTTCTAGACACAATTCAATGATGCATTCAAATGATCATTTGTATTTCTATTTGTGCAATCAAATGTATATTCTAAAGGTTAAGCATTTTATAATTAAAATATTGCAATCAGCAGTTTATAAAGTATCGCTGAGCTCAAATTTTCCAACTTCAGGCTTTAACGCATCACCAACTTTAATGTTATCGTTTAATGTTACTTACTTCATAATTTTAAAGAATTCAACAAGAGTTTTTTTTCATATTTTAGTTGTAGAAAACCCACTTGGTTAAAACAAACTGATGCTTACATTATGTAAAGGATGTTTTTAATATCTAAAAGGAAACAACAAATATAGTTAAGTCTGTACTATTCTTCATGCGCTACCAAATTGTCCATCCGGCCACAGTGGAACCTTAAAAACGCATAAATTTATGATTTGAAAAGTTACTTTTTTATCTCAAATTTTATAAACCATCAGAGTTATTGTCATAAGAATCCACGATTCGCCATGTTAGGCTAGTAACAATTACGTTATAAACGGTTTATACTGAAAACGTAAAGTTACATAATTTAAACTTCTAATTTCTTACGTTTATGAAATACCATTATTTTATAGTCACTTAGCACACAACATTTAAATATAGCTCATAACAAAACATTCTAACTTTTTATACAATTACGTGCTATTTTCTGGCGGTCAATGTCGATGTATGAAACTTACTAATATTCTATAACCAATTGTAATATTTGGCTAGTAAGTCTACTATTTCACTGAAGCTTTAAAGGCCTAACGTTATTTTTTATTAGGTAAAACGTTTAAAGCAAAGATAAAACACCACAATAATTAATAACGATTTTATTAATTTTACTGCACGAAATATTTCAGCAAGCATCCAATTTTGTTTTAAGTAAATGTATGGTTATAAACATCCCCTCACTAGTTAATAAATTTTACTATCAAGTAGCTGCATCTCCAGTAGAACGGCAGATATATTACACCTGACACTCGATAAACTATGTTAGCTGTGAACTAATTACATCAATCTACTGAGTCGCTCTTACACTCAATGCTTCTACTGCGAGATATTGCTTGAATGACGTATGATAATGAATGATGATGAATGAATGATGATGAATTAACGATTCCTTGAACATATCCTGAGACTGGGTAGCATTGTGTTTACTGAGTATCCTGGAGTAATGCTTGGTACATTTTAAGTATCCCATATCCATACTGTGTAACCTAGATTCATAGGATCCTGGAACAATACTGAGCATCCTGTTATCGTTGCAAGGATCCTGGAATAAATATGAATAACGGTAATATCCTGAGAACATTTAAACATAAAACTATAATATTGTTATTTGTATATGATGTCGAGGTCTACTGAAATTTTTTTTTTGGTAGAATTCGACATTGAAATTCGTAATTACATTATTTAAATTGGTAACTACATACAGATTAAAATTTCCATTTATAGGCCTATTTTTCATATTGTGTTGATTTCAGTTTATTAAATAATTCAAATATGTATATTGAAAAACGATAAGTTAAAATTAGAAAAATATAACTCGTGGTTATTTTTTTAATAGGTACCTACAATGGTGATGGAAGCCCCACGTTATTAAGATGGCAAAAATTTAGTCTGAAAAACTTCTTTATCAGAAACAACTGATAAACAACAGCTAACCACAGATTTTATGTACAAGTAACTAACTGTATTAGCTTGTTAGCGTTTCCACGAGAGAAAAATATGAAGGGTGAATTAATTCTCATAAATTAACTATTTCGTCTTAATAATTATGTTTAGCCGAACGTATTGGAACCTGTTGAGTTTCCACACTTAACAAAACTTATTATTTTTATGAATTATATTGGCAAAGTATAGTGAATTTTGAATTTCTATGTATATTAAATATCTTTAATGGTGTGAATGTAAGTTAGTTTCTTTTGACTCTATATACTGTACAATGGTTATCACTATCATACGCCTAATAAAAACAGATGAAATGTTTAGACAAATACCAATATGTATGGAATACTAGACGAATAAGCGGACCTAGTATGAAACCTTGGTTAACCTTACTTTAACTTTGAAATATAAGAGGAATTAAATACATACAAAGGGTGGTGAGTGGTAATCGATTTGAATTTAACACTGCAATCATCATCAGACTCAGTGAGACAATTACACTTTTGTCAAATTTAAACATTGTAGTTGTATATATAGGGTGTCCCACGAAGAGGTTTAAACGCTTGACTTTATATTTCTTGCCCATTTATAGACCGATGTTTTTGAAACTCTGCATAATTTATTAAATATGTTTTAAAACTATTCTGGGAAAATTTCAGCTCCCTAATCCTCGTAGAAACAAAATGGTGGCATATTGAATGTTTTTAATTAACTAATCATATTATATAAATTAATTTATTATTATTTATTAACTAGGGATGGATCACGGTTTGAATAATTTTGGACTCTACTTTTAGGGTTTTCATTAGGCTGTATTCTAATTTCCTGATTAAAAAGCATTATTTCCCTAGGGTGTGATAATACAAATATTTTACAAAACCAAAAACACTATTTTAATATGTTTAAAGTATCATTTTTTCAATATACCGCCATTTTGTTTTTACGAGGGTTAGGGAGCTGAAATTTTCCCAGGACATTTTTTAAACCTACTTTATAAATTGTGTACAGTTTCAAAATTTTCGGAGCATAAATGGGCAAGTAATTTTAAATCAAACGTTTAAACCCCTTAGTGGGACACTCTGTATATTTCAAGTCTTATTAGACGTATTTTTTCACCTTCTGTTGATTGCATAACACGACCTATGTTTATTACGAAGTAATCTAAAGTTAAAACATCCGTAGCACTTAATAACAATGCTATACCGTTCATGCATATGTATACTGTTTATAAGCATGTAACATGATTACATTGCAGTGAGCTATGTCAGTAGATGTAGGGCAATGTAGACAACGATGACTAATGATTTATTCATTGACAATTATAGCTAGACAATCACGGTGACAAGTTACATGATATCAAGAGAGGAATGACAATAGTACATTACAGTAGTCATATAATTGCATCAGTAAAAGCAGGATATATTTCTTCTTGTCGCCTGCACATGGTAGGACCCTAGGCTTCAACCCTGAATAGTTTTCCACTTTTTTCAGGCCTAAATCATCACATCAACTGGGACGGGTGGCGTCGTCCTGTAATCCAGCTACTAGGAGGTTACGAATTGTGGATATTCATAGGCATGCACTTGGTGTGGGTTAAACTCCGCACGAAAGAGTAATACGACTATCCGCAGTACTATCCTGAAGATTAGACCGGTTCGTATACACCAAAAATGTGATTCGGATTCCACTATAAACTGTAGGTCCCTTAGTAGTCATTAGCTGTATGGGCTATTAATTACTGTAACAGCTGTGTATAAGGAATAAGTCGGCCTTAGTCACTAACAAGACTACAAGATCCCGCCACTCATCCTACACTCATCTCCATTCATACTTGGCTTAAAAACCCTACTTTTTATGATCACAATTTCATTGCAAAGTATTAAAAGTATTAGAAGTATTAAAAGTATAGGCATCATCACATTGATTAGTCCACTATTGACAGAATTCGCCAAACAATAATGAAATGACACGTACTAATACAACATTATCTTCGTTCTTGTTATCTGATTTCATTACAGTTTTCAAGTACATCAGTGGATGAAGGCTGTTGCAGACAAGGATACGAGATGAGTCTACTAGATGAGGATCTACTAGGCACACGTGAAAATGAGCTTATAACATCTAAGGCATGGCACGACATTCTTTAATATGAGTGAATGCAACTCGGATGCAATCATCGAATATTAAAAATGAATGAAAATACCTTGGATATTATCTAGAGTGTAGTGGTGAAGTTTTCATCGTTAGACACTAATATTTGACAAACACTGCCTTCATTACCAACCACACTACCTCACCGCCGCTCTTGACATCCGAGCTGTTAACTAACTGCAGGAAGGCAGAAATTCACGATGAAGATGGAGTAAAAGCCGAGTAAATTATAGAACCATTTGATGCTTGTGTTGTAAATATGATGCAATATGATTCTCATAATGATGATATATTCATTCAAGCAAAATATAACTGTAATTTGTGACAATCAATTAACAGTATATTCAATTTTAGTTATCTGAAAGTTGATTTAATATCAGTAGACAAAAATGCATCACTAGACAAAACGATGTTACATCACTGTGTTCGTGGTCAGCAAGAGCCGACGCCACCTGTGTATTAATTAACTGGCAACAGAGGCCAAAGTTTGTCCATTTCACGGTGCAGCTACTGGCTTGTATAGTGATGATGGATTATTGAGTGTTCGCTGACCAACACTCAATATGCGTTGTCATTGGAAACGTAACCTGTAACAGATTTAGCTTGTCGAGGGTATTACATAGTTTGTAAAAACAATTTTACTTTTGTATGCAACTATATTAGTTTCCTGCCAATTACATTTTCATATCCTCGATTCCCTCTAGATTTGGTTAACATAACCCCTTCTTCTATCGTGTTAAATTACTAACGTATGAATAAGACTTAAAAATTACCTCAATAAACAAAATCAGCACGAGAATAGTTATTACATTATTTTTTGTTGCTGCTGATCCATCATTAATATAACCATATAACTAAAGTTCTTGAACATGGGTTTACTCTAAAAATATCAGTATGAAAAATTCAATTTGTTTCCACAATATCTATCTATCTATATATTAATAGGCAAGCATGTTTCTTTAAAACCTTTTTTCTCAGCTCGTGTGCATCGTAGGGAAAATCTACGCATACCGTTGGAAAGCTATTTTCCTGTAGGTGTGCAGAATCCCTTTATAAATTTAAATAGGCTCAAAGATAAGCACAAAAAATCTATCTATATATTAATAGGCAAGCATGTTTCTTTAAAACCTTTTTTCTCAGCTCGTGTGCATCGTAGGGAAAATCTACGCATACCGTTGGAAAGCTATTTTCCTGTAGGTGTGCAGAATCCCTTTATAAATTTAAATAGGCTCAAAGATAAGCACAAAAAATGAGTTTAAAAATTTGAAAAAATTAACATGGATCTTATGCGTTGCTATGCTGGTTACGAAATAACAACGAAATATAAACAGAAAATCAAAACAAATGGAAGAAACTCCAATCACATGTTTTATTTACAGTGTGGGGTGAAAATAGATAAGTGAGTACATTACATATTTTTGGTCGAGTTTCGACCACTGGACGACCTCTCGTCTATATATTAATAGGCAAGCATGTTTCTTTAAAACCTTTTTTCTCAGCTCGTGTGCATCGCAGGGGAAATCTACGCATACTGTTAGAAAGATATTTGCCTGTAGATGTGCAGAATCCCTTTATAAATTAAAATAGGCTAAAAAATAAGCACAAAAACGAATTTGAAAACTTCAAAAAATTAACATGGACCAACTGGGTTGCCATGATGGTGACGAAATAACAACAAAATGAAAACAGAAAATCAAAACAAATGGAAGAAATCCTAATCACATGTTTTATTTACAGTGTGGGGAGAAAATAGAGAAGTCTGTACATTAATTATTTTTGGTCGAGTTTCGACCACAGGACGACCACTAGTACAAAATTATTGTATGGCGTTGTTGATTCAGCAACTTAAATTAATATCGAAATACGTCACTGTCATGGCTTATACAACTTGTTTAAATTTTGATAGTAACTATCCCCTTCAACATTGTTGTTATAGGTTAATATTAACCTCTTGTGTCAGCATTAGTAAACAAGTTAAAACTGTAGATTTAGGCTTTGCAGGAAAGTAGTCAACATAAGCCACTTGAAAATCATCTTCCGATGATAGTTAGTTAATATTGAAAGACAATGTTTGAAATGGTTAAGAAACGTGTAATAGTTATTTATGGCTTTCAACAAGATATTCAAATACTCAAATACTGTCACTTTTAATACTTTAAGAATGTTTGTAAGCTAAGTTAATTATTTATCATATATTGTACGTCCACCATTATCACCGTATGTTGAAACTGACATTATATGTTAACATTTGCCATGGCAATGTTAACACAGGGACAAGTACAAGTACAGGTACCTAAAGGAATAACTAAAGTAGGGTGGTAGTTAAAAAAGCAATTTTGCCTCAGTTTAAAGAGAGAATGAACTAATTTTGTTGGTCATTACAGTCTGTTTGAAACCAACTGTGGACCCTCGCAATTGAGATAAGGTGTCTGAAATGAGAGAAACATTCGTTCGGCTTGGTTCATTCAAAACAATGCAATCTGAGAAGATCTTTTTGTCTAATCTAAAATATATCATGTTAATTAAAGGTTTTTATACTCACTTTATACTGGATGTTAAAGGTTACAAATATTAATTTTAGCTTTGCTTTTAAACTTAGATTAGCTGGTCTAATATTTCTTCTCTGTGTTCTGTTATAAATTTACATTTACGATATATACTAGACATACGAGGAATAGATTTAGACTGTTGAAATTTGATTTGTTATTTGTTTCTGGAGGCCTGTGTATGTTCTGTACCTATGATCACATTTGCTCTGTTTTGTCCATGCCAGATAATTCCGACGTTAACCAATTTGTTTCACTGATTCAATTAAATACAGGGTGGCTGAAAAGTAACTGGCACCCCATCTTAACTTTTAAACTATTTGAGATATTTGAAATCGGTTTGCGGCAACCTTCTTAGTTATGAGAAGCAACAATAATGATGGCTAATTTTGAAAATTTTGCCCTCAGGGGTAACTGGAGTAGGAGTAGCTAAAATAATTTTAGCTAGGAAACTGTCTAGTCTTCAACTGTTTGCTGATGACTGTTTTACTAGTTAAGTCACGTGGAAAAGGACTCTGATTGATCTTCATCAAATTTGCTATAATTAGGCCTATGATTGTTGTTTGTTTTAAAGTACAATGTACACTAACAAATATCACTTAAACATATGTGGATCAAATGTATCCAAGCAATTAAAACTAACAAGAAATGCATTGGGATTTTGATCACCTGTGGGGAAAAGTAAGAGGACTTTTATTACAGGAATTGGTGAAAGGGAGCGCACAAAAAATACTTCATTTTGACACATCTTTTGTAAAAATCCGTCAATTTATTAACGGAGGAGTAGTGGTCCGTGGAAATCGCCTTCACGTATTATATACAGGGTGTCAAGGAACTCTCTACTAATATTTTAGGGCATTGCTCCTGGGTAAGAAACATACCTAAATATCATATTTAAATTGTCCGGAGTTACTCACACAGCCGCCATTTAGTTTTTTTCAGCTATAAATGTTTTTCTAAAGAATGGTTAAACATACGAAATGGAAACTGTGCACAAACATTTATGACAACTAGACAAAGCTACAAAAAAATTATGACGATTTTTTCTAATATAAAACAAAATGGCGGCCATTTAAAATTTTGCTTCCTAAATAACTCAAAAACCGTTGACTATATAAAAATTTTAAATGGCCACCATTTTGTTTTATGAATTTGAAAAATCGTTATAATTTTTTTTAGCTTTGTCTAGTTGTAATAAATGTTTGTGCAAAGTTTCCATTTCATATGTTTAACCATTCTTTAAAAAAAAAATTAATAACTGAAAAAAAACGAAATGGCGGCTGTGTGAGTAACTAAGGACTTCGGAACAATTTAAATATGATATTTAGGTATGTTTCTTACCCAGGAGCAATGTCCTAAAATATTGGTAGAGAGTTCCGGGACACCCTGTATGAGGATTGGTATTAGGGCCTATACGTATTGAAACAATCTGTGGTACGTTAAGAGTTGAAGTATTAAATCTGAATAGGTCATTATTCAACTCAAGTATGATTATGAAGGTTTTTATCGATTTGTTGTGAATATACATTTTAATAACACAATTTTTTAACATCAGTACCACAAAAGGTATACTTTCATAGATATAATTAAGTGATACGAGCTTCCTATGAATATCAATATACAAATACTAGACTTGCAACCTTGCAATATCTGACTGGAGTAGAAACATCCTTTTGAAGTTCTACACGTTATATTGCCGATGTACTCATGTTACAAATTACCCGTTATATGAGAAGCGATATTAGTTTCCACCGTGTTAACATATGTATGTTATATTCTCATTTGTTTCTGACTCAAACGTTTTCTATTTGAAAATACTACCTGTACATTTTTATAAACGGCAACCATACTGTAGTGTATCAATGATTCCATAATTAAAAATCTAAATAATATGTAATCTGGAGACACTAAAGAAAACCTTTCTTAAATCCAAATATTATCTCAAATATGTATCCCAAATTAATGAATTTTGAATGTATTCCATGATAAATCTCCGACGGAATGATTATTTGTTAAAACGCATGTTTGATGGATTGGTCAGCACGTTGTTGCTGGACATATAGTCTAAATGACAGTTTGAGTCATTGCTCATCGATACACATCCGACCTACTATAATGACGTGGTCGGTTACTCAATCATTGATGGGTAGAGGATCCCTTGGATTATAAACGTACCGTTGTATTGTACACCTATCAGAAAATTGCCCATTAATGCAATGGTTGTTGTTGGTTTGAATTCCATTAGAATCATATCACACTTTTATACACTTTTAAAACCATAAAAACATAAACAATGTTTTACACAGGCTGAAATATAGCACCTGTGAATGGCCGTTTAAGCAAGAGTTCCCACTTGTATCCGAATGGGAAAAAAGACTTTTAAGCAACAGAGTAAAGAATAGTTTAAGCATTTCGTCGGTAATATTTTGTATTCATCAACGATACAACTTAAAAAATTTGAATTCAGAGTGGTAAAAATACAATCACAAACCATTGCATCAGTAAATTACCGCATATTTGTACAGCTTTAAAAATTTTACTAAACCCCCTCCTTTCCATACAATATCCTATTCAAGATTCGTATGTCAAAGCTGGGGCCCTATTTTTGAAATGGTTGACTGTTGAGTTGTGTGTTGAGACACTCTATTTCCAATAGTTTCGTATTTTTCAAACGATTGACGGTGGACTTACCCAACCAAAACTACTCACTACCTATCGAGCTGTTGAGTGGATGGTTGACTGCACTTTCTTATTCCTCTTTCGGAAAAAAATTGCTCTTTTTGAGTCGACGCCATATTGTTATTGCTTTAATTTACTAATTGCAATTTAGAGGTTATGTATTTGTTGTCAATGTCTTAGCACCCAATACTTTATGCGATTGTTTTCTGTAGAATAATTGCATTTTAATTTTATTTACTGTGGCAATACTAGACTATTTAATCAAGGGTTTTATCCTTGTTGGTATGTTTAAAATAGAATAGGCATACTAATTGAACTTATTATAAGATAATTATTGTTATTAGACCTATGATTTAAGGTAGGCCTAGTAAAGATTGTGGTAGAGAAAAACAATACCATAGTTTGTTTCAATACCATTCACCTAATAAAGGGATCAAATTAATTTAAGTTACGATATGCTTTCAGTGCAATGGCAAATAGCCGCTTTAACCTAAATAAAAACACAATTAAAAATAACATGAAACAAAACGATGTAGGAAACTAAAATAAGGTGATGTGTTCTGAAATAGAGACGAGAAAGCAAATAATAATATATTTAGGATATGCCTAAACGTATAATTAGCTACACCCTAAAACAAACATCCATGGTAAATTTTATTTTTAATACTTAAGTTTATATAAGTTAAGGTACTTTTGCAATCGCTAAGATTAAGTAAGACATAACCTCAATCTCTCAAGAACGGAGTTGACAGTTTACCTCAGTAACTCGAAATATGGTAGATTGAGATTAGCTGATACAGTTTTTAGAGTAAGAAGAGGTTAAATTGAAGATCGCAAGAACTCTGCATTGTGATTGGTTCAAAATGACGTCATCTGATTTCGTGCGGTCGTATGCCCTACATTTCCAAAACGAGTCACTCAATTTCAACTAGTGATTCCTAACTCACTTCTCCACTGTTGGGTTTCAAAAATACCAAATCCTGTTGTTGGTTGAGTTGAGTGTTGCCGATTGACTCAACTGTCAACCATTTCAAAAATAGGGCCCCTGGACACTTTGTATATAATAATAATAACCATTTCAGGATCATAAAATATACGAGTGAATGACAAATTTTTATCTATTGAAGTAAAAAACCGTGACCTTGAACCTATAGTCAAATTCAGATTACAGTGCGTCCACATGATATTTTTCGAGATTTTGTGTTCCCTAATATAGTCAATGCAAGTACCTAATCCCCCAGATAGTATCATTTCCTAAAATTTGAAAGAAAAATTATTCAAACCCGAGCCGGCCAATGGTTATACAGAGCTTTGATCCAGTTAATGACCACTTGATAAAATAATCGTTGGTTGGGATTACGATCTTAGAATGAGTACATAATTGTACTATAGCATTTTTACTTTTTCTGTCAAGGTAAAGAGAAATATGTCAAATAAAACCCACCTTGTTTGTACTACATGCTATAGTGGTAAGCTTGGAGATGAACTGGTTAATGCACTAACTATTTGTGTTACAAAGAATGATTGACACATTATTTTTCAACCAGTGACAGAGTACATTGCAATCATGCTAAAAGGTTACTTTTAAATTATATTGTAATTTATAGACTCGGCAAAAAAAAAACTTAGTATGATGTTTTTGTACGAAAAGGCCATTCATCTGTGGGCGGGGAGTGGTTGTTAACTGTTGCACTCACCCTACCTTTTTTAAATAATGTTATGCTATGTTTCATAAAGTATTCAATCTAAAACATTCTATAGCGAGATATGAAGAGTAATAGGGTAAAAGGTTGTAATCCAGTCAGTGGGATTACATGTAATAGCGTAGAATAATTGGTTAAATCCGACAACTTAAATATAGTAGTGGGTTAAATATATCAGTATATAATTCAAATATTGTATAGTAAAACGTTATCAGGCATATTCAAATGTTCGTAATCCCTTAATAGATGCATTAACAAAACAGAGCATACACAACAGAATAATTAATAAATTAACCAACAATTCTACGACGTAATAATAGTTGAGACAAGAGTGCGTGCATTTTATAATATTTCTATCATTACTTTGAAGGCTCAAACAAATTACTTTTTCCCAGAAAATATTTTCCAATACAAATAATTTGTATAGTATCCTAAGTGACCTACTCTATTTTTACAAAAAAGACCTAAATATTAATGGTGGCCTCGAATCATCACGTCGCCTTGGCATCATCATCCACCTTGACGCTATTGGTAGTTGGTGTAGGTAGGCTAATTTGAACAGGGTTTCCAGGACTAAGTTGCTTCAACCATAGCCTAGCTGTGTCTCCATACAATCTTTATTGTTATAAATACAGCCCAAGGTTCATTTGATGCAAATGCTATTAGATAAGCAGTACATACTAAAACCATAATAAACTTATTATTATCAAACTTATAAACTTATTTTATTGATCTGTATTCGCCAAAAGAGTGCTCTATTATAAGTGTTCAAGTATAATTTAACTTCAAGGTCTGATATAGAATTGTGTATTGAGTTTATGACAGATAATGAATATTTTTCAGAAAGGTCAGACACTGTTATTTTATATTTACCTGTTTGTTTGGCTAATATCACAGCGTAAAATAGCTCTGGTCACATTGCAGACGACACAACAACAGATTCAGTGTGGTAAACCGCTGTCAAATTTACCTTAATCTGACTGATCATCATTTTTTTAAGCCTATATAAATACACTCTTGAATCTTGAGTTTTACTTTTATTCTTTTGAACCTATTCCTCACTGATTGCGAAATAGGTTTGAGATTAATTACGTTGTAAAAGCTAAGAAAGAAACTCTTTGATTGACTTTTTGATTCTCATTAATGCATCTCCAAATTTTTGTTTTCTCAATCAAATTCACACACTTAATAATCACTCAAATTCAAATAAAATATACTATCTTGGGCAAAGATGGATACAAAACTATCATTTAACCATTTCTACTAAATAAAATGGTATTTTGAGCAAAGTAAGTATGCTAAAATAATCCATTAATAAAATAATTCTGTTTACTGATGGTAAATAAATTATCAATTTAAAAAAATCATAAATATGCCACAGTCCTAATAAACATTCGTATTTTAAACCAGCTGTGAGTATTACTAGTAAATGGCTAAATGAACATTAAATGCTTATGAAAAAAGTGTCTTTAATTACAAATTATGTATACACATGATTATGAAAAATGCAGAGTGTTATTATATACACAACGTATGTTAACAAATATTAAAACATATTTGTACTTGGAGCAAATTATTATAATGCAAGTTCACTAGTACATTAAAAACCAATCTAAGTCAACCGATTTCGCTCTTTGAGAGTTATAAGTATACAAATCTATTTCTAAATCAAAATTCTACTTCTAAAATACTTTTATGTTAGTATCATGACCAATCCCCTTTAATCAGGTCTGCCACTTTCTCACCAATCATGACGATGGCGGCGTTGGGATGGCCAGAGACGACGGTAGGCATGACTGAAGCATCAGCGACTCTGAGGCCTTCTACACCATGTACCCTGAGAGTAGGGTCCACTACTGCTGAGGAGTCCCTGGCAGGACCCATCTTGCAAGTCCCACTGTAGTGGTAGGTAGTCCCTGTGAGATGTCTCATAGCACATTCCCTGTACGCACGAGAAGCAAACTCATGTTGACTACACCCTGGGACCTTGATTTCGTGGAACTTTGCCCCAACATTCCTCATAGCTTGAGTATCAACTAGCCTTGAAATAAAATCATAAACCTTAAGATACGTTTCAACATCACGCTGATCAGTAAATGTCCCTGCAATAATCTGAGGGTAGGTATTTGGCTGGTCACTTTTCAACAAAATTCTTCCTCTACTGTACGGTCTCAGCATCGAGGCAAGTAAAATGATTGTATAGTCCATTTTGTTGATATTTATAAAATCGGCCAATAATTCATCTTTGAAGTTGAACGATTTTTGTAACATTAGCTTAACAGAGTTTGTGTTATTTTTGGGGTTGTAGCTTTGAAGTAGCTCCATGTTAGGGTAATCGTCTGCGTCTATATTTATGAAGGCTGCGTATGGGAGGCCCGCACTAGATAGACTGCCCGGTTTTTTAAAAAGAAAGTTGAATGTGTCTTGATCGTTAAATGGAGAAAACGTAATGCTTAAATTCAACGTCAAAGCTATAGTGGCCATTAAGCTGTGGTCTTGAAGATTCTCTCCAACTGGTAAATTCTTTATTACTGGAATTCCTAATTCTTGTAAGTGCCGCTCGGGCCCTATACCTGAGAGCATGAGAAGTTGTGGTGAATTGATAGCTCCAGCTGATACAATGATTTCTTTTTTCACTTTTACTTCAATAATCTTACCTTCTTTGTTCATAAGGTGTATTCCATAAACCTTGTTGTGTTGAATATCCATTAATATCTTGGTAACAAGTGAGTTTTTGGAAAGAAATAGGTTTCTCCTATTTTTGGCAGGTGTTAGAAAAGATTTTGCAGAAGAGCATCTTCTTTGATCTCTTATGGCTCCTGACATTTTTGTAAATCCAGAATGATTTTTTCCATTGAGATCTGCATTGAATGGGTATCCGATATCTGCTAGACCTTCTGCAACAACTTCTATAGCTTCTTTCATTTCATTCTCAGCCCATGAGCCAACCGTCAGCAAACCATCACTATTATGGAATATTTTAGCGTCCTCCGTTGCCCAAATCAAAGGATCGTCCAAGTTTTCTGATTTCTTGAAGTACGGCAAGACCTCTTCGTAGCTCCACCCTTTGTTTCCCGCAGCTGCCCAACTGTCAAAGTCTTTCGGATGTCCTCGTGTATGCATCATGTAATTTATAGTACTCGATCCACCTAAAACCTTTCCTCTTGGCCACTTACATTGGTTCCCTACCATTCCTAGACAGTTTTCCTCGTCAGCATCTGTTTTGTACTGCCAGTCGACTTCAGTATCATGTAGAAACGCAGCTAGCGATGGAATCTCTGACGTCACAGGAGGGTCTCCACCAGCCTCTACTAGTAGCACTCTCCAGTCACCCACCTCTGACAGCCTACTTGCCACTACAGATCCGGCTGAACCCGCCCCTACCACTATAAAATCAAACTGTTCCTCATGTCCCACATTGTAGTGTGGCGGGTAGTCATTGGGGTTGGCTAATTCTAACTCTGCTTTATGTATACTCGAATGAAGGCTGGTCAAGAATGGTTCCATAGCTCCGTAGTTTTTGTCAAACGACCTCTTGCATGAATTTTCATTACAACAGACAGACTCATTAGGAATATAGTTTACCTCTGGCTCTGCTGCAGTGTCTTGAGAGTTCAGAAAACTGTAACAAGAAAAGTTCCTGTTTAGTGTTAAATATTTTCAACGAGTTATTCAATGTACGAGGCATTTATTTAATTAGTTTAACGTCTAATGATCTCATCAGTTTACCTTTTTACTGTTTATAAGAACTCAAATGTTACTAAAATATACTAGGCAAAAACTTCATTGAACGTCATGAAACTGGAGATCTTATTATTCAACAATCTTTACTTATAACTCTTCAGAAATCACCGTTCACGTGACTGCAAATAACATTTAAAAGTCGATAGTTATCCCAATCAATGAACCACCTTAACATTTAAGAGTCCCTCCCATGGGTACTCCCGGAGATGACAACTTAATTAAAGTTAATTACATAGTATTCTATGACAGTGATACTCTTTAGATTTAAGTTTGAATTTTATAGGTTTTAAAAGATGAATTATGTTGTGAAGACAATATTGTTGTAGTATAGTAACATTTTAACGATCATAATATTTTCTAGTTGCTACTGATTTTAAACCTGTTATAATGAATAATAAATAATTAGATCGATAACTGATGAAAACAGGCCATGTTGAATCTCATGAGTTAATTATTGATGGCTAAAAGTTAAAATAAATCACAAATGTTAAACCATAATTGTTACGGCAATGGGGGGGGGGGGGGGTATTTCACAATTTTTTTAGAACTATAAGGACCATAACACATGGATTGTAATCAAAACCTGCTTTTTTCGTAAAATCCGATATTTTGTTACTTTATGGGGGTTTTTAAGGGAAATAACATAAGTTACAATAACTTTTGTACGTACTTTATACGGAAATGGGATCTGTACCATTTTGTAAACAATTTTTACGACCATAACATACTGAATTTAATCAAAACTGGCATTTTTCTAAATTCCAATTTTTCGTTTTTATGGGAAAATAACATAAGTTACAATTACTTTAAACCCGTATTTTTTTCGAAAATGGAATTTGTTTCATTTAGTTCAGAACTTATAGGACTATAACATACTAAATCTCTATCAAAATTGTTTGGGCCGTTTTCGAGAAAATCTGATTATTTCATTATTTTATGGGTTCTTTTGGAAAAATCACCCTTAAAAATAAAAATTTAAAAAAAAATGAAAACATGCCTGGAGATATAATGCATTAGTACCTACGTACCACATCTCGTCAAAATCGGACGACAGGTGTACACATCACTTCGAAAATCACTTTTTTGGGTTCACCCTTTTTGACTCGGAAATTTTAACGAAAACAATACTTTCTCTATATACTATGTACAGGGTGATTGATATAAGTGTGCCAGCCGTTTTATTCGAAATCTATAAGAGTTATAAAAAAAGTTAAATAGTAAGTGCCTTGGATTTTTTATTTAAAAAATTGTAGTCATGTCGGAAAAAAATATTTTAGCCGCCATTTTTCCAATATGGCCGCCAACTTTGATTTTTCTTATGGATTTTATGATGTATTCCTGTAGAAAATGTAATTTTAAGACGATTTTATTCTTGTAATTTTTTTTATAAACCTAACCGTTTCAATGATAATAATGGCCTAAGCTGTGAAATTTTGAATATTTTTTTGAATAAAACAGCTGGCATGCTTGCTTAGGCCTTTATCGAAACTCTAAATTCCAAAACTGTAACCATTATTATCTTAGAAACGGTTAGGTTTATGAAACAAAACAAGAGTAAAATTGTCTTAAAATTACATTTTCTACCGGAATAACTTACATCATAAAATACAGGGTGTTCCATAAGAAAAATCAAAGTTGGCGGCCATATTGGAAAAATTGTGGCTAAAATATTTTTTCGAATTGACTACAATTTTTAAATAAAAAATCCAAGGCACTTACCATTTAACTTTTATTGATATCTCTTATAGTTTTCGAATAAAACGGCTGGCACACTTATATCATTCACCCTGTATAGGGGGAGAAAGTAAAATCGACCCATTAAGATGGTTTGAGTCCTAAAAGCTTAAAGTATTTCTTAACTTGGTCATATGAAAAAAAGATTACATAATATTGTCGCTCCATTACAGGTGTGTAGTAGTAAACTTAAAATTATAACATACTAGGTGAAACCCGTCGAAATCGACTGTTACTGTTGATGTTTCAAGCAAAATCACTAAACCATCAATTGATGATAAATAACTCAATTTTTAAAAACAATTTTGGTTGTTCGTGATACAGCAACCTAAATTAGGTACGTCCGATCATAATGATCAATAACTGAATGAAAGCTGGTATTGTACTGAAGATTCTTCGATAAAACACATAGGATTACTTGATTAGAATTGAATAAATATAATATTTAAAATTAAATTCCATTTTCTAGAAATAATCAAATTTATGATTTGTGATTTAGTAAAAAAGTAAAGAAAGAGTATCTTGAACTTAACTGATTTAGACCATCAATATCTCAAATGAAAGCTTTTATTTCTAGGTGTATTTTAAAACCAGAACATATAAAATAACTAATGTAAATGGAGTTACGTATCATTGATTGCAGAAGAGTCCTATATATATAATAAATAAAAGAATACTAATTCTTTTATCAATTTATTAGTTCCAGGAAAACTAAGTTAATTCATATAGATAGTTGATTTTGATATCTGCAAAATGCAGGTAAATTAATTAATAATTCTCAATTCGATCAGAATTCAGGCAACATTGGCTAACATAGTTTAGGGCGAGGAAGTAAAATATATTAGAACATTTCTTAGCCTACAAATACATATGTATATGTATATGTGAATTATAGGTACCTGACTGCTAGAACTAGTCCTACAAGCCTCGATCCAACCATAGCGCCAGTCACTGAACTACTATCACTTATTTTACTGAGGCCTTGGCCGTCACTTGTAACCAACATAAACAGATGAACTCTGTGAAGGCTGGTCTGGTACGTCGACCTTCCCTCTATTATCAACGCTGATAACCCAAAAACCTAAACCAATAAATGGGCCGATATGATGTGAACTTTGTTTCCTTATTCGGGAAATTATTAGACGACAATGGTAAAACCAAATTGCATCATGTAAACTACGTTTACGTAGGATAAGGTATATGTTAAGCTGGGAATGTTAGCGGTTTTTAGGGATTAGAGAAACTTAAAAAAATAAACCTTTTGTTACCTTGTGTTTTTTTTTTAGTTTGAAGAAGAGAGTGATTATACTGTATAATTAAGTTGAAGATAAATATACAATTTAAAGATAATACTGACAAACAGCTCCAAGCTTACTTATGAGATATCCAAAGCTTCTTGTCAATTGTCAATAGCAACTCAATGGTCGAAATAATTCTTTCTTAAAGAAATATATTTTATTTTAACTTTAAGTAGCTTAATGGTACCTATCTCCAACTCAAGTATTTTAAGTTGCAAACGTTGAATAAAAATACATTTTATAATTTGTTTATCACTAACTTATTTTTCATAACAACTGCAAGGTTCGTATTAAACTTAGATTAATTCTGTCTTGAAACGACTATCGGTTGTTTGGACATAATTAAAACTTCAGATTCAGACTGAGGCTTACAAAGTGTCACAACGATATCCAAAGTTACGAATAATGTCCACAGTATTTTTGCAAAGTTTGATTCAGAAAACAAACTGTTAACGCTTCAACTAATCTTCAAAATCTTAAGTTTAACTATCTGTTTTCATTTGTAATCAAAAGTTTCCGATCGATTCCTTATTTTTTACTTTACAGTCGTTGACTTGCATTTTTTGACCAATTACTTAAGTAATGCTTTCATTGAAAATCTACGTTTGTAGTTGATACATCAGTGACATAAGCGATAAATTAGGATAACTTAGCGTTGATACCAATGGACTTTACAACCATAACACACATAATGCTCAATCCCTGCACTAATGTATTAAAGACATGACTTTAGGGTAAAAATGCTGTACTTCAGTTAACTGTCCTCTTAAAAACATTAGTATTTCAATAAAACTTAAAAGAGTTATTGGATCTTTGATTGAAATTGAGTTATATAACATCTTACCTACTAGTGTAATGTACCCTGTTAGTAGTCTATCGAGATCAAATGTAAGATTTAAGACAATCAGATTTAATAAAAAAAAACACATTTACCTAACCAGTATTTATTTCCCGAAATATTTTTTTCTCACATATAGTGATAAAAATTATTCTAACTAACCATATAATATATCTAAACTATTTTGCCTGAATTACTATGGAACGAATTATGCCAAATGTAGCCTAAATGGGAGACACAACTAACAAAATAAACTCTTTTGTTATTTTTATCGTACAACTCTAATACTTGAATACACTAAACCTTGTTGTAAACATTTTGAATATCTTCAACTGTTGGGTATTTGTATTTAAGCTTAAAAAAACATATTCTCAAATCAATTAAATTATTATGATGGTAATTACATTTCTAATCTAAGCAATTTAAGGTGCAACGTTAACTACAGTGAAAAATCTCTTTACACAGTCAAGTAGATTGATTGTGATGTTTAACTCTTAATTACAATTTAAATTAAAGGTTTCCAGCGTTCCAAAGGCCTAATGTTCATACTGAATCTCATTCCACGAGTAACCATTGTTTAATAAATATAAATTCATTTCAAGTTATGACATTAAACTGATTCATTAATCAATTAACTGTAGGTTTGGTTTTCTTTCGTTTGATGGATCGTAGTAATCAATAACCTTTGACTGATTGTGAGCGATCGTCTGTACAGTTTGAATGGGTCAGAATCGTGGTTCTGTTTAATCTGTTTATTAACGCATAAATTAATCTAATATTTCGTTAGTGTTACAATTAACTAATAGAAGAGAGATAAGGCAGTGAAGGCTATTCTAACACGTGGACTTTAATCACGAGGAAAATCATTGTTTTAATGGAATAACACATTCATACCATTAAAATACTATATGATGGTATTTTAAAAGCCAAATTGACCGATTTCAACTCACAACTACTAGAAGCATATTTCTATTCCATATGCTATTTTTTTAGAGTCCCTTGGTCGTGTTCGCTATTCATTTAGAAGTGTTTTGATCTATGTTTGACATTCATGATTTACTTACCTTACAAAAGGCATTGGAAGTTTCCTGCTCGAGCTATCATGGTTAAGACATATACACCTTGTAAAAATAATTGATATACTTATTAGGTATATATGACAGAAAATGTCGATTCATTGGACTACAATACTATAGAGAGTAAATAAAACACGTATGTTAAAACTAGAAATACATTTACAAATACTATTACTCACAATACGGTAAATACATGGAAAAGGTGGTAAGTGGATCATACTATCAACAAACCATTACCTTATATAAACTGATCTTATTGTTATTTCATTTTATGTTTCAAAAATTTACAAATACAAAATTATAAAGCAAATTCTGTGTGTATATGAAGATGTGCATTAATGCATAACATGTTTGAAATTTTAAGGAGACATGAATATAACCTTATTAAGTTTCAAAATAAGTTTAAAATACGATAAACTATGAGTAATTTTAGTATTCACTCTTTTGTAGAACAAACCAAGCCTAACGAATGGTTCTCTCATTCCAGACACCTTATCTCAATTACGAGGGTCCACAGTTGGTTTCGTACAGACTGTAATGACCAACAAAATTAGTTCATTCTCTCTTTAAACTGAGGCAGAAAATATACTTTAGTGGCTTACATAAATGAACCTCAGGCCATGACAATAGCTTAATAGAATTACTAAAATGTGACTTGAAATCTGTTATAGTACAACAGGTAGAACAAAAATGAAAACTGTTGTGTTCCAAATTGTTATAACTGAAGAAACCGAGCTTTCTTTACTCGAATAAATTTATTTCATACCAGATTATAAACACAAACATCATGGGCCGTAACAATATATTGTTTTCAAAGAAAAAAACCCTTCAGTGATTGTTTTTTTAAGATCTCAATATCATCAGACGATAGTTTTTAAGTGGTATATTTTGACTACCCTCTCACAAATCCTAAACAGTTTAAACTTGTTGACCTACGACTAATGATAACACGCAAGCCTAATTATAACCTATCACAACAATGTTGAAGGAGCTGGTTGTAACGAAGCTAACAACAGTTCGCTTTAGACTTGACGGTGTTAGTTAGATCGTCAATTACGTGGTTACGTTAATGCCATATTGAACATTGTATATTAAGGCAACAAAGTGAATTTCCTCATTTAGTTTTTGTGATTTTTTTAAGTCTTACTCATCATAATTAAACACGGGAGAAAATGGGGCTACGCATGAAAAAACGTTGTTTGAAATTGAGGACAAAAAAAATAACTGGTTGAAAACTTGTTTATACAAGCTAAATCTGTTACAGTTTACGTTTCCAATGACAACGCATATTGAGTGTCGTGGTCAGCGAACACTCGATAATCCATCATCACAATACAAGCCAGTAGATGCACCGTGAAATGGACAAACTTTGTCCTCTGTTGCCAGTTAATTAATACACAGGTGGCACCCCGGCTCTTGCTGACCCACCAACACAGTGACGGACTAAAGGTTTGAATGGACAGATCTTATTTGCAATGAAATACGTTTTATTACTGTTATACAAATAGTAGAGTCCCTAAGCTCAAAAGCTCTTGAGGTATTACTAGTGGTACTATCATTGAGTACTATACACTATGCAGGGTGTAAAAAAAACCTTTACAATTTTACCAACCTCCCATCCTCTTTCCGTGTAACATATAAATTTTCCAAAAATGCCCCATGAAAGAGTGACTAAACAAGTTATAATCGGTACTTTCCTGTTAAAGGGAACATGCATTATTATCGATGATTTTTTTCTCGATAAATCGATATTAACAAATTGAAACATATCAGCTGACAACTACGATCAATATTGTTCAGTATCAACAAACAATAATGAAATGAAACTGTTCTAAAAAAAAATAACCTAACATAACTAACCAAACTTGCTGTGTAACATTCCATGTTTAACTTGCCTTTTCTGTTATCAAAAGGAATTTTTAGATCGAAATATCGAAAAAATCATCGATAATAATGAATGTTCCCTTTAACAGGAAAGTACCTTATAATCAGTAGCAGTTTTATCAGCTGATTGGTAAATATTGATGCTTGGTAAACAATAACGATTGATAAGTCTCGCGGATAGGTCATTCCCAAACCACATGATTTGCCATATCGGACCAACATCTTAGCCACAAAGGTCACCAGATATTATTATCACATGTGACTTCTTTCTGTGGGGCTTAGTTAAAGACCGCATCTATACCTGTTAAGTTTATATACCAAATAGTAATTTAGACAAAGAAGCAGGCGAGCGTTTGCTGGTAACATGAAATGATTTCATAGCCTGAAATTTTTATTTTATAGCTTTAAGTGGAAAATGAAAGTTTTATTGTTGTTTGAAGCTTTAAGTTTTTTAGCGAATTTCCCTATAGGGAAGTAGCTATTACCGTAGGTCTCATGGTAAGACCTAGGCCCGGGACCGATTTACTTTTTCATTTTGATGTCCCCAGAGGCCAAAAACACCATTCGTTCAAATTTTTATACATTGTTTGTCCATCCGCACGATAACTTGAGTAATTTTTGTCCGATTTTGATAAAATTTGGTTTGAAGGTGTAAGGCGGGATAAACTCGAACGAGTTCGCGAACCAGCATGATCGGACTATGGGAACGGGGGTTTTATGGGGTAAAAATAAGTTTTTCCCATTTTTGACCAAAAAAAAAAATAAAATTTTGCAAAATCTTTTCAAACCATTTTGTAGAGCTTAAAAAAACAAATAATTTAGTATATTGAAGTGTTACTATGCGCCTAATGGTTACGGAGAAAATTCCAAAAAAATGTAAATTTTGAATTCCCATGTTATTCTTATGGAGAATGAGTAAACTGTTGTAGTTTGCTTGTTTATGAACATATTTTGATCAAATTTGGAAAATGTTTTTATTTCTTGCTAACTATTAACATTTTACATAAAAAAACACTTTAACCCTCCCTGTTGCAGCAAACCTAAGTATTTGTTAAACTGATTCAATTTAAATAGGGAATAAATGTGATATTTTTAAGGAGACATTTTAGTGTAAATCCAATCAGTCAAATGGAAATTCGCTTAGTCTGCAGGTTTGCTGCGGCGGGGGTATTTAATGCTTTATCATTTTCATACTATTAAACTTACCGCTATAAAATACACATCAAACGAAAAAGCAACTCAAAGAGTTAATGCCTTCCAAAGACACATCATTTAACAAAATCGATCCAACAGAACTGTAGATTTAATTGTACAAAGTTAAAAAGTAATCTCCAACTTTTTTTACCACTAGAAATTTGGAGGCTACTTGACGTTTTTGCTAATAACTTTTAAATGGTGAGGAAATCGACCAAAGTGGAAGGTACTATTCCGAAAGAGAATAAAATTTCCTACAATCTACTATTAGGCATTTTTTGAAAATACTCAAGAAAGGTACAAAAAATTGCCTCAAAATGAAAAAAAAAATTGAAAATCCCCGTCTTCAATGTAGACAGTAAACATAGCAAACATTAAATTTCACACTTTTTTATTTTAAGCCAAAGTTAGGCTACATTTATTGAGTATTTTCAAGATATGCGTAATAGTATATTGTACGAAATTTTATCCTCTTTCGGAATATAACCGTCCACTTTGGTCGATTTCCTCACCATTTAAAAGTTATTTGCAAAAACGTCAAGTAACCTCCAAATTTCTAGTGGTAAAAAAAGTTGGAGATTACTTTTTAACTTTGTAAAATTAAATCTACAGTTCTGTTGGATCGATTTTGTTAAATAATGTGTCTTTGGAAGGCATTAACTCTTTGAGTTGCTTTTTCGTTTGATGTGTATTTTATAGCGGTAAGTTTAATAGTATAAAAATTATAAAGCATTAAAAATGGGTCCATCATTTAGAATAACCCTGTATATTGATTCAATAAAGTGAATCTCCCATTTTGATTTTGTGATTTTTAAAAGTCTTACTCATCAGTTAATAATTAAACACGGGAAGGAATGGGGTTACGCATGAAAAAACGTTGTTTGGAATTGAGGACAAAAAAATAACTGGTTGAAAACTTGTTTATACAAGCTAAATCTGTTACAGGTTAGGTTAGGTTAGGTTAGGTTAGGTTAGGTGCCCATTTTTATTTATGTCGTTGTTTCCAATAACAACGCATATTGAGTGTCGTGGTCGGCGAACACTCGATAATCCATCATCACTATACAAGCTAGTAGCTGCACCGTGAAATGGACAAACTTTGGCCTCTGTTGCCAGTTAATTAAAGCACAGGTGGCGTCGGCTTTTCCTAACCCACCAACACAGTGACGGTCCAAAGGTTTGAAAGAACAAATCTTATTTGCAATGAAATACGTTTTATTACTGTTCAGTTATACAAATAGTAGAGTCCCTAAGCTTAAATGCTCTTGAGGTAGTGGTACTATCATTGAGGGTGTAAAAAACCTTTACAACTTTACCAACCTCCTATCCTCTTTCCGTTTGACATAAGTTTTCCAAAAATACCCCATGAAAGAATGATTAAACAAGTTATAATCAGTAGCAGTTTTATCAGCTGATTGGTAAATATTGATGCTTGGTAAACAATAACGATTGATTTATAAGTCTCGTGGATAGGTCATTCCCAAACCACATGATTTGCCATATCGGACCAACATCTTAGCCACAAAGGTCACCAGATATTATTATCACGACTTCTTTCTGTGTGGCTTAGTTAAAGACCGCGTCTTTACCTGTTAAGTTTATATACCAAAAAAGAATTTAGAGAAAGAAGCAGGCGAGCGTTTAGTGGTATGAATTGTCTTATTTTAGGTCGTCTATGGTCCGAACTGCAATTAGAGTTGATTATTTGCATGCAAATAATGGAAAACACATTGATGTTAGGCAAATTCCTTATGTACCAAAACTTTAAATGATTTCCTAGACTTAAATTTTTATTTTATAGCTTTAAGTGGAAAATGAAAGTTTTATTGTTGTTTGAAGCTTTAAGTTTTTTTTAACACCCTGAATACATAATATAAGTAGTAATAAGGCATTGTGTACTCAATATTGGTGACTAACTAATCTAACCTCACACTCTAAACTAACTCAATGTTTGTCTGTCTGTGGGGTAGTTAACGACCAGAATATCAACAGCCTCAGTGTAAAAGTGAAAGCAGAGTTTGCTCAATATCTAAGCAAAGTCAACTATGACAACTAACTATGACAACTTACCACTACACTCTAGATTGCCTCATTGTTTGTCTGTCTGTTTGAAAGGTGGTTAACCACTAGAATGTCAACAGTCGGAGAGCAGTTTATAATGAAGGCAGTGCCAAATATTCTAGGACCCATTCCTAAAGTCTGCAAACCTGCAGATAAAGTAAATTTCCTTCACTGTGTTAAACTGTTGACAATGACTGTTATGTCTGTTGTGTTGTATTACTGTTGATAATGTAAGACTTATTTTGAGCACAGTTAATTTAGTTCATTTCAGACCTATATTTCATCCCAAGGATTTCTTCTGATGATATTTTCCTTTCTATACCATACACGGTTATGAAATAGATAATCAAGATGTGTACGTATTTTGCACCTAGATTTGATATTATATTTGAAAACAGCCCTGAAAACTAGCCTTGATCTAACCATTATATAACCTTTTACGATTTATATTAATTAAGAACCCATCGCCAATCGTTGTTTAGATTTCCATTCCTCTTATGATATATCTAATTACTGCAATGATCATGATAGCTGTGTCGTCACAACATAGCCACAAGTAACACCCCTTGTCTATATTGATATTGTATCCTGCCATCATGGTCGTCTTGGAGCCCAATTGTTGTATATGACGGGTCTATTTCCGGCTATTGTCTATATTGATATTGTATCCTGCCATCATGGTCGTCTTGAAGCCCAATTGTTGTACATGACAGGTCTATTTCCGGCTATTGTCTATATTGATATTGTATCCTGTCATCATGATCGTCTTGAAGCCCAATTTTTGTATATGACGGGTTTATTTCCGGCTATTGTCTATATTTTATATTGTATCCTGTCATCATGATCGTCTTGTAGCCTAATTATTGTATATGACGAGCTTATTTCCGGCTATTGTCTATATTGATATTGTATCCTTTCATCATGATCGTCTTGTTGCCTTATTGTTGTAAATGGCGGGGTCTTTTCCGGCTATTGTCTATATTACTTTAAATCTACTGTTTATCGATTACATAAAGTTGTGTATATTAATTTTGTTTCCCACCTTTTTTGATGTTAGACGTTATTGATGTTAGGTAAATATATGTTCGATAAATTATTTTTTAAACCTTAGCGGGGTTTAGATGCTAAACTCATATGCCATTTTACGCTAAAACAGACAAAACGTTTAAGTACATAAAATTAACTAAATAAAATTTGCACAGAACCTAAAATTACAAAATAAGTCGCGATAATAATGTTATGTTGAAAATGAACTAAGCAAACCAAACTGTGTACCTGTTATTATTAGTTAAAAGCATTTTCAAACATGTTTAAATAGTACTATATTATTTTAATGCAAAGACAATAACTAATAGGTTTAAATAATTACATATAGTACGCAGATACATTAATTTATTTAGCATAAATATTACCTAATGTATTCCATAAACAACCATCAAAGAGCAAGAGTTCACTATTTAACATAATTAATCGATCATAAAATTGTTATTTCGTGAAATGCTCAGAGACTCAAAGATATTTCCATATAGATAGAAACATTCCTCAGAAAAATCGTAGCCATCATAATAACGATGAAGCTCCATCACCATCTCTTTACAATTAATATGACAACGAACACTCCATTTTGTGGAGATTTTATATTTAACATTAAGTTGAAAACTTCCCTTGGATTTTTTTCTAAATTTAATAAGCAAATTATTTGGAAATCGATTGTTTGAGTGATAAAATGCACATATGATTTATATTTACCAAATAATACTATGAACAAAAATAAGAAGTTATAAAATTTAGAGTGGGCGGTTCTTAACCCTTCTTTTGCAGTATATGTTTTCAACTTACACTAAATTGCCCGTATGAACACGATACTATAAGCAATATAATTAAATTTCCACCCTTTTAAAATATGGATTTGAACTTAAGAAACAATTTAGGCAGTGCATGATACTTATGATCTCATATGCAATGTTTTATGCCAATATTCTCAATATCATTTCCGAATCCCTAGTATGAATTGATTATTCCGTTTGATTTCACCATAATTACTATCGTTTCCGATTCCACAGCGTGACATGGTATTTGGTATCATTCTGAAAAATAAATACAATTAAGATGGATTCTAACATATTCTGTATCTTTCCGAGATACCCATTATTGTTTCAACATATCCAGTATGTTGTACTGTATCCAGTGTTTTTTTTAAGACAGTACTCAGCTATATTTTAGGTTAATTGGTATAAATTAAATCCATACGAGTTCAGCATATTATCATTTCAATATACCCAGAACTCCAGGATATAAGTTACATTTAAAGATAACTTTTTAAAATTATGAAGACTCCGCATTATTCCAGGATAGTGAATGCCATAAATAACACTAAAAAAACCGATCAACATGATTCCAGAATAATTACTATAATTCCTAAAATACCCAATATTAAATCCTTGATAATCATTATGGCTCTAAAGGGGTAAGGCATATCCCAGGAAAATCACTATGTTTATTAGGACTCAGCATAGTCCAAGAATACCGGGTTTAATTCCAGGATAAGGAAAGGCGTAAAACATAAAAATATAAAATCCGTACGATTCTTGGATAGTCATAACAAATCTAGAAACGTTACCATGAATAAACAACCGATACCCGATAAAATTCAGGGATATTGAGTATGATTCTAGGTATATATATATATATATTTTTTTTTTAATTTTTTGTTGTTGTATACATCAATGAGGGTAATATAAATAAAGTAATATAAAATAAAATGTTTTTAGGGTACTGTGGTATTTTGATTTACTTAGTTATGTATATATATATATATATATGTATATATGTATGTATATATATATATTCTAGGTATATCTCAAGCAATATGTCGCTGTAGAAGCATTGAGTGTAAGAGCGACTCAGTAGATTGATGTAATTAGTTCACAGCTAACATAGTTTATCGAGTGTCAGGTGTAATATATCCGCCTTTCTACTGGAGATGCAGCTACTTGATGGTAAAATACGTTTATTTAATTTAATTATGTATTTATTTGATTATTATTATTAACGTTATATTTTCACTTAAATTAATCCTTTTGTGCTGACTGACTTTTTCAAAATTCTAATTCAAACAACATACTATCTAGGTAAACATTTTTGTATAATTTATATTGAAAATTATAAAATATTACCATAGCTAACATTATAATTTTATTATTATTGTGCTTATAAAGTAAAAAACAAACAAAATATCACAAGCGCCAAAATAATAAGGTCATTTCCAAGCAAGACTTACTAAGTGTTTTGTAGGGCAATTGGCTTATTTTGGTATTATTTTTGTATTATGTCTTGATAAGGATGTTAAGGCCATAAATTAATAATATTGATATTGGAAGGAATAAATATTCAGATCAAAACACTACATTAAATTGTATTGAATGTATGGTATTATTTATTTCTATTTATAGGAGATTTTCTATTTTTTTTTAATGTCTCTACTTCCTCAATATGGAATGGATAGTGTTTTAAACTAAGACAATGTTGAAGAAACAATATTGAAAAATACCATTGTAACCTCATTTTGTCTGCTTGTCCTGTATATATTACGTATGCATCAGAACAAAGACAAACTATTCGTCATACACTTGTAGACCTAGTTACTCTAGGTATACAACTTAAATCGTATTTTCCTGATACAATAAAAATAAACTAAAGTATGATGTCAGTTTCAATATTATTAAAGATAAAACTTATAACATTACCATGTCTCTGTGAAATAAAACTCTGATGCAAAAACGGCATAAAAATACTATTTCAATCTTTTAGTATTATATCTCAGCTATCATACTCCTGGTTTAATGTGTTGCAATATGTTAGGATTTAAAAGATAAACAATTAAATTTAAATGTAAAAAACATGTATAATGTCTAAGTTAGGTATAAATAATGACTGCATATGCTAAAAGGCATTATGCTAAAGCATCCATCCTCGGTTGTTTACTTTCTCCCCCTATACATAGTATATGGAGAAAGTATTGTTTTCGTTTAAGTTTTCGAGTTTGACTTTTGAGTGGATATATACGTTTTGAGCCCCCTTGGACACCAACAAAGTTTTCGAAGTGATGTCTGTGTGGGTTTGTTCAGAGCTACAGACTGCACCGGTGGTTCGATTTTGAAGAAATTTGGTATGTAGGTACTAATCCATGGTATCTCCAAGAGTTCTTATTTTCATTTGTTTGTTTATTTCAGCATATCAAAGCTATTTATGGTAATATAAAAGAACTAAACGATATTCGATAATTTAAACAAGATATTTCGATGTTTTAGGAATAAGCAGTTTAAATTGAACCACAACATCACAACATTCTAAATATACCAGTTCGTAAAGGTCACGATTCAGGTTAAAAGCAATGCGTTCAAAGCCAAAATTAATATTATCGTCAAAACAAAATCACATAAAAAATCTACAGTTTAAAGATTTGTGGAAATTTCAACTCAAATTTTATCAATTCAACGTAACAACTAACTACCTGTGAGATATCGTAGTTGTTTAACAGTTGTTGTTGCAGGCAGTGATTGGCCCAGAGTTACCAATTACATTTAGACACTCACACTGTAACAAGTTCCTGAACTAACAATCTGATAACACTACAGTAATAGGCTGCTTTTCTCAACCTTTTGTAGCAAACGAAATTGTCGTGATTTAATTTATTGTACTTATTAGAAAGAGTTCACCAATACAAATAAAGTTCCCCTCTAGTGGCAGAACCTTATTTCTTTATGTTCTAGAAATCTAGATAGGATCATCGGCTTGATATTTTCATGGCATTATCGTTGCCAGAAGTAATTGGTGACTGGTGTGATTTGAACCCGTGACCTTCAGTATAATAGTTACGAAAATGATTATTATTATCCTAAATAATAAGACTATTAATTTAAGTTAGTGCTTACTGTAAATTCTTCAAATAAAAAAATATAATACTTTAATGTTTAATCCCATAGTTACTTAAAACCACGTTGAATAATTTAATTTTAGCAGATACCATTTCAAAGATTAAAAAATGTTATATCCAAGTAATTCGTTTGAACCTTAACGTGTCCAAATTGTTTTTATTTCAAGAAAAATATTTAATTATTGACACAAAATATTACTTAACAAAGGAACGTTAAATCATTTTCATTTATATCCATAAAAGGACCTTGGTGCAGATTTGATAAAAAATAACTTTAGACGTCATTTACCAACCATCTCTTTAATTTTTCTGTAATTTGATAATGATAACCTAGTTATGGTTTTGAACAATAAAAAAATAAAGGTCTTTGGTTATAGTAAATAGTGGAAGTTCACTGATGGTGTTAAATTCGGAATATCCACAGTTAACTTATTAAAAATAAAAACTCAATTATGTTATTTTATTTGATTACTATTTTTATTGCTTACTTTATTACTTTATTGCCATACGAAGATGGCATAATATAAAATGTACGCCTCAAAGCGTAACATAGTACTGTATTCATCTTTTGGAAAAGTTAAAGATATTTTAAAACAGTGAATAAACTAAAAAATCAAAATGGTAGCAATAAAACTACACTGATTTACCTAAGAGCACATAACTAAAGCAATACCTTGACTCTAATAGCGGCAAAGTGCGTCGCTAGACATTATATTGAATCAAGGTTTTGTTCTCTTTGATAGCAACACCTTATGATATTTGAATTACGGTAAGGTACACACGGTGTCTACAAAAGAACTGAAAAATTTTAAAGTCAAATACTGATACTAAATTAGAGACTATGTTTATTGTAATATATTTGCATTTAAGGCTAAAATTCTTTTATTAGACAAAAGTTTTATTAGACACTTAGTATAACTTGATATGAGCACCATTGGTGGCTCGGCACGAATCTAAGCGAAACTTGACCTCTTCCCAGGTTTTGGTCAGTACTTCAGGTGATATAAACGGTGACATTTATTGTGACATGTTAGAGGAGTAAGTTCTCCCACTGTTGGATGACATTGAGATGGAGAATGGCCCTGTCTATTTTCAACAGGATGGAGCACCACCACACTACGTTGGCGTGTGCGAGAAGCGCTATACAGGGTGATCAACTCAAGGAGGTCACCATTGGGATATCGGAAACGGTAAGAATTAGAGAAAACTTTAAATGGGGCACATTCCTTTATTTTTTGTGACAGTTAAAAATATGATTTTATTTTTTCGAAATTCAACCGCCATTTTCCAAAATGGCGGACAAATTTGAAATTTCTTATGGAACACCCTATATTTTATCATGTTTTCGGATAGAACAGGCAATTTAAAAACTTTTTATTCTTGACATTTTTTCGATAAACCCACTCGTTTAGGAGTTACAGCCTATGGAAAAATGACTTCCGGTGTACATTTTACATCATGTAGGCTCCCAAACAAGTGGTTTATAGCGAAAATTCGAAAAGTAAATAAGTCAAATAAGTCTTAAAATTGCATCCACATTCCAAAAAGACCATAAAATTCGTTAAAACTATTAATTCTAATATTTTAAAAATGGCGACCATTTTCCAAAATGGCGAAAAACTTGAAATGTGGAAAACTGTATTTTATGGTCTTTATAAAAAAAATCATGAGAGTCATGCGACACATTTCTTACTACGGCAGAACTAATATTACAGTATATTATTGATAAGCATTTTTTACCGTCCTAAGACTGTTTTGTAGTTGAAATGAATAGTAGTTTATCACAGATTTAGAACAGTCATGTTTTTAATACAAGGAAACAGCTTGATTGCTCGTGAATGTACAGCCACACGTATAGGTAGTAAATTACCATACCCATTCAATATGTACATTGTGTGCAGGCTGGGAGAAGGGTATCTTCTGTTTATAAATGTTCTGTGTAAATCATTTTCAGTATTAGCAATTTATGCATACAAATGATTATAAGCTAAAACCTTCCTTTATACAGAGAAAATCTGTACTTCGCATTATCTGTAGTTCCTCTAGGATTGTATGTACAGTGCCATTACTATTATGTAAATTATACGTGGTAGAATTATATTTAATGTGTTACCAAACAAAAACTGAATATGTTTGTACACATTTGATCAAAACGATTCGTATAAGTCTATGTATAGTATTACTAAAATACTCAAATATACTTTATAACTTGTGTCGTCTTTAACAATAACTGAAAACAGTTATCAGGTTAAACGTCCTTGAAGGCGGTAGAATTGTGAGGGAAGAATTACCATTGTTTAATTTTTGTGGCGAAACGTTTTCCTTACTTAAATTGATTGTTTAACAAGTGCTAATTGCAAGCCTAATTAACAGGTAAGGGTACAAGCCGAACGCCTTACCACTAATTGGATTTGAACGATCCTCTGAATCGCTGGTCCCACAGATATATTCTCTTTGAACCCACTAAGGGTTAGTTAATAGACATAGTTCTCTTAGGTACTAAAAGGTTAAGATATTGTAACACGGTGAGATTGGAGGTTAGAGTATGGGTTTTTCGCTCTCAAGGCTCAACATCCAGCCAATCCTAATGAGATTAGACATGTGATCACTAAATCACTGCCATCAAACTGTGAGAAGCCTCAAGCAATAAGCGTTTTCCTGTAATGTACTAGATCTTGTTACCCTCACAAAAATCCATTAAATAAATTATTCAAATGCATCATTTTACAAATGAGTCATATACATCAATACATTCTTTATTTATTTATTTATTTATTACATGCATGGCAAACGCCATTTTACAAGAGAGTTGAGTTGACATTGATAAAAATTAAATGTGACTTAAAACGAAATAGTTATAGTGTGAGCAATAATGAAATATTATTCATTGCTTGTCAATTCATATATAGCATGCTTGAAACATATATGTAAAGTATTTTCCCAAGAATATATAATTCCCTGTTAAACAGTTATATGAGTAGGAAGTCTGAGCAGACTAATATGTTTTCCCTCCAAAGTGGAAGTTTTTAGTTCCAACAATCAGTTTCTGGTCAAATGTTATCGCAGCAAACTCAATTAGTTAGTTGTGTATTCTACTTCATCAATCACGAAAAAAATACTAATTTAAATAGGCTACTTTAAACTACTTTAAAACTACTAAAGCCATTAACTAAAGTAAATACTTTAAAAATATTAGTATGTGCAGTCAGTGCTGAGGCAATAGGTTTTAACTAATATTTAAAATGTAATCGTGAAAAACACGAATGAATGAATTTAACTAGTTTGACGTGTTAAGGCTGAAGGTAAATGTTTTGTCAAGGGCGTGTAAATAGAACCGTTTCAAAGTCATCGAAGTGACAGAGTAGTGTCGCTTTTATGTCGCTGCTACGCTCACTTGTTTTAAAATTCAACACAGAGATGTTTCATCACACAGTTTTTAATTAGAGGCAAACTTTCAACCTTGAAAAATTCAATTAATTTAAAGCCAGTCCATTTTAAAGCCGTACAGATAATTTTCGATGAAAGTATTCAGTTTCGAGTTGAGTCTACAGCAAGGGTAGTTTTATTATAAAGTTGTAAGTGCAGATTACTGATACCTAAGACTTGACTAGTAATTTTACAATAAAAAATACAATGTGTGTTTTATGTCAACACAATGACTAAAACTATTGATTGAATTCCATTGTTGCTTCCCGTTTTTAGAGCTGTTTTATTAAGATATATAACAATGAGAAAATTTAATTCTTTCGTTATTTGACCCTTGTAAACCTTCTCACAATTTTTCACAGATATTCATTTTTTTTATAAAATGTTAAAAAAAAGACATTAATAAAGTACCTTTGAAGGCAGACTTTGAAGTATGAACACTATTGAATCTTTTATCACGTATATGCACCTATTGACTGTTTTTCTGAAATATAAATTACAATATTGATCTGTTGATTTGTTAACCGTACTTGTAGACAGAGATTACTGAATATCACGCTGAGCTTTTTAAGAGAAAGCTAATCAGCTGTTTGATAGCTTCGTGGTACGAGGAAGATTACAGATGTGATTACAAGTTTCTGAACCAATCAGATAACGTCAGATTGAGTTGTTGAGGTCTGATTCCCTGTAATCAGCCAAGCTGAGGGTTAACATCCGTACAACTCATGGATCAAGGGGGGGCATATTATGTGATAGATGGAGGAGAAAGCATAGTGGCTTTAAGCTATTCTAGCGATGTGTTCTGTATAAAATAAGCTATTACCACAGTTAGAGTCATACTTCCATGTTTTTTTTTATTTAATTCTAATATTTATTGGCTTAACAAAGGGTTTTTTGCATTTAGCAAATACTCTTGTACTGGGTGACAAATTAAGAGGTATCCTTATTATGAAACTGGGTTAAGAACCTGAAAAGCAACTGTCCGCAGGTTTTCGGCAATGGATGATATTTATTTGACGAAAGAACCCAAAAGACGCAATATGACCCCTTGTTCAGCTGTACACCTAAGACTACATTTTTACGTTTTAGTCGGTCTTAATATATATATATGAAAAAAGTGAAATAATTAGAAAAACGTTGTTACAATGAAAAAAAAAATATTTTACTGTCTCTATAAAAAAGAGTACAAAAGATATATAACAGGAGAGCAAGTTTCTTTCAGCGTTATTTCCGTTTTTGCCGCCAGGAGCGCTTCGCACGATTCGTTTGAGCAACTGATTGCTCAGGTAAATATGAATGCAAACGTTACAACTGAACAACTCTGAAATAGGTTAGATTAGAAGCATTCGGTTCGATTTACAAGACACAAAGTAGTAAAACCTTATGTGAGGCCTTGTCTTAGTGTTTTACTGCCAACCATAAATATATTATCATTTTAGTTTTAAACTTTTTGTTTTCTTTTTCACAGTATGAAGTTGATTTCCTTTTTTTAAAACGGCATGGTAAAATAAGTCAAACATTTATCTATTAAGTAAATAAAATAGTTTTTGATAGGCTACTACAAATATTATCTGGACTCTTAAATATTTTTGAGTAACTATTTTAAATGCAAGTAATAATAGAGTAAGAGGTCAAAGAATATTTAAGCCTACTAATGTTATATAGTAACACGTGTAGATTAATAACACCAACTACTTAATCTATAGAAGCTCTAGCTGCAGTGTTGGGTGCCAAACTATAAGCTGGGAAACTGTAGTAATGCTTAAATGATAATGCTAGCTCATTTAATTAAATCGGTACTTCAGATGTCCGAAATTTAGAAAAAGACGACTACTTATGTCTACTGTAAATTTTTAAATTCTGTTTAAAATATGAACAAATGTCTTGAAAGTATGTAATAAAGATAGATACTTATTTCAGCGCCACGCATAACCACACTCAGGGTCCCATTGTATCTAAAGTAAGGTGACTATCTTAGTCCACCTAGCCACCTACTATGTCTCTACCATTAGTCATCTACAACACATGTATTAGCTACCTAAGTGTCTTCCCTATGACCCTGTCCAAGGATGCTCTAGTTGCAGTGTTGTGTACTAAACTATAAGCTATGATACTGAGGTAATGCTAAGGTGATTATGCTAGTCTATCCAGCCACCTACTATGTTTCTACGATTAGTCATCTACACAACACATGTATTAGCTACCTAAGTGTCTTCCCTAAGTACCCTGTCCATGAATTCTCTAGTTGCAGTGTTGTGTACTAAAGTATAAGCTGGGATACTGAGGTAATGCCAAGGTGATTATGCCAGTCTATCCAGCCACCTACTATGTCTCTACAATTAGTCATCTACACAAGACATATATTAGCTACCTAAGTGTCTTCCCTAAGTACCCTGTCCAAGGATGCTCTAGTTGCAGTGTTGTGTACTAAACTATAAGCTGGGATACTGAGGTAATGCCAAGGTGATTATGCCAGTCTATCCAGCCACCTACTATGTCTCTACCATTAGTCATCTACACAAGACATATATTAGCTACCTAAGTGTCTTCCCTAAGTACCCTGTCCATGGATGCTCTAGTTGCAGTGTTGTGTACTAAGCTATAAGCTGGGATACCGAGGTAATTATAACAAGAATTTTTATTTTATGTCAATCCTTTAGTTTTGATTTTTAACATAAATTCCTTAAATAAATGTTTGGACTATTGAATAAATTGTCACGAGCTACTAGGAAAACATATTAATAACTATACTAGGGAAAGGAAAGTTATAAGAGCTTATGAAAACTTAATACTAAACTAAAGTAGCATAATTTCGTATTATGACAATAAACACTAATGCTCTGTTTGGGATGACCTATCCTTTCTAGGAAAATGCTATGATATTACTTTATTTAGATTGTTTACAATAAATCCATATAAATTTACAATAAAATTAGCATCATTGGGAGAAGTGAATATTTTACTGAATATAACTCCAATAGGAAACAAAATTACACGATTATTAATCATATTAAGCTGTACACCAGAGGATCGGTTATCTTTTGAAACAGATTAATCAGCAAAATAATTAAAGAATTGCTTCACACTCTGTTTTCTTCGCCGAAAGCATTGACTCAGTGTAAAATTTGAACATTCAATTACCTAATTATTCTCTATTTTTCTTCAAATCGTGGTGAGAGTATATCTTTCGACCGTTCAGATAAATTTTTTTACTTGTCAGCTTATTTGGTGAAAAATTTACGTATGTGAAATCTATGAAATTATTTTTCCTGATAAGGAAAATTACTACATAAAAAATGAGAAAATAACTGTAGTATTTACGATTTTAACTAAATTGAATAAGTCACACAATAAGTATATACAATATATTTATTATTCCTAAGTTATAAGGAAGATAAAAGTATCAAGAAAATGCTATTTTGATCAATTAAAAAGAGCCATGCTTGGATGTAGAAATGATGTTTTGTGAATTACTAAACACTAAAGAAATATTTGGACTCGATTCATGGAAAGTTTTAGTGTTATTTTAACCGAGATCCAGAGACGAAAATTTAATATTAGCGTAGCTATGTAAACAAGTAAAATAACAGATTAAATCTCTCTACACTCATTATAGTATAGGTCTACTGTCGCTATAATATGATAGATTTGACAGATTTTTAAAACTTCCAGCAAGATGGTGATGATTATCCATTTACTCTTGCTTGAGATAAACTCTTACAAGTGCAGTTTATATATCAAGAAAATATTAACATACATGAGGTTACCAAAAATATGACTAAAAAAAACAAAGTATATAGATTAGTTTAGTAATTTATTCATTCTATGATTTGCCTTTCACAGACAAGAAAAACTCCTAACGTTTTTGATATTGAAATTTGCTTTTTAATACGCGAAGACATTAATTTCAAAATCACGATTTTATTGAAGCAATGAAGTCTTGTATAATCTTTTAATGCATTACACGACACACCATTTTTTAGGTTTTACCTACTCAATATGATTCCTAAATATTAATAGGTACTAATTAAGCAATTAACGACTCAATACAAAGGATAAAGTAGGCTAGACAGGGACGAGGGAACTTAAAAAACTAGGTTATTGGGGGGTTTATGGGGGGAGGGTTCTTTTTTGAGTTAGGGCGTGGGACGTATATTTGTAGGCTAGTCAGGGTCTGGGGTTATGGGGATGTAGGCTAGAGGGGGGCATCGTGGGGATGGATGATCTAATGACTTGATTCTGTTCGAAGAAATAATCCTGTTTATTTCTCTGGGAATAGTGGGAATAGCAGGGGGAGGGTGGTTCTAGGTAATCTGGATCTACATTTGAAGAGTCAAGACACTGGTAGAAGAGATGTTAGAAGAGGACGACATTAGAAGATGATCGTCATGACAGTGGTGTGACAAGTCTGAAGTCAAGAAACTGAGAAAAGGATATCTGGGGCATTCCATGAGGTGTGTAAATATTTAAATAATATATATGTTCCTTTTAGTGAGTAGAACCTACTGGCGAAGTTAACACGGTCAGTAGAAACTCACCCTGTATATTTAAAATGTCAAACATGCATAATCAGCACTATTAAGGTAAGTATTTTTCAGGAAGTTGGCAGGATTATTTGGCTAAACTGTGTTGGTTCAATGATAAATGTGTGCACTAGTATGGGAAAGATGGTGATTTAAAACACTTCTTAGGTTTTTATGGAGGATAAGGAATTGTGTTTTTTACGTAGAATTTAATGATAAAGGGCAAAACAAATATTTAAATACTACAAGTGACAAGTTACGTTAAGAGGAAATTAATAAGTGTTTGCATTAGTACATTAACACATAGGTACCGAGAAATAATTTAAATTTTCACAGTATTTTACAAAACATTATTTTGACGGGAATGGATGACATTACTTGACGAACATGAATTTCTATTTCGTTTAAGATATAACTACAGTAGTGAGTTGTTTTCATCCCTCAGAGTCTTTGCCTTTTTTGTAATGGATACCAAAGCTGGAAGATAGCAACCTCATTCGAAACCTATCAAGATGGGCAGAACGACTGTGATGGGCTTATAATCACCAAGAATTTTGAAGCGGTAAGTGATCAGTAATCAAGTCTAAAAGACCCTAACACAAATTGAGAAATATATTTGCAAGCCCATGTTTATGACAAAGCCTCCTTTTCTATTTGATCGTATCTCCATTCAACTTCACTGAGACTTTGAGAAATAAACTGGTCGCCAAATTCCATTGAGCCACTGTTCCAATACTCCACCAATCCCAAGGCCTAATGAATCTGCACAAATTCTTATAGGCAGCTCTGGGTCAAATGTGACAAACGACACATCATCAGTAGCTAGATTCTTGATGTTCTCAAATTGCATCTGATTTTGAACAGTCCAAATCTATTAGTGGAACTACATGATTCAACAAATGAGGAATGAATTTCATGAGGTCATGAGGTCATGAGGTCCATACCAAGAAAAGACTGCAACTCCTTCACATTCCTTGGAGGTTGCACTGCTTTAATCGCAGAAACCTTATGTGGATTAGGTTTTATTTGACCATTCTCAAACCTATGACCTAATAAATTCAATGACTTCACTTTAAACACATTGTTCTTGTTCTAAGTAATGCCTTTGTCTTACATATTCTTAGTAGCATATCAAGTAGTTTATAAGGTAATTGACAACACCCTTTCAACCCCTCGATAGCCTTAATAATCTTTCTTTGGAAATGCTCCGGAGCTGTTATTAACTCTGTGTAATCAACGCAAAGTCAAATAGAACCATCCTTTTTGGGTGCTACTACCATAGGGTACAGAAGTCAATTATTTCTGTGACAGGAACAATAATACCGGTATTAATCATATTGTCCAGTTTAGCCTTTAAGAGTAGAGCTACCCGACGAGGGCTAGATACTGCAAACTGTTTTGCATCATCAGATGATTAAATGGTGTATTCATTACCTTTTACAACTCCCAAACCGTTGAAAACATTAGGGTACTTAGTCACCCACTCGTCATCTGAGTCAACTTGATCTACAGACTTACACAACAAACCAAAGGAAATGATTGCTGACACTTCTAGTTATGGCTCTTTTTGGCCCTGCACTCCCACCCTTTTGAATAAAACCAAAACGCAACTGTTTATGTATAGGGTTTTCGCCGTAGGGGTTGGCGATCCCATCGCCCAATGGCTAGCCATTGCAATCAGCCTCCCTGACTCCCTATTTTTCAACTGAGCAGGGTCTGTCCTTTTACTCCATGTGTTTTTCTTCTTCTTCACAAGCATGGACCAACTGTCTTCATCTTTCATGTCTCTGCTCTCTTCTTCTCAACTTCCACCCCCTCCTTATCCTTCTTCTGTTACAGGCCAACTCAGGCCAACAGTTACTCAACAAATTGGACTTGGACTATTTACAAAAAATCACTGTTAACGGAACCACTTTGCAATACCAGGACAAAGTAAAAAGTTTTGGTTTGACTTTAAACCACACATTGGACTGGACTGACGCGGTGGTAAGCACTTGTAAAAGAGTGGTTCCTGTTATTCACACACTGAAGAAGATGCAACGACTTCTACCTTTTCACATTAAACTCTTACTGGTCAAATCACTCCTTTTTCCACACTCCTACTGCAACACTGTGGTTAATGATATGACTGTGGCTTTGACAACAAAATTACGAGTACAAAACTATTGTGTTCGATTCTTAGGCGTGATGACCATGTCACACCCTATTATATTAACGAACAAATTTTAAAAATTGGAGGACATCAAAAAAATATGAATACTTTTCATTACTCATTTAGCCATCAATCTTGGAATTCCAAATCATCTTGCAAAGAATTTTAAATTTTTGCATGAAAGAGGCACAAGGGATACCCGCTCTGGCTCGTCTACGCTTCGCATTCCTCATCACAGAACAATTGTTTATAACAAATAATTTTTAGTAACAGCATGCCGCTTATGGAACTCCATACCTTTTCACATTAAATTCATTGAAAACCAATCCCGACTGATAATGGTGCTGAAAGGATATTACCTTGACCGGATGGCCGTGGCTTGGCGGGATGCTAGATGCAGCAGAGGTTGTATGTATGTGTGACTGTATTTTAGGGAAGATAAAATTAATTATACTATTTTATAACATGATGATAGAGATCATCAGTTTGTCAACAATCTTCTATTTGAAAAAAGTTTACTTTTTCAACTAGCATTAGAATTTACTGCACTATTTTCAAATATGTAAATAAACATGTAATAATGTAAAAATAAATGGATCCGGAAAATTGTTTTAGTATTAGTTATAGTTTAAGATTAAGACACATTCATGTACACATTGTTGTATGTCTGAATAAAGATTTACTTGACTTGACTTAACACAAGACTTCTTACAATTTACTAATTTGGTGCATATTTGTTTCCAGAGAAACCCAAGTTGAAAGGATTCTGAAATTAAAAATGAAAGGTTCATGTCAGACCTAAGTAGCCTCTTCATTGATTATATCTAAGACAGCGCTGTGAAAATCGTCAGACGGTGAGTAACGTCAACAGTGTGTCATCTCATCTTCATCATGCAGTTTTGATAAAATCATATTAGCCCGACAGTTTAAAGTACATATTAAAATTGTCAATACATCCATCTAAACACATGTCTGAAAACATTCATATGGTTGGTCACAATGGTTGGTAATTGGACAATGTCATGTCAGAACAAAAACATGTTGTTTCAGGAGTCCCACAAGGCCCTCATCTGTATAATATCTATGTTAGTAATTTTCCTGCTATCAATAACGTTGGAATTAGTATGTATGCCAGGGACGACACGACAGGTGTATACTGGGCTCCGTCTTTTGATGAACTCAAGCAGGGCATGGCCGATTTTGTACATAAAGCTAGCTCATATTTTGAAAATATTAATTTCAAAGTCAACCTTGATAAGACAGAAATTGTAGTTTTCGGATTGAGTAGTACGCGCATTCCTCTTATAGATTAAGTTAAGGATGATGTGATCTTTGAAAGTAAAGAGTGCTGTAAGTTATGGCCGATTTTGTACATAAAGCTAGCTCATATTTTGAAAATATTAATTTCAAAGTCAACCTTGATAAGACAGAAATTGTAGTTTTCGGATTGAGTAGTACGCGCATTCCTCTTATAGATTAAGTTAAGGATGATGTGATCTTTGAAAGTAAAGAGTGCTGTAAGTTATGGCCGATTTTGTACATAAAGCTAGCTCATATTTTGAAAATATTAATTTCAAAGTCAACCTTGATAAGACAGAAATTGTAGTTTTCGGATTGAGTAGTACGCGCATTCCTCTGATAGATTAAGTTAAGGATGATGTGATCTTTGAAAGTAAAGAGTGCTGTAAGTTATTGGGACTATATATAGATCAGACCTTAACTTTTAAGAATCATATATCTCATGTGAAGATCTAGACTTTAAAATGGAATCAGTCTCCTCAGAAGAATATCTTTTTATTTAGATACAGATACGTTAAAAATAATTTATTTTGGTGTCATATTTCCTTTCTTGTCTTATGGCCTTATTTTCTGGGGAAGTTCTCCCGACTGTAATTTGCATACAATTTTTGTTCTCCAGAAAAGAGCAATCAGACTGATAGCCAAAGTATGGTACAAAAGGTCTTTTAAAGATATTTTTGTTAATTTAAATCTCCTCACTTTGTATGGACTATACATTTATCAATTAATTATGCTTGTGAAAAATGATGTTAAGCACACAAATAAAAATAGTCAAATCCATAGGACATAAGACGAAAGGATGATTTTCACCGTGTGAGGAGGAATTTCAACAGAACTGGCCGAAGTCCTTTTGTGATGGGGTCATAAGTCATAAGTCATAAGTATTTTATTGCATAAAAACATTCTTCATTACAAAGGCAATGGTGAACAGATGCATGGTCAATCAATAAGTTATAAAAACTAAAAGTAATAAGTTACAAAAAAATACAACAAGAACAGCACAATTGAGAGAAAGTTACCAATTCAAACAAGTTAGAAAAAAGACAAATTCAAATGAAGATCTTGAAGCAATATCAGAGAAAAAAACAATTAAAAACATTCTGTGTCATATTTTACATAAACTAATGGTCAATTAATGTCACGGTCATTTAGGAAATCTGCCAGGAAGTAATATGATTTCTCCACCAATAATGATTTAGTCCAAATTTTAAATTTTTGTGGTGTATAGGATTTTATTTTTGAGGGGATCTTATTATATAGACAAATCCCCATATAGATGGGGGTTTTTTCAAAATGAGAGTGTTTATGAATTGGATAATTTAGCAGATTTGGGTTTCGGGTATTATAACTATGAGTGGGTCTAAATTCATCAAAGAGTGTATTATTTAAATGAACAAAATTTACTGTTTCATAGATGTACAAAGAAGTCAATGGCATTATTTTTAATTCCTTAAAAGAACGACGACAGCTTGATCCATATTCTGCCCCTATCATCACTCTAATAATACTTTTTTGGACTTTAAAAACTTTGCTAATATCCCCTGAGTTTCCCCACAGAACAATTCCATAACGAAGCAGAGAGTGTATATAAGCATAATAAATAATTTTTAATGTTGCTAGTGACACTGAATTTTGAATACATTTAATTGCAAACCTAAAAGAAGTCAACTTACTAACCAAATATTGAATGTGTGATTTCCAATTGAAACTTTGATCTATATTAATCCCAAGAAATTTATATTTATCCGTGATATTAAAATCCGTTCCATTGAGTTTGTGGTTATTGTTCATTCTGATGTGGAATTGCATAATGTTAGATTTAGATTCATTTAGTAAAAGTCCATTTGATTCAAACCATTTCTTCAGATCTTTTAGTGTTAATTTCAAAGTGTTTTCTAATACAGACAGGTTTTTTTCCTGAACTATTACACTTGTATCATCAGCAAATAGTACGAACCTTTTGGAAATATGTGCTGGTAGGTCATTTATATATATAAGAAAAAGTGTGGGTCCTAAAATGGATCCCTGAGGGACGCCAAATTTTACTGTAGCCCAGTCCGAGTAAAAACGGGTTGCCCTATCACTGATAACTGTTCTCTGCTTTCTCCCCAAAAGATATGATGTTAATAGCTTAAGAGCCGACTCCTCAATACCAATACTGGCAATTTTTTTAATCAGCATCTCATGATCCACACAGTCAAAAGCCCTGGACAGATCACAGAAAATCCCCGCAGTAAACTGTGACCCATCCAAGGCCCTCGCTGCATCGCTCACAAAGTTTATCAAAGCTAATTCAGTACTTCTATTTTTCCTAAACCCAAACTGTTCAGCCCCAAGCAGATTAATACTTTCAAGAAAATAAACAATTCTATTATGAAGAGCTTTTTCAAAAATCTTAGATATATTACTAAGTAAAGATATAGGTCGGAAATTTTGAATGTCATTTTTTATTCCTTTTTTAAAAATTGGTTTTATCTCTGACAGCTTCAGCTTAGTCGGAAAGGTACAAGTTCTAATAGCTAGATTAAAAATATAAGTTAATATAGGGCTTATCACTTGAACAGACAATTTTAATAAATGAACTGGAATGTCATCCCATCCACAAGATTTTGTGTTATTTAGACCTAAGATAATTTTAGCTACTTCTTCCACTGACACAGGTGAAAATTCACTTAAATATTTTGTCTTACATGAAGGGCTGTCTTTGACAAAAGATAAATCAGCTTTAGGAACTTTTAATAAGTCAACAGTGTTAATAAAATGATTGTTAAAACTTGAGTGATTTTTTGAGGATTTGAAATTATCTTATTGTTTATTTTTAAGGTAATAGGTTCACTAATTTTATTACAATGAGTACCCATTTCTCTTTTAACAACAGCCCATGTAGCTCTTGATTTGTTTTTGGACTCAAAAATGTAATTATCATTAGATGCTATTTTTGCTGCTTTTACAACTGACTTGAACACTTTTTTATAATTTTTTACATATTGCTGAAATTCTATACTTAGGTTATACTTTGCTTGCCAGTGTAATTGCCTCTTCTTTGCTGCTGATATCTTAATACCCTGTGTAATCCATTTTTTTGATTTCTTATTTTTAACCTTAATATTTTTAATAGGGAAAAATTCATTCATACAAAAGATAAAATTTTCCAAGAAAAAATTGTAGCAATCATCCAGTGAAATAAGGGGAGACATATCTGACAACATAAGCTTAAGTCTATTTACAAATAGAATGTTGTTCTCTTCAGGGTACATTCTAACTTTTATTCTTTTGGTGCAGAACTGTCTATTCAGTTTGTTGGGTAGAGATAACAGCAGAGCATTATGATCAGAAAAAGAGGTATTGATGTTACACAATTGGCCTTTCCCAAAATTTACACTAGTCAGAATATTATCAATGCAAGAAACAGTGGTATTAGTTATTCTGGTTGGATCTCTGTTATTGATTACAAAGCCAAATTCATTTACAACTGTTTGAAAGTATTCAGAGCTCTTGTCTTTTTTTAAAAGATTGATATTAAAGTCAGAGGCAATTACGACTTTCTTAAATCTAATTTCTTTTTCTAGTGTTTGAAGTAAAAATCTAAACTTATCCAAAAACAATTTTGACATAGAGTAACCAGGAACTGTATACAGTGAGATGAAAATACACTTAATTGACTTAATTTCAATAAAAGAACCCTCAAAAATTAATTCTTCATTCAAACAGGCCAAATCATTGCGCTTACAACAATCCAAATTCCTATCAACAAGAATACATGAGCCTCCTCTAGATTTACTGCGAAAATACCCATAAGCTAGTTTAAAACCATTCAATTTGTTCAGAAGATTTGAATTTTCTGAGCTCACATTGTGTTCATTTAAACAGATAATTTTAATTTCAAAATTGCATGTATTTAAGAATATTTCTAACTCTTCAAACTTATTTTTTACCCCCTGTATGTTCAGATGAAGGAGACCTGGTAATTTTATTTTATGTTTATACCTAGTATTTAAATCTGGACTTAATCTGCTATTGTTACATTGTGGCTTAATTTTAAAAAAAACTACTTTCACTGTGACTTTCACACTCACTTGACGACACGGCACTCACACTCACACTCTTGGTGGATGCGGTTGTTGGTTGAGGCTGAAACATCTCTTTTTGCGCTGTGTCTGTGATGGTCACGTCACACCATTGGACTGGCTCTCTCTATGCAGCTCTTGTAGTGTTGTGTCACTATTAAGCATCTCTACCAACAAACTTGCAGCTGGTGGAGTAGTGGTAGTGGTTAATGTAGTTGAGGATGACATGGGGGTTGAGGTGGCTGTGCTTAGCATGGCTTTGGCTGGTGGAGGTGAGGCTGAGGTATTTATATTTTGCATGCTTGATGAAGTTGTCAAAGTCATACTTGTTTGCTTTTCATATTCTTTAGCTATTGCAGCTCTCAAATCCTGTAGAAAACTACTGTAAGAAAGTCCATTAAAAAGAGTTCTTCGTGATTGTTGATAGTAGGCAACTATTGTGACAAAAGCTTTAGTTTTCTTCTGAAATTTAACTATATTTAAAGCAAAGAGATCTAGGGATATTTTGTCTCTCACACAGCCCATGGGGGAACATATCAGTCTTTTTAGTGATCTCTTGCTAAAATCCTCTGCAAGTTCTTCAAATGCAGCATTGTATTCTTCCTTTGTAGGTTTACAATTATAAAAAGGCTTAGTAACTAGACTGTACACCGAGGGTCCTTTGTTTGGCTTTTGAAATGTCAGACGTTTGCTACAATAGTCTTTGTAGGATGGCTTTCCAAATCTTTCCTTAAATTTCACTGCCACTCCTGCAGTCATGCTTCGGTTACAATCTAGATCTCCTGATATACAGTCGGAAAAACCTATTTCTTCACAGTGGCTAAAATCATCAAAAACTTGTTTCATATTTGCCTCAATAACCTTAATTTCTTTTGGGGACTGTTTAGCATGACAAGGATGGGTCTCCTGAATTTTTTTAATTGTTTTATGAATTTCTTCACAGAGAACTTGTTTGCCTTGTTTATTGAGGTGTTGACCGTGATGGGTAAAGTGGAACCTTTTAAGCCTTTTGCAATTTACTATGTTAACTTCTTTGGTACTCAGATTGAAATTTACTCTTCGAACTGACTTGTTTATTATATGTTGAGGCGGAAGGTCAAACCTGGGGAACAGAGGAACTATTGCAATGTTGGTGTGGTCATTTAAAGTCGTATATTCTTGAAAAATACTTGGCATCCTTTCAGCTGGGTCGACATTTTCATTCAGCATTTGTTCTACACTATTTGAGCCTGCGATAATGATAAGCCTATCTTTATTCTTCAAAACTTTAACATGCTTTTCAGTGTTTTTTTAACACATATCCAAGCGGCGCCCCTGGGGATGTGGTAACATGTACGTTGTTGTTTGATGGTAAACTATTTATAAGAATTTGATGTAGGTTCTTCCCATGACTGTCAGCATATATACAAACCCTTACTTCTTCGGCATTCGCAATATTCTGTACAACATGTTTTAATGAAGAATTCTTCTGTTGCTTAGTTTTACTTACTTTGGTGTTTTTGTCAGTTTTTTTGTCTTTTGCATCCTTAGCTTGTCTCACACATGAAGATGGTGTAGAACTCATTTTATCCTCTCCTGTTTGTTTGGAAACCGGCATAGAACTACATTCTTCACTGCTTAGCAAATCAAACATATTTGATGTTGTAAAAGGTTTATCCTGTGTGGCAGTAGTGTTTTTTTTTTTTTTGCATTTGTATTTACTTTGTTTTTCCTTGGTACTTCCCTCCACTGATCGACATTTTTGGATGTACAAAAATTGCTATTTAATGTTGCATCATTAGTACTCGTTGGTAAGTTATTCTCAGTAGAGTGTTGCTTTTGTTGCCTCGACAAAGCTTTTATAGTGTTGTAGTATGAATTAACGGAAAAATCTTCATTAAACATTCTGTGATTAAATTTAAACAACTTATTTTCAACCATATTGCACACAATCTCAGTGTTATGGATAACAAAAACACCACACTCGACACCTCCCTTCTGTTGTAGACACTTCGCTTCTATAACGTGACAATTGTCGAGCAGTTTGAGGCCCTGGGAAAGCTTGGAGGCGAGTTGGATAGCATGATTATGGTTGACACCAGTTACAGAATCATAGTGGTAAAAATTGGCTGTAGAACTGCAGTACACCAGAAGTGACCAGTGACTACCTCCACTGTGTTGTTTCCCATCATTGTTTACCACTGATATGATGTAGTCATAATTGTGTAGGTTAAGATTGCTGCAAACTTGGTGAATTGTAATTGAGTCATCCTCCACCTTCATAAGTTGACTAACAGACGGCGGTAGAAGAAAAACATTCCCTGGGTGAGGTTGACTGTCAAACCATGACTTTATCTCTTCATCTCCCAACATATACCACAAAGCTGTTATGTCGGTTCTGTCACCTGCATTTACTCTACTGTAGGTTCCGTTATAGTCTTCTATGGTCGATTCTAGATCATTTAGTTTTCTTTTAAGCATCTTGACATCATTCTCAAGAGCCAATTTGTCCTTAGTTAATAGGTCAATCTTAGACAATCCTTCAAATTTATCTTTTTCTAGTTGAAGTATTAGGTTGTCTTTAAAACTGTTGTCTTTCTGCATCTTGCTTGCAATAGAGCTTATGAGCTTTGTCACTTCAATTTCCTTAATATTATTCTGTTCAGTTAAGCTCAAAATTTCTTGTTGTAGTTTATTTATCTTGTCTTCAAGCTCCCATTCACGCTGGCTTTTTGAATTTCTTAAATCATGAATAGTTTGTTTTAAAATGTCATTTTCAGCTAACAAAATATTCCCTGCTTCTGCTGCTAGACTTAGTGATGTCTCCATATCCTCTTCTTCTTTAAAGAGAAGAAGATTCACACATGACAATATTTTATGGGTCAATTTATTTCAACCCCCTACCAAACAATATAAAGGAATTAGAAGGCACTAAATTCAAAATTGCTTTGAAGAATTGGCAAGTTAAAAAAAATACCGTATTCATAAAACATTTCAGATTTAAATACCGATTCGGCATAACAATTTGGAAAATTTACAATTTGAGTAATCTAAGTTGATCCAGGTATGTACACTAAGAGGTAATTCTTTTTGTTTTTATAGACATTGAAATTGTATTCTTTTTGATTTTATTAGGCCATTCAAAACTGACTTTTGATGACTTATTTTGACACTGGTGACTTTTGTCTATGCATTGTATACATATATATCATTGTATATATATATATTTATGGACAATAAATGATTTGATTTGATTTGATTTGACAAGTATTGGGAGTATAAACAAATTGTATTTCATTTCCCACGATTAAGGTTGTACATTATAAAATGTTCATAGGTTGTAACAAGTAATTTTACATTTAAGCCCTGAACCAGCACAGTGGGGCATCGTGGGGATGGATGATCTAATGACTTGATTCTGTTTGGGGGAATAATCCTTTATTTCTATAAGAAAAATATTTTAATTAAGAACCTTGATAATATTAGTATCAAAATGTTTAAAAAGTTTTAAATTAACAAATAAAACAAACATTTGAAAATTGAATAAAAGATTTTGCGTTGGTCTCCCTTTATGTAAAAAAAACTATAATATTTTATTATTAAAAGTAAGTTACCCAAAAAATCATACATAATAAAAAAATTATTGAAAATTCTATCTCGATAAAACCAAAACGCAACAATTTATGTAAAGGGTTCGTGAAATGTATCACCTCCAAAACAGATGAAAAAGAAATATCATTTACCACATAAGAGTTCATACTATTTACTAATTTGGTGCATATTTGTTTCCAGGGAAACACAGGATTCTAAAAAAAGAAAATGAAAGATTCATGCTAGTCGTAAGTAGCCTCTAATGTCTAAGACAGCGCTATGAAAATCGTCAGATGGTGAGTAACGTCAACAGTGTGTCATCTTCATCATGCAATTTTGATCAAATCATATATATGCAAATCCTGATTCTATAGGTACTATTTATTTCATTCTCCACTATTTGTTAGTGTAATGCAACATTCGTAGGTTGTAATAGGTAATTCTACATTCAAACCTTGAACCAACACAGTTTAAATTCTAAGCATGAGAATTCAGCCAAAGTCCAGCCAACTTCTTCAAGAGTTCCAAAGTCTCTAAGCTCAATGGATGTTGCAAGTATAAGTAGTTATTATCATTTTGAATTTTAATTTAATAATATTGATATTAACTAGTGTATTCCATTAAGACAACACGAGTACTGTACAGGAAGCATACAAATGTTTGTCTAGGAACCATTATGAATAACTATAGCCTATTGAGTGATTGACTGATGGAGACTTCAGATCCCTTGCGATGATAGTGTTCTCCCCATAACAAAAGTATTCTAGACTCAAAGAACAAATCATATCTAAGTACGAGTTTTACTCTCCATTGCGACAATACTCAACTACTTGTCTCAACTCTATCTCAACCTGTTGTTGACATAAAGTGATCAAGTTGAAACATTGGTTGAAACCACTGTTGCAGTTGACAAAATAACATTGCAAATTTGTAAATTAAAAATATGCATGAATTAAAAATTAATTTAATGAATTAGTTTCCTATCTATGTCTTATTACAACCGTATATATTAGTTGTAATTTTAGTTAATTATATTATACACGTCTTGAAATTTACTGACCATATCCACTGACCATATCTACTGACCATAATATTGATGTTCAGATGTTCCGGATCCCATGAAAAGAAGATGATGTTTGCTAGGATCAAAAAAGAAGATGTATGGTTGTTTGTGTGTTTGAGAGTGAGGGGGAGGGGGGTTGTTAGCTATAGGGAATTCGTTGAGAACAAAAACGGACCAGAAAGATTTTTAGGTTATCTTTTGAAAGTTATTGAACAGGTCATTTGTACTTCCGACTACGACAGGGAGGGGAACTTGCTAGGCTAGCCAGGGAGAGGGAATAAAAAAGTAGGTTAGAGGGGGTTGTAAAGGGGGGAGGGTCAACATTTTACTTAGGGACGTGGGATATATCATGGTAGGCTAGGCAGGGCCCGGGGTTATGGGGTGAAGTAGGCTAGAGGGGGGCATCGAAAGCCGGAAGTTGTAATGACCTGTGTATGTACAAAGACAAAAAATTTTAAAGAAACATGATTTTATCATGAAAAAGATTTTATGGGTTTAAGAGATAATGAAAAGAAAATTGTTACTAAAATAGTTTTAACGTAGGTCATTTACATGGTAATTACAGGGAATATTGAGTAACAATTCAGGGTTGATAATCTTGGACTTATTGTATAGAGAAGTATAAAACAGGTCCTTGGATCATCCATTTCAGACAGGGAGGGGGATAAAGTAGGCTAGACAGGGACGAGGGAAATATAAAAAAGTTGGTTATTGGGGGGTTTAAGGGGGGAGGGTTAACATTTTTGAGTTAGGGAGTGGGAAGTATATTGGTAGGCTAGTCAGGGTCTGGGGTTATGGGGATGAAGGCTAGAGGGGGGCATCGTGGGGATGGATGATCTAATGACTTGTTTTTGTTTAGAGGAATAAACGTTTATTTCTCTGGTAATAGTAGGGGGGGGCGTTAGTTAGGTCCTATGTCATCTGGATCTACATTTTACGAGTCAAGACACTGGTAAAAAAAATATGTTAGAAGAGGACAACATTAGAAGATGATCGTCATGACAGTGGTGTGACAAGTCTGAAGTCAAGAAACTGAGAAAAGGATACCTGGAGCACTCCAAGAGGTTTGTACAACCCTTATAACTTTTTTATTTGAATTATCCATTAAGTATAATCAGCACTATTAAGGTAAGTATTTTTCAGGAGGTTGGCTGGATTATTTGGCTAAACTGTGTTGGTTCAATGATTTATGTGTGCACTAGTATGGGAAAGATTGTGATTTAAAACACTTATCAGGTTTTTATGGAGGATAAGGCATTGTGTTATGTACGTAGAATTTAATAATAAATGACAAAAAAAAACGAAACAACTTTTACCGGTGGAGAAGTAATTTTAGTTTTCGCACTTTAATACGTATTTTACAAAACATCATTCGACGAAAATGTATGACATTACTTTACAAACATGAATTTCTATTTAGTTTAAAATATCACTACAGTAGTGTGTTGTCTTTATCCCTCAAAGCCACCGGGTTCATTGATAAAATATCAGAAATAAAGAAGTGTTTGTCTTTTTTGTACAAAGCTGAATATAGCAATCTCATTCGAAACCTCTGAAGACAGGCAGAGCGTCTGTTGATGAGGCTTATGATCACCAGAAATTTGAAAGCGTTAAGTGATCAGTAATCAAGTCAAAAGGGAAAGTGTAACTGTTTAGGTTTAAGGTTTTCGGCGTAGGGGTTGGCGATCCCATCGCCCAATGGCTAGCCATTGCAATCAGCCTCCCTGACTCCCTAATCTTCAGCTGAGCAGGGTCTGACCTTTCACTCATGTTTTTCTTCTTCCCAAGCATGGACCAACTGTCTTTATCTTTCTGTCTATGCTCTCTTCTTCTCCCAACTTCCGTCCCCTCCTTTTCCTTCTTCAGTTACAGACCAACCCAAGGTGTTAGGTGGACCGTTCTGAGGGGTGGAGGGCATCAGGCCCCTTTTGTATGGTGTCTGAATGGTACCTGCAGGATACCAGGTCGACTTCAGATCCCTAGATAGCGGGTTAGTATAGCAAGTTATGGAAAGGGAGGTAAAAAGCCCCAAAATTTGAAGAGCTACCTGAAACCAGGAGAACCTGGTGGAAAGGAACGATCCTCATAGAGTGGGGCTGAGCAATACAGGCTGGTACCTACGTTTCTTAGAACAGGGCTGGAACCTGATGAAGCCAGGAAGAATGTGGATGAAAGGAAAGTATCAGCAGCGCAGAACAAACCGGTGCCTAGAATGGAAAATATCCCCGCTGCAGCAAACCTGCCGACTAAGGGAATTTCCATTTGCCTGGATTGATTTTCAATTCATCTATTCAATTAACATTTATGTTTAACGAGTACCTAGGTTAGCTCACAGGGAAACTAATAAAGTGGGTTTTTTTTATTAAAACATCAATAACTTACTTAGGCTACTTACTCTTACTCCTGTGGCCACACAAATCCCAAGTGATTTTTGGCCTCGCCAACAATGCGCCTCCACTGCTGCCTGTCCTCTGCTGCCTCCAAACTTGCTCCTAACCTCCTGAGGTTCTGCCTCAATTCCATCTTAATCTGGGCCGTCCCAGCGGCCGTCTTCATACTGGTTGCCCCATCCATACACTTTTAATCATACTGTTAACATCTCTTCTATAAACGTGTACCAGCCATCGTAATCTTCTGCTCTTTACCATTGCTATAATATCTGGGTCATTATAAAGTTCTCTTAATTCTTGGTTCTTCCTTATCCGCCATTCACCATTGTCATTAATAGGTCCAAACACGCTACGTAAGATTTTATTTTCAAAAACTATTTTTTTTTTCATTTTGTTTTGTAAGCGTCCAGACTTCGGCTCCATATAGTAGAACTGGTTGTATTATTACTTTATACATCTTTATTTTAGTTCTTCTGGTCAGGAGTCTACTTCTAAATAGTTTTGTTAGACTCCAATAGCACCGTTGAGCTGCTGCTAATCTACATTGGATTTCGCCGTCTTGTCTGCGTTTAGTTATTGTCACTCCAAGATATTTAAAATTTTCAGTTTTTGTGAATTTAAAATTTAAGACTTCCAAGTCTGGTCGGTTATCAGGTAGTCTACTTATCTCCATTATCTAAGTTTTCTCTTCATTTATTTTTATTCCCACTTTTTGTGTTTCAGTGATTAGCTTTTCTGCTAGCTCCTTAATATCCTTTTTTATTTTCTGCTATATCAATTATCAATTATCAATTATTTAAGATGGGGACGCCACTATGTGCGTATTTTAACCCAAATATGAATGAAGGATGAGTGTAGGATGAGTGGCGCGATCTTGTAGTCTTGTTAGTGACTAAGGCCGACATGTTTCTTAGACATAGTTGTTAATTAATAGCCCATACAGCTAATGGCAACTTAAGGGACCTACAGTTTATTGTGGAATCCGAACCACATTTTTTCCTCGTAATTAACGAATTGGTCTAATTATTAGGATAGTACTGCGGATAGTCGTAGTACTCACTAGTGCGGACGTTAATCCACACCAGGTAGCATCGCATCCACAGTGCATCCCTATAATTATCCACAATTCGTGACCTCCTAGTAGCTGGATTACAGGGCGATTATAAGTTTATAAGTGCTACATCGTCTGCATTTGTCTTCCCGTTAATCTTTGCACCTCCCTGAAGACTGCTCACCTCTCTCAGCGCTCCTTCAATGACTAGATTAAATAAATAACTTCTTGATCAGCATTGTACGTGTTATTAAATTTACGGAAAGTAAATAAAATAGGCGAATGACGTAGTATCAGTATCAATGGTCATTCGCCTATTGGGTCTGATGATGATTGGAGTGTCCAATCGAAATCGATCACCACTTACCATCGTTTTTGTATATTTACCATCTTGTGAGTAACAGTATAAGCGTAAATATATGTTTTAAGTGTTATAAGACGTTTCTTTTATTTACTTTCCGTAAATTTAATAACACGTACAATGCTGATCAAGAAGTTATTTAGTGAAGCTAGTCAAGCAAAGTTACGTCATTCGCCTATTGGGTCTGATGATGATTGGAGTGTCCAATCGAAATCGATCACCACTTACCATCGTTTTTGTATATTTACCGTCTTGTGAGTAACAGTATAAGCGTAAATATATGTTTTAAGTGTTATAAGAAGTTTCTTTTGTTTACTTTCCGTAGATTAAATAATAATGGGGATAGTGCATCGCCTTGTCTTAGTCCTGTGTTAATTCTAAAGGTGTCTGAATATTAATTTTCTACTTTGACTTTTGATATGGTCTTAAATGTGCACATTTTTGTAAGATTGACAAGTTTTTTTTGGAATCCTGTGTTTTTCCATCAACTTCCACATTTTTTGTCTTGAAATGCTATCATAAGCTTTTGCAAATAACAAAAAGAATATACAAGTCTTTTTTGTATTCCCAGTATTTAGATGCTATTTCTTTCAATATGAAAATCTGGTCGGTTGTTGACCTGCCTGCCATAAATCCTGACATCAATAGCTTAAAATAAATAAATCCGCCAAGTTTGATCAAAATTTATCTATAAACAAGCCAACTACAACATTTTAAAATATTCTCCATAAGAATAACATAGGAATTTTAAATTAACAATTTTTTAAATTTTCTCCCGTAACCAATCACCGTACAAAAAAACTTAGATATACAAAATTATTTGTTTTTTAAGGTCTTAAAAAAGGTCTGGAGAAAAATTGATAAATTTTGTGTTTTAAGGGTAGGAAAAAATGAGAAAAACCCATTTTTACCCTGTTCAACCCCGTTCCCATGGTCCGATCATGCTGGTTCACGAACTCATTCAAGTTTATCCCGCCTTACACCGTCAAACCAAATTTCATCAAAATCGGACAAAAATTACTCAAGTTATCGTCCGGACGGACACACACACACACACACACACACATTATATCTATATTTTGTTATTATATGCACCAATGAGGGCTATTTTAAATGTTACTAAGTAAATTAAAATACCAAAGTACCCTAAAAACATTTTATTTTATATTACTTACAAGTGTTTCGGACATTAATGCAATGATCACAGTAAACCTATTAACCTAGTAAACTATTAATTTATTTGATTTACAAACATTATTAGATATTTCTTGTTTAAAGAACAGGTGATAATGTTTATGTTAAGGGAAGGAGGGGTTTTTCTTTAAGATTAATAATTTCATTGAATATGACGTTTTGGAATTTGTGTCAAGTTTAGGAAATTGTCTTTGTCAGTAATATGATTGTATAAATATAAAAGTCTTCTTTTGCATTCATTTTTTCACCTTTATTTTCAACATCTAGAATGTGCATATTTTTATTCATTTCAGAGTATGTATGGTCGGTCTGAAGTATATGTTCGGCCTATGAGGATTTTTGTGTTGTCATGTTATTTGATCTTATTGCCTGTATATGCTCTTTGTACCCGACTTCGAATGTTCGACCTGTTTGACCAATATAGTACTTTTCATTAATAATTCTCTCTATATATAGATAAATAAAAAATTTGAACGAATGGTGTTTTTGGCCTCTGGGTGTACTTCAAAATTAAAAAGTAAATCGGTCCCGGGCCTAGGTCTTACCATGAGACCTACGGGAATAGCTACTTCCCTATAGGGAAATTCGCTAAAAGGCGGACACAAGGAGCACACCCCTGAGTAAGAGCTGTTTGAGAATGTTAACAGGTTTTCTAATTGGACATTGTAGGCTCAGAGGTTTCTGAGAAAAAAATGAACATCATTTAGGAATGTGACTGCCGATCCTGCTAATCAGGGGAAGAAACACCCAGAAAACTATTGGCTGAATGGGATGCAGGATACAATTGGGCGAAAGAGAGCCAAGAGCTTGGGAATACACTTAGTAGCAGTTGGAGATTTTCCGAGTTAGAACCCCACCTGACGCTGAACTTCATTAAGGATTTAGGATTGGAGGAGGTTCTCTTGGCAAAGACTGGAGACCAGTTTGGAGGACACAATAGTTCTTTCAGGTCATAGTGTAATCTTCCCCCCAGGTATCATCAGTATCAGTGCGGTATGTCTACGGTTCACGAATTGTTACGCTTGCAAAACAGATCATATAAAACATAAGACTTCTTACTATTTACTAATTTGGTGAATATTTGTTTCCAGGGAAACACAGGCTGAAACGATTCTGAAATTAAAAATGAAAGATGCATGATAGTCGTAAGTAGCCTCTTCTATGAATATTACCTGAGACAGCTATGTGAAAATCGTCAGATGGTGAGTAACCTCAACAGTGTGTCATCTCATCTTCATCATGCAGTTTTGATCAAATTATATTAGCCCAACAGTTTAAATTTCATACTAAAATTGTTAATACTTCCATTCAGACGGAACGCACTTGGAAGGATATAAAAGGGTATAAGTGTATGCAGATACATCTATTGACGAACGTTTATAATTTCTCTGTTAGGCTATTCTGTTATTGTATTTTTTTTATCACTATACTCTGATATTTTAAAAAAATAATTGTTATAGCCTAATACTATGTTTTTTTGAAACAGTAATCAATCTAATTTCATTTCACAACAAAAAAAAAAACCAATTAAATATTCATGTTTCTGGCCCCTGAGCTAAAGCATTATGTTAAGGATATCCATCAAATAGTCCAACAATTATTTAGATTGCTCAGTAGCTTAGTATATGTTTCGATGCAAAGACAAAATTTGCAAAGGATGCAGCTCGTCTAACAAAAAACTTAAAGAAACACATCACAAAATAATAACAGTACATATGTACGAATATTTAGATAGCACTGTTATGATAATAAGTATGTCCACGGGGTGGTTGCTGACTAGTCTGGTGATCATTGTAAAAACCTTTACCATTTGTTCGCACGACAGGTTACAATTCATACATTTAAAGCAAATTTCCGGGCGTATTTGGTAACTTTGTTTCGATTTAATGTTTACAAAGTGTGAGTTAAGTAACATTCCATGCCTTAGAACCAATTGAAAAAATCTAAAGAATATTATAGTTTACAGCTTTGTGGTAGAAACATTTAATAACGTTTACAACCGTTACTGTTTCAACCCAGTTAACAACTACTGAACACCAAAAAACAAATAACAGTTTTCTTGTTCTATTTTTGGTTGTTAACTTATTTATGAACAGCGCAGATTGCTACTTATAAGGCTTTAGTAATTATAAATAAAATTCTGATTCTATAGGTGCTATTTATTTAATTTCACACAATCGGTTGTATAATAAAATGCTCATAGGTTGTAAGAGGTAATTCTACATTTTAGTCTTGAACCAACACAGTTTAAACTCTAAGCACAAGAATTTATCCAAAATCCAGCCAACTTCAAGAATTTCAAATACTCTGCTCAATGGATGTTGCAAGTAAGTAGCTGTTATCATTTTAATATTATTGATATTTAGCCTACTAGTGTATTTATTTAAGATATCACAAGAACAAAAAGAATTTTCAAAATATTAAACAAAGTATTTAAAGAAAGGAATAATCAACAAATTATTTTAGTGCTTTAAATTACCAGAAAGAATACAAATGTTTGTCTAACAACCCCTATGAATTGAATATTGAGTGATTGACTGATTGGAGACCTCAGATCCCTTGGAATGGCACTTTTCTCCCCATAAAATAGTATTCCAGACTTCAAGAACAAATCATCAAGAAGAACAAAGTAGGTACATAGTCAGGTTTTAAGTTTTGGAGACTTTGCTCCCAATTGCGACAATACTCAACTACTTGCCTCAACTCATTATCTCAACCAGTTGTTAATATAAAGAGACGCCTATCCAAAGCAATGTTGAAACCACTGTTGCAGTTGACAAATAACATTGCATAAATTTTAAAATTACAATCATACACAAAATAAAAACCAATACCACACATAATAAATTAATATTCAAGTTGTCTTGTTCCAACTTTATCAAATTAAAATTGTAGTTAATTTTACACACATCTTGAAACTTTTACTAACCACAATATTGTTGTTCAGATGCTCCAGATTGTATGAAACGAAGATGATGTTGATGAAACAAAAAGAAGAAAGAAGATGTATGGTTGTGTGAGTGTGTGGGTGGGGAGGAGGTTGTTAACTAGGAAGTTTGTCGGGAACAAAAACAGACCAGACAGATTTTTAGGTTACCTTTTCAAAGTTATTGAACAGGTCATTTGTACTTCCGACTACGACAGGGAGGGGAACATGCTAGGCTAGCCAGGGAGTGGGAATAAAAAAAGTAGGTCAGAGGGGGGCGTAAGGGGGGAGGGTTTGAACATTTGACTTAGGGACGTGGGATATATCATAATAGGCTAGTCAAGGCTCGGGGTTATGGGGAAGTAGGCTAGAGGGGGGCATCGAAAGTCAGAAGTTCTAATGACCTGTACGTAGGCAAAAAGTTTTAAAGAAACATGGTTTTATAATGAAAAAGGTTTAGCGTCCATTTAAGACATTTATATCAGTGCAAGGTTATTAATTGTTACTAAAACATTTAAAACATAGGGCATTTACATGTTTATTAAAGGGAATTTTCAAACAATTCAGGGTTGTTAATTTTAGGTTCATTGTTTGAAGAAGTAGGCCTATAAAACAGGTCCTTGGATCATCTATTTCAGATAGGGAGGGGATAAAGTAGGCTAGACAGGGACGAGGGAACTGGAACTTAAAAAATAGTAGGTTATTGGGGAGGTTTAAGGGGGGAGGGTTTACATTTTTGAGTTAGGGCGTGGGACGTACATTTGTAGGCTAGTCAGGGTCTGGGGTTATGGGGATGTAGGCTAGAGGGGGGCATCGTGGGGATGGATGATCTAATGACTTGATTCTTTTTGGAGGAATAATCCTTTATTTCTCTGGGAATAGTGGGAATAGCAGGGTGGTTCTAGGGGTGGCATATTATAGGTGGGGGGGGGGGGGGGGTGGTGTGGTATAGGGTGGTTCTAGGTAATCTGGATCTACATTTGAAGAGTCAAGACACTGGCAAAAGAGACGATAGAAGTGAAAAACATTAGAAGATGGTCATCATGACAGCATAGTGAGAAGTCTTAAGTCAAGAAACTGAGAAAAGGCTACCTGGAGTACTCCAACAGGTTTGTAAAATACTAACTGTTATAACTTTTTATATTTGAATTATCCATTAAGACAAAACAACATTGCAAATTTGTAAATTAAAAATGTGCACTAATTAAACACTAATGTAATGAATTAATTTTCTATCTCTGTCTTATTAGAACCTTATCTTAATTGCAATTTTAGCTAACTTTATAGACATCTTGAAACTTTTACTAACCACAATATTGATGTTCAGATGTTCAAGATTCACTGAAAAGAAGATTATGTTTGCTTGGATCAAAAAAGAAGATGTACGGTTGTTAGTGCGTGTGGGTTTGAGGGGGGGGGGGTAAGGGGTTGTTAGCTTGGGGATTCGTGAGAACAAAAACGGACCAGAAAGATTTTTAGGTTATCTTTTCAAAGTTATTGAACAGGTCATTTGTACTTCCGACTACGACAGGGAGGGGAACTTGCTAGGCTAGCCAGGGAGAGGGAATAAAAAAAAGTAGGTTAGAGGGGGGCTGTAAAGGGGGGAGGGTCAACATTTTACTTAGGGACGTGGGATATATCATGGTAGGCTAGTCAGGGCCCGGGGTTATGGGGTGAAGTAGGCTAGAGGGGGGCATCGAAAGTCGGAAGTTGTAATGACCTGTGTATGTACAAAGACAACAAATTTTAAAGACACATGATTTTATCATGAAAAAGATTTTATGAGTTTAAGACATAGTGCAAAATAAAATTGTTACTAAAATACTTTAAAAGTAGGGCATTTACATGTTAATTACAGAGAATTAAGTAACAATTCAGGGTTGATAATCTTGGGTTTATTGTACAGAGAAGTATACAGCAAGTCCTTGGATCATCCATTTCAGACAGGGAGGGGGATAAAGTAGGCTAGACAGGGACGAGGGAACTTAAAAAAATAGTAGGTTATTGGGGGGTTTAGAGGGGGAGGGTTAACATTTTTGAGTTAGGGCGTGAGACGTACATTTGTAGGCTAAGCAGGGTCTGGGGTTATGGGGATGTAAGCTAGAGGGGGGCATCGTGGGGATGGATGATCTAATGACTTGATTCTTTTTGGAGGAATAATCCTTTATTTCTCTGGGAATAGTGGGAATAGCAGGGTGGTTCTAGGGGTGGCATATTATAGATGGGGGGGGGGTGGTATAGGGTGGTTCTAGATTAGCTGGATCTACATTTGAAGAGTCAAGACACTGGCAAAAGAGACGATAGAAGTGAAAAACATTAGAAGATGGTCATCATGACAGCATAGTGAGAAGTCTGAAGTCAAGAAACTGAGAAAAGGCTACCTGGAGTACTCCAACAGGTTTGTAAAATACTAACTGGGGCCTGTTTCATAAAAGTACTGATATTATAAGCTAGTAATATAAGCTTATAAAATTTTATTTTACAAGTTGGTAATTTTCTGTTTCATAAAAATATTTACAGACTAATAAAATATTACACTGATAATACAAGTTATTAGTCAGCTGTTGCATTATTTTGCTTATTTATTTTAGTATTTGTTTTGGTTTGATTTGTAAGGTTAATTTTGACTGCAATATTTTAACTTGATCAAAATGTCAAGTAAACGTGAAATGAAGAATTTGAAAAACTTGAACTTTTTGAGGAAGATATTTGAACTAAAAGCTGAGCTTTTTGAAGCGTTTTCTGCAACAGCGACTAAAGAAACCAAGAAGAATGCATGGAGTGCTGTCCGTGATTACGCTGTTTCCATTGGACTCATAACTAATGATAAGGACTATACCTATGTAAGAGACACTACATGGACAAATCTCAGGAAGAGAAAAATGGAAAAGGTTGACAAGTCTTCTAAGACGGGGGCAAGTGGGTCACCAGACTCGAAGCTAGATGCCATCGACGATATGGTCTTGAACATTGTAGGAAAGGAGTCACCCGTTTTAACCCTAGATCTGGCGGTCATTTTATTCACCAGTGGCGGGTATATTTTGGCGCTTTCGTAGTGGTATCATATATTTTGCCACAGAACATTTATTTGTGAATATAAGTACACACATATATATATATTCTATTTCAGTGATGAATTTAGAATATAATAATATAAAAATATTCTTTTCCTAGCAATGCGTTTAGGCGTAGTAGCAAAAGGTTTGCAAATTTTTTGATTATGCAAATTAGAAATTTCAAAAGCAACCCACAAGAAAACCACAAAATAATTTGTTTACACATTTTATCTAAATGTAAAGTTTGTGTGAAATATGATTCCCTACGTAGGAATATCAATGTTTTTTAAATGCTCATAAAAATAAAATTAAAAAAAATAAATTCTTCATTCATATTTTCTTTTTTGAAAAACTACCAAATTTCTTTTTGTCACGTTGGAAATAATAGAATGCATCAACAAAAAATGTAATGATACTGTACAATAGGTAATAAAAAGATCTTTCTGAAAATATATAGTTATGTTTAGTTAAATTCTAAAATGTCAGAAAAATTTACGTCGGAATGTAAAATTTTGAAGATTTTTTTACAAAAACATAATATTTATGAACATTTTCATAAACAAATAAAATTTTTACAATCAACCTTATAGATTCACAGGGAATTGTAGGGAATTTATTGTAGTTTCAGAATATGTACTAATATTGTATACAATTTAATTGACAATCACCAAAAACAGCTGTTTTTGTAGTCAGGTGACCAAAACTTTCCACCGCCAAAATCTATTTTGAACTCTCTAGTTTTTCAAACTACCGTTTCTCGCTACATAATACTCACTCAATAATGTTTTATGCATGAAAATGAATCCTCAGAATCTCATCTTTTTAATGGTATACGTTTTGTAGCGTTTTAAACCTGTTTTATGGCTACAATTTGTCATTTTCGCGCACATGTTGCATTGGTCCTTTTAGGGACCATGCCAGTTCACAGTTGAAAAATTGAGGTCCAAAAATGGACCAACGCCAGATCTAGGGTTAAAAGGATTGGGTGTTGGTGATTCCATGGTACCTAAACCTGGTTCGAGTCAAGAGCAAGAAGATGAGTCTCTTTCAAACCATGAAATGAATCCAACTATCCATCAATCGGATGTTCAGATTGTTGCTTGGTCACATAATATGGATGACAGTGATGTCACATTGTTTGAAGAAGTGGCAATGCCTACTACTAATAATAGGCCTACTAGAAAAAGGAAGCAAGTAATTGTAAGATCGACTGATGCGAAGAAGCAATTTGAGATTTTAAGAAAACAAAAGTTGGAGTTGGAAGTTCTCAAAACCAAGTTGGAAGTGTGGGAGCTGGAAAACAAACTAGGGGTTGAACATTCCGAGTTAACCCAATCTGTAAAACCACTTACTCATGTCTAATGTACGAAATACTGACAAATGGATTTGTAAAATTACTCTTAATTGTGTTTTTGTCTGTTATAGTTTTACTAATACTTAATAATTAAACATGCTTGTATATTTCATTATTGTCTCTTTTTATTAATCGATGTTAAAACCTGATTATTAAGACATGTTTAATTAGATCTTTAAATAACAAACAATAAAAAATCATAAACATAATAGACTTACATTTGGTTTATAACTATACAAATTAACCATTAACTAATCTATTCTTCTTAATATTACTGAAAAAAACATCAAGAAAAACTAAAAAAATATAGAAACAAAAGTCAAAACAAGGTCTCAGCAACAAGTCTAAGCTATGCAGCTAATTTCTGAAGTGGTTGTAGAAGAAGTGTAATTTTTCTTCCGCTCCTTCCGCGTACTCTTCTACCCCCTCAACTACATGAGCATCGTCTTCGTCGTTATTAAGGACAAATCTCTCGATCATTGCCAAGTTAGAAAGAGCAACAGCACATTTGATTATGTTGCATGCATAGACAGGATTTACTCGCAAGTAGTTAAGACAAGGAAATTTTTCCCTTAACCTACCGATTGCACATTCCACTACCCTTCTAGTTTTCTTGTGTGCTCTTAGGAAACGAGTTTGTGCAGGGTCACCAGCGTTTTGAAGAACGGGTGGTATTAACCAGGACTTGAGCGGATAGATAGAATCCCCAAGCAACACAGCGCCTGGAAAGGGACGCCAACCTTCTTCCATTCTGTCACTTATGAAGCTATTTCTCAGAACACGAGCATCGCTAACACTACCTGGCCAGTTAGCATTTACGTAGTAAAACTCCAGGTTAGGTCCACAAATTAGTAAAACGTTTATGGAATGATGTCCCTTTCTGTCAACAAAAACTGGTTCGTCGATTGAAGGAGCATCTATTTTTATTAAAGTCCCATCAACTACACCACAAGTAAGAGGCATGCCAGCGATATTACTGAATGCATTGATTGTTTCTCCTACATCTTCTGGCCAGCGAACGGTGTCAATCAATAAGTTTTCATTAATTGCATTTACAACATTTTTTATGATGCGGCAAACTGTCGCTTTCGACACACCGTGCATATCTGCTATGCAATGGTATTGTACACCACTACCAAACCAATGAAGTGCAATTTGTAATTGTTCTATTGGTGTCAATGCATGGTTCCTATTCGTTGGGTGCTGTAACACAGGCTCGATTGTATTCAAAATTATATTGACATTTTCATAGCTTAACCTAAACCTTTCATTAAACTCGTAGGTTTCTTGAATTTGAAAGTAAGAAATCCTTTGTTTAAATGTTCTTGGTCTTCTAACCACCACTATGTCTTCTTCATCACTTGATCCGCTTGATTGCACCTCTATTTAGATAAAGTTATTAATATTTTTATATTTCGCTAAATCTTAATAGAAAATACACGACACAAGTAAAAATTCTATGAGTCAAAAAAGGCTAATAATATATTACTCTAAATTTTAGGGTTATATTATTAGTTTCTATTGTTTTTGAAACAAGATTTGTGTAAACACTAGTATTATAACTGGTATTTTGGAGCAGTAAACTTATAACTTGTTTTACTAGCTTATATTTTTATGAAACACAATACTAGTATTATAATTTAATAATATCAGGTAAACACTTATATTACAAGCTTATATATTTTTATGAAACAGGCCCCAGTTATAACTTTTTATATTTGAATTATCTATTAAGCAATATCTGCACTATCGAGGTAAGTTTTATCAGGAAGTTGGCTGGATATTTGGCTAAACTGTGTTGGTTCAATGATAAATGTATGCACTAGTAAGGGATAGATTGATTAAATAGGAGGGCGGTTTATTAAGTAGTAAGGGCTTTTTTCATATAAATCCGTACGCTAGTTGGCTTGTACGACACGAGGCTCAAAACAGATTTACTGGCATAATTTGTGAACAGAATGAAACAGCTCTGTAGCTGTCATGTACACTTCGTTGTCTGTTTAAATAAATCTTTAAAAAGTCAAATCTCTCGCCATAGAAGAGGTAAGGTCAGTGATACGTTTTTTGATTACTGGTACAAAAAACATATCCAATGCTGACATTAATTTAAAATACCCCGCCGCAGCAAACCTGCAGACTAAGCGAATTTCAACTTGTGTGATTACATTTTTACTAAAATATTTCCATAAATAAGTCAAATTTATTTCAAATTTAAATGAAATTAGATTTAACGAGTTCTTAGGTTTGCTGCTACAGGGAAGTTAAAAAGTGTTTTTGTCCTTACGTCAATAGTATATACATAAATTTGCCATTTTTTTCAATATTTTATATCCATAAACAAGTAAACTACAACAGTTTTCATTTTCTCCATAAGAATAACATGGGAATTTTAAATTGCACTATTTTTGAATTTTCTCCGTGAATCTCATGCATACAACAGCGCTTCAATATTCTAAATAATTTTTTTTAAGCTCTACAAAACGGTTTAGAAAGAAATTGCAAAATATTTTGTTTTTAGGATAGAAAATGGGAAAGGCCCATTTTTACCCCATAAAACCCTCCATAAACCCCCGTCCCCATAGTCCGATTATGCTGGTTAACTGTGGTATTTACGATTTTAACTAAATTGAATAAGTCACACAATAAGTATATACAATATACTTATTATTATTCATAAGTTAATAATATCCAATAAGCAGGATGAAGATATCATGAATATGCTATTTTGATCAATTAAAAAGACCCATGCTTGGATGTAGAAATGATATTTTGGGAAAAACTAAACACTAAAGAAATATTTGGACTCAATTCATGGAAAGTTTTAGTGTTATGATCAAAAGCATTTTAATAGAGATCCAGAGACAAAGATGTTATATTAGCGTAGCTATGTAAACACGTTAAAGAAAAGATTAAATCTCTCTACACTCATTATAGTATAGGTCTACTTAGATTTGACAGATTTTAAAAACTTCCAGCAAGATGGTAATGATTATCCATTTACTACTGCTTGAGATAAACTCTTACAAGTGCAGTATATATATATATCAAGAAAAGATTAACATACATGAGGTTACCAAAAATATCATTCAAAAAAACAAAGAATGATTAGTTTAGTCATTTATTCATTCTATGATTTGCCTGTCACAGACAAGAAAAACTCCTAAAATTTTTGATATTGAAATTTGATTGTTAATACGTGAAGACAATTATTTTCCAGATAACGATTTTAATGAAGCAATGAAGTATTGTATAATCTTTTAATGCATTATACGACAGACCGTTTTTAGGTTTTACCTACACAATATAATTTCTAAATATTAATAGGTACTAATTTAAGCAATTAACAACTCAATACAAGGTACAGTTTCTTCAAGAGAGGAAAATAAACTGACAAAATGTTTCGTTTGTGATTCCTTCTCGTTAAGGCTTCAAAAAGAACAGCCAATTATTCCAAATTTTCTTCTAACCTTTGATAACCTTAAAATTATTCACTCTGAATTCGTTCAAGAGAATATGTCTAATGTTTTTATCAGTTGAAAGTAATTATCAGTAGAATTGTAAACTAAGTTTCAAAAATAATTACTTTTGACAATTAAAAAAATTATGTGAAAAATAACGTTGAAGCAAAAACACCACCGTAAGTGATTGCATTTTAATAAGAGTGAAAAAACACACCACTATTGGATAATAGATAAATAAACTACAAGCCATTAACATTACATGAAGGAGTCATGTTAAAAAAATGTGGTTTCACCGGTTATGCATAACAAACATGTTTTACTTTATGTTTTTGTCTCAGGAATAATAGGTCAACCACCTATGGTTCATTATTATTTATGTAAAACGACCAGATTTCTGACCATTACCTGACAAAAATAACTAGGAGTACAAATAAATTAAACAAACTATATTCAAAGAAATACTGTTGACTAAATTAGAACATACCTCTGATAGCCCTATCTTGAATAGTAAACCAAGAAGAAATATATACAATCCAATTCAACGCTTTTATACTTAGTTATAAAATCAATGATGTACATAAATAATAAATTTGTTGGCATAAATCTCAATCACGTCTATTTATGGAAAGCGCATATTTTAAACCTTAATACGAATATACCAGTTTGAACAAGCTACAGCCCCTGTAATAACTGTTTCGTGTTTTAATATGTGTTGTGAATACTAGGTTTAATTAGTGAAAACTTAAACTGCATAGTTAGAATTCTCATGCAAAACATGTTACGTGTATAAAATATCAGGGTATGTCCTCTTTAGCGTCAGAGTTGTATTACAATCTTACAAAATACATTCAACAACGTGTTTACATACTACGTACCAACGCATGCTGTTATGTCTATTATTTGATATTAATATCTAAGTTTATTTTTTAAGCGTAATAGTACGGCTCAATAAAACCAATACCTCCACATCCAAAGTGAAAGCTAACTTTTGACTCCAATTTGTTTAGTACAGTCCCCATAATGTACCGTGAAAGGATATACCATTTTTAGCGCTTTCTTGCGCGGGGGTGGTTGGGGGAGGGGTTTATGGGTTAGGAATATTTTATTCGAAATAATAAAAAATGGGAGTTTTAATTGGTTTTAAATACATTCTAAATATTTACTGATAAAACTGCAAGAATATTCATTCAGCTTCTTAAAACCATGTGTTACTGCGAATTCAAGATGTAAGTTATTTTATGATTAAGAAAAGGAGTATATTTGAAGATGAAGTTCTACGATGTTATGTTGTGCGAAAAAAGTGTTCATACGCATCAATGTTCTGGAGCCATGGTACAAATTTAAATAATAAACTACTGTTTTTAAAACTATACCATTTTTGAGCTTATTGTCAGAATAAAAAGTAAACATGCTCAGAAAAAGGAGGTCGAGGAAAATTATGAGGCTGTTACTGAACCAGTATTAAATCTATAAAATGCACTATCTATACTAATGTTAGTAAATACATTTGTTTACCTTTTAAAAATCACTTGACAGATCAACTTGACCTGTTTGTAACATTATAATCGAGTTAAATTTGCTAATCAAGTGTTTGGAAAGTGTTCAATCACATATCTTAAAATAGTTACAGCTACCTAAAACTGTAGGTAGGCTAAAGTCTTCTAAAAGTACAGCAAAGTGGGTTATAAAGGTTTCTTAATACTGAGAGCTGTTAATATTATCATGTGTTGCCTTTCAAGAGTTTAACAGTGGAGAGTCAGACGTCTTGACCTAGAATCCACAACAAGAGTATAGTAATCGGTTAATCATTGTGAGAGTAAAAGAGTTTTTATATATCTCGACTCAAGGATCCATAAACTGCAGATCTCGAGTAATAACCCCACAGTATATAGAATGAATCAACTCGTTACTGTTACCTATCTATGAAAACAAGTTATTTGTAGGTTAATCAAATTAGTGTTTTGGATAATCAGTGTGTTTGAGTAGTGTATTTTTCACTTTGATTTAGCATTTATTAACGATTCGTTTTAAGTTGTTTATGTAGTAAATTCATTTTAGTACTTAATTGCACTTTCTTACTACAAACCTTCATACCTGTAACACAAAATTAATTTTGAGATACTTTACGATTTATAATAACGCATTAAAATATATTTACATAATATTCCTTGTAATACTTCTTGTATGGTCTGGAATAAAATACAATTTCTTCTTATTAAATATTGCAGACAAGAAAAATTTTTCAAAAGTAGTTTTTAAGCTTTCTACGTTTTGAAGTTGAATAAACTTAGAAGTAGAGAAAGTTTAGTATAGTTTTCAATATTATTTTTTACATCACGAGAAGTAATCACAAAACAAACACGCAGTTAAAACGTTAAATAGAACATTATACTTATGGGGACATAGGGAGAGGAGCATTGTAATAATGTTATTGTTATACAAATCATAGTAATTGTATAAATGATACTTGAATTTAGATATACAATGAACAAGACTAATCATATAATAGCAAAGTATTTGATCAATTCTCACACTCGTACATGACAGCCTGTAACTGTGTGTACTGTGATATTTAATACTTATTTCATTACAAAATATTTATTTCGAAGAGAGGCAGAAATTACTTTGGCAAGTAGGTAGTCACTGTGGTGAGGAAATCTTCATTAACTACTTACTAAAACCTTATCTTTTCTATGAAGCAATATTTTTATAATTGTCTACTTCATGGTGTTAAGACGACTGGCTTTGCTCCGATCTGGTATTGACCATAACACGTCTACTGATTTAAGTGTTTTTTTTTTTTAAAGAAAAAGAACCAGCCAGTCTGTACTGATTCTTGTTAAGGTAAACGTTTGAATGCCTTACTTCTATATTTACTATCCATGTAGTTACTTTCATGGGTAACTGCAAAAGAGTTTTCATAAAATATGCAGCACCTGTAAGTGTTGTTAACGTTCGTAGATTGAAACTGTTCGATGACACAAACCACAAACGTCTTCAACACAGTTTCATTAGTTCCAACGTCACCACCAGATGCCAGGCCAACCGCTGTCTAACTTAGACTAGACCAGATTTAAACCAACTTGGATGCTACCATACTGGACTTTACTAAAAGAATTCTTGTTAGAATAATAGAGATTCAAAAATGAAAATGCTTAAACATGGTTAAAATAGCGATATACATTTTGAATTGTTTTTGTATTATTAAAGTGTAATTCACAATTCCAATTTTAATTGCAACGTAAACTTAAAATCTAATAATATTACACTGATTTTAATTGTTTGTGTTATATTTTCTTCAAACTGCAACTCCTCAGTTACAAAAAAACTAACACTACTGTTTATACACGACATAAAATTGAATAAGCAGATGAGTTATTGCTTTACATAAAACTTAGAAATAGGTTTTATAGATTTTAAACGTCGCAGGTGCTAGAATTTAGAAAGGAGAGAACGACGTTGTCTGAATGGCCAAGACAGCTGATGTTTAATGCAACAGCTGGTCTTAAGTCTTGGCAAAAAGGCTTTGGCTTAATAAGATTCACTGGTTAAAAGTGTTTAAAGTCTAATAAAAATACTAACATGAATGAATCGTATAATGAATAGTAATGCTTAAAAGATTTCTTAGTAGCAAACTGTAAACTACGCGATTCATAGTATAATTAGGCCAAATGATTACTAAAAAAGATTCTGGAGAGTATAAATAATCAATTCCTAACATCATAGGTTATAGGTTATAGGTTATACATTACATAAACTGTCATGTTTTACTCAGTCCATGAAACACCGAGCATGAACAAATAGAAAGTTCTAAAATATTTCGGGAAATAAAATTACGATTGATTTAAAAACTGTGCGAATAATAGGTGATTAATCGAAGTTCGTTGAATATAATAATTTAATATCTATGAATCGATGATAAATAACTTTTTGGAACAATTTGGGTTGTTCGTAATTTAGGTACTTCCGATCATAATAATCAATAACTCAATGAATGCTGGTATTTTACTGAAAGTTCTTAGATCCAAACGTATGAAAACATTTTAATGTTTTTTTTTTTGTTTGAGTAATGGTAATACGTACCTTGAACTTAACTTTCTAACGATTCTAACGATAAATCTCAAATTAAAGCCATAATTTCTTTTGAGTATTTGAATGGAAGCTGGTATGTCAATGATGCTACTTAGAGCAAAATCTAGAGGATCCTGTAATTAGAACTGGTGAAACACATCTTAGAGAGGATTCAAAACAGAATTATTTTTTGTCGAGTAATAAATTCAGTAGATAAACGAATAACGATGCTTGATGGCAAATCTGTGCGTGCATACCTTTATTATAAGACCAAAACTATGAAAACTGGTTGGCTAGAAGAGCCAAACGGGCTGGAAAAAAATAACCCAATTTAAGTCCCATAAGATATGTACAAGGAGGAAGTTTCTTTTGTCCATAACTCGAACTATAAACCAGATAAAAGAATGTGGATGTTTGATGGCAAATCTGTTCATGCATACTATTAATTAAAGCCCAAAATTATGAAAGCTGGTTAGGTAGAGGAGCGAAACTGACTTGAAAAAGAAAATCTAATATTTTTCAAATACGGAGTGTAAATTATGTACCCCTATTGAGGTGTCACTCAATAAGGGTTGCTATTTGAAAAAAAATAATTCACCCTCTACTTCTACTACCTACCCTGTTAGGGGGGTTAAACATATTTTTGATGTAAAAAAACTGCGGAACCTTTGTTAACAATTATTGCCACAAACAAAATATATTCTATCTATTTCGGTAAAAAAAATACAGATTTGTTTCAAGACTTAATTTACACACTGTATATAGATTTTAGATCGATAACTCGCATTGGAATTAACTAATTCAAACGACGAATATCTCAAACCAAAGCCTCTTTTTATCGAACTATTTTAAGACCAAGACATGTAAAATAACTAAAATAAAAATGGAACCATCCACATCATGCTCCAATTGAGAATCAAATAACCTCGTAAATAAATACAACAATACGATAAATTTACGAATCATTGATTGCAGATAAGCCCAAAAAATTATGATTATTTTCGATTCGTGATGGAGCAGGCACGTTCAATCTTAATAATTAGAAGCTCAAGAAAACAGGTATTTCAATGAAGGTTCATTGACCAAAAATATAAATAATGTAATTAGAACTGCTGAAATACACCTTTAATTGAAGTAAGAATTGTAAAAAAATCGAATTTATGTTTCTTGATTGAGTATCACAGTAGATAAATGAATGATGCTAGATTATTAAATTAAAAATAATCTGTGCGTGCATACCTTTATTTAAGACCAAAATTATGAAAATCGGTTGGGTAGAAGGCCCTTCTACCCCCGTTCGTTTGGCCCAAACGAACTCGAAAAAGATAAACCAAATTACAGTCCATAAGAAATGTACAGGGAGTAAATTGCTTTGCATAAGTCGAAATATATGACAAACTAACGAATGTCGATGCTTGATGGCAATACTGACTGTGCGTACCTTTAATTTAAGACCAAAATTATGAAAATCGGTCTGGTAGAAGAGCCGAAAAGCATCGGAAAAGAAACCTGGTAATCTTTAATATCCAGTATTAGGTAAACGTGCTATCTAAATTTGCTTAAAAACCAAAGAAATGATTCAAAAGAAATAATTATTGTTTTAAAGTATTTACCAAAAGTCGAAGTACACATGCACAATCAAAAGAAGTAACTGAGAAATGTACTTTTATTTTTCTTCATTGAAACTAACTTCTATCACTGGAAATGTCCATTACATTATAAATATTTCATTGAAAGATCTTTTAACAGAGTTCATTAATAAGCAATTTAGTTTTTTTCCTATAACTGCTTCTGTTAAAACTTGGCAATTACTTCTTCGTGGAATTTTATTATGCATCCCTCAGATTAAATTCTTTAAATATTGTATGAAGGAGCAGAAGATAATTTACAATCGAAATAAAGTTTTTTTTTTTTAAGATGGTATTAGTTTAATTTGACTTTTTACTAAACTTCCCCTCCTGTAATGTACCTTTCCGGTAATATTTAAAGTATAATACCGCATTAAAAATGTTTTTTATGAATACATTTGAAATATCAATTTAGAAAGTTACAATTAATTATACTATTACTTATAGCTTGGTCTTTAATTCACAAATAATCTTTTCTGCACCATTATGATAATATTGGGAAATCTTTTACGGATCCATTACACATAACTAGTTAGGGCTGTCAATGACTATAAATTGCCAACATAGATAATTACATTGAATTGAATTAATTGATTTATTAGGTCAAAATTATGTTTAAGATGCTTCAACCATAGCAAACCTGCAGACAAAGCTAATTCCAATTTGTTTGATTCAATTTTGACTAAAATATTTCCTTAAAGCTGTCAGATTTATTCCCTATTTAAATATAGTTTTATTTGACGAGCAAATTAGGCTTAATGCTATAGCTACATGGAAAGGAAATGTGGGTTTTGTTCGGAAAATGATTGTATTATACAGGGTGGCGCAGATGGATCGGGTGGTTTTATAATACTTGTCAAACTGTCAATTTTAAAGGTATTGGATTGAAATAAAGTGCAAAACGTGTACTTAAAATGGAAGTTTATTGACAAACAATTTGTTAAGTTAGTTTTTAAAAATTACATCCATCAAATGCCTTCCTTCTCGAGCGACGCATTCTTGGAGTCGGTCCTTGAGGTTCCGCATTGCTCGCTCAAGCACATCACCAGGAATTGATGTGATTTCGTTGTGAATTGCAGCCTTCAACTCCTGAAGCAAGGATCTACATGAACAAACCCCGGACCATTCAGGAGTTGAAGGTTGCAATTTACAACGAAATCACATCAATTCCTGGTGATGTGGCGGAGCGAGCAATAGGGAAACTCAAGGACCGACTCCAAGAATGCGTCGCTCGAGAAGGAAGGCATTTGATGGATGTAATTTTTAAAAACTAACTTAACTAATTTTATGTCAATAAACTTCCATTGTAACTACACGTTTTGCACTTTATTTCATTCCAATACCTTTAAAATTGACAGTTTGACAAGTATTTTAAAACCACCCGATCCATCTGCGCCACCCTGTATTATGAAATAAATAAGTTTGCCAAATTTAATCACAGTATACCTATAAACAAGCAAACCACAACAGTTTACTCAAGAATACGGTGGCAATTTTTAATATATAATTGTTTTATTTTTCATCCGTAGCCTTTAATTATACAAAAACGTTTTAATATGCGATGGTCTAAATGAAAATTGATCATTTAACATTTTCGGACAAAAATATTAGAAAAGTGAGTGATCGCGGGAGTTATTCAGATATAAATATGCACGTATACAAATTTGAACGGATTGTTTTTTTAACCTCTAGTTACATTAAAATTAAAATAAATAAATAAATCGGTCCCTGGTTTAGGTCTTACCGTCTTACGGTTATAACTACTTAACCGTAGGGAATTCGCTAATACACGGTTTTTGGAAAATAACAAAGTAAACAACGTAGGAGGTGGCAAAAGGTACGGAAAATATTACTGTTGCTACTGTTGAACAACTTGAGCTGAAAAGGTTGATACAATTTGCCTTTGTATTGTTAACTTGCTTTTATCATCTCTGCTTGCAAATTTGTTTTACTCGTATTTTTTACGTTAGCTTCATTCATTTTTTTATGGTATAACCATTTTATGATTGTATGTAACACACTAACTAACATTCTTTGAATAACATTCTAACTTTCATACTTTGTTTTTAAGGATGAAAGAAAATTAAGATTATGCCTTTTAACGTATTATGGAAATTACTGTGTGTAGATCGTGTTGATGGAAGCCATACAAAAACAGTATATCAGTTACCAAACATATTTAATAACTGTTCTTTCTAAGGTAATTTGCAACACCCGGAAAATAATCTAATAAACGTGTTCAATTTCCAAATGTTTATAAAAATGTGAAATTTCAAGGATGTAATGCCTATTAGTTTTCCCCATACTATAAAGGAATCGGGGAGTAGTTTTTTTATTTGATCATCATTGTAGGCTATTATTTTTCGCTAAGCTAAATAATCCTTCGCCTTCCGTTCTAGGATGCAATGTGGGTACAGCTACCGTATTGCCTACTCAATACACGGCGCTCACCTAGTAATCTGAACTTTATTTAAAATAATCAATGTTTTATCTCTTATATAAACTTTTGAAAAATAAGGTTTTAGCTAAAAATTCTAAATAAATGTAAATAAAAATCGCTTGTTGTGGACTAAATTATCATGATTTGTTAATAGAATGCATAACTTTACATGCAGACTTTTACTACATACTTTTTCAAAGAACTGTTTTATATTTAGGTAATGGTACCAGAGTAACGTGAAAGGGCAAAGGTAACTATTGGTTCTGACAGAGATCTGGTTAGACTTGGAAGAAGACCTTCAAATATCACATTACCTGACCAGTGTCGCCTCACTTGTGGATTTGCTTTAGTCCTTTCTGACTTTTCTCTTTAAATGAAAGTTTAGTTAATATTTTAATTGCGTGAAAATACGTAGGTTATTACAATGTTCTGAACAAATAGGTATTAGGAACTTAAAGTTTATTTTTCATGCTATTTATTCAGAAACTCATTATTTAACGATAATCTAGTTTGTTTCGGACTATTCCTTGTTTTTTATCAATAGATTTATAAATATATATTGAAATTATGAAAATATTGTATTTTTATATAACAATTTAAGCCATTGTTATATATATGTGGTATATTTGCGTCATAATATGCAATGAATCATATAGTCAGTTCACATTTTATTTGGGCGTAATCAAGCTATTAACAAAACAAGTTAGCACTGCCTCACCACCAAATTCCCTGACACATACAATGCCAAGGGAAGATGACATATCATTTCATAGTTTTAAATTTCTCTTGGTCAAATAAATCTTTGAATGTCTCCTTTATCGTTATAGTTTGTTTTCTATTCTTTGATGTTTAAACTATCAACAAAGGCAGCTTGTCAGATAGTAACGAACGAAAAATGTTTTTGCTTGGATTGGTTGTAGCTGAAAAGCTTTATATTAATTCAAAATCATCTTCCGATCATGAAAACAATATTCAGAGCCTCATGATATTCGTTTAGATTGTCTTCGCAATTTTAAGATTTTGAATCAAGACTATATACATTTGTATTTATGGGTTATAAGTTAATGTTGAGATAGCGAGTAGACTTCAAGATGGAAAAATACATTACCGGTAATACAAATTTAGCTTTTCAATTTTTACCTTATTTTCCAGTTCAATTGGGTAAATTTTAATTTTAATATAACTTTTGCTTCCGCAAAATGCATCCAAGTGTACCAAATAAACAAGAAAGATCTAATCACAATTTCTTTCGACAATTGATTTGGTATACACCACGAAAATAGTTGATACTCCTGAACACACGAACATATTATGTAGTATAAAATAATCCAATGTGAGCATTTGTGTTTGGTAAAAAACACACAAATTATTGTACCTTTTCACTAAGGCTATTTCAGAACCAAAATCCAATTTCAACTGCAACATTCCGCCACCCTACCCTACTTAGAAACAGTCAAAGTAATAACGTCATGACAGAGCTCTGTTTTGCATCGGTAAACAAACAAGCCGGCGAGATCACAGAGCGCTCTTGCAGGGAAATTTCGTGCTGATACTAGGCCAGTTGGCAGCACTGCTCGTGTTGGTAGCAGTGTATATGGATTCAGTAGTGGTCGGGACGCCGGAGAGGCATGATGTGCTGGAGACCGCTCCGCCCTCATGCGTGTTGTAGTGTGTGTGTCGACGGAACCTATGGAGTCCTCCCCCTTGCTGATATATAAAGGTAGGTTCTAAATAATAAATACCCAATGTAATTCGATCACTGCCTACCTAAGGAGTTAGAAAACCTCCCTAACTTATTGGAAAGTAGTTATTTGCTGACCATTCGAAATTAAATCAAAGGGTGTTTTAATTGATGACATATCTTATTGAAAAAAAAACTTTAGTTTAATTTCCGTATTGTATTGCTTCAATTTAAGTGAAAAACAAGGTAGACGCTTATGTAATAACAATATTAATCAAGTATATGTCAAATGAATTAATCAACCAGCTAAATGTTTGTATAGCTAATCCTAAGTATAATTTACTACAGTAACAGCATACACATTTTCCAACGAGATTGTATTGGTAAAGTTCAGTTTAAAATTGGAAATGATTATTTGTTACTAGTAGCATCAGAGTAGAATGAACGGTGAATGTTTTTTTTTTATCAAAGTATCAGGAATCAAAAATAACATGTTTAATTCCAGTAAGACAATACATTGTGTGTGGAAAAGTCAATAGGGCATTATGTTGTTTCATATTTTGTCAAGAAAGAATACAGGTCAAAACAACAAATCAAGAGAGAACAAAAAATACTTACAGATAAGGAAAACTACAAGAGAAAAATATACATATTACGGTACTATATAGAGGTATAGGAAGTTCTAGACAATCATTTAAGTTGTAGGACGGGTGGTTTAGATATGAATTATTTTAGCTTTAAAGACTTTGTAGCGAAGTGATAGACATTTTTTAATCACTTTATTCCGAAATTTTAGGCCCAGGACTCGTTGATTCTTCTTTTTTTGTCAGTCTAACATGCTGTGTATAAAATTGATGTTGGTTCCTAGTTTTAAAATTGTGGAGTGATTATTCCTGGTGGAATGGTAGTCCACATCCTATATACTTTACTACTAGTGAAATATATAAATTAATAACAGTTAAAATATTAAAATTTATGATGCATTTACGCATAATAAGAATTTTTAAACACCAATGACGGGTAAAAAAATATAGCCTAGAGCTGGTTGTGAAAAAACAGTATAAAAACTGAGTCAAAACAAACACACAAAATATCACGCATAATGTTTGTAACGTCTGTTTATAGTTGACAGTTTTCGTTTTTACGTTGGAGAGGTTTCAAAGCGATTGCCAGCTGAGAAACGTAATGCGATTTAGCGTTTTGGTTGATTCATTGATTGAAAGTACTGAAACGAACTGTTGCATATGTAGTAGATTGTTAACTTGTTGTATATTTGGTGTACTTGGTGTATGTTAAAATAATATTTTTGGTGTGTGTGGGTAAAAAAAATATATTTATAATATCGAAGGAACAAATAAATAGCTACTAAATATTTTGCTATATAGCTTGATACTATGAATGCTTTTAAGTGTTTTTATTTACAAAATAAGTACAATGACATTCTTAGCACTAAATTTAACAATGTTTATTAAGACCGTCTTTTGCGGCTGGCGTACCTGGTCATCAGCACTTGAATAAATATCAAACAGCAATAATTAAATGAATTGAAGTAAACTGTACTTCTAAAACAAATTAAGAACCCAAAAGAAATACATTTTTCGTAAAATGGAGATATTTTAACAAAAAGAACATAGGCTATATATTTTAATAAAAATAGTAAATAACAATTAATAAAAATAACCTTTACTATTTTTGTTTTTAACAAAACAATAAATTTTTCTTTAAAATCTATATTTATTTTTCAAAAAGAATATAAAAACAACTAAACAATTTCAAAAAAATTCAAGACTTTACTAAACAATTATATAAATAATTATTAATATTTTTTATGAAACTGAAAATGTTTTTCTAAATATTAAATTCTTAAATTAACTTCCATCTTTTTGACCAAGCATCTTTTAAGTAATATAGCTTGATAATATAACTAACTAACTAATATGGTTGGGACATTTTTATTTGATACAAACATAATTTTAACTTGAATTGCACAAGACCGGCCTCTTTGACAGAAAACAAAACCGATTTTGTTTTCAGAAAACGCTTAAAACGATGCTTAGATTTTGTACGTCTAATTAAAAAAGGTTAGCACTAATCCATCAACGAGACTCAAACATTGATCGTACAATATTGCATACTTGAGTTTACACATTTTCTTCTCTAGGCATACGCCCACCCAGATTTTAAGAGTTCAATTTGGAGCTTTCATAACGATAAATAAGTAACAGGGGTTTAAAATTGCATACTACTTGTGTACTTTTTGAGGACAGTTGGAAATATAACAATTTCATGCAGGGAAAAAGCCTGAGCCATTAAGACTTCCTGAAAACAAATCCGACACACATGACAAAACCAAGTTGATATTAATTATACAATAGGGTTCCATACATTTACCAGATGAATCCAAGTTCAATTGAAATATTTAAAATTTACATCATTACTAACTGAATTGAAGTGAAATATATTACACCTTCTAAATTGATGATGGGTTTGTCAATAATTAATGGTAATTCAACATAGACTCACTTCACAAATATCCAATATTAATTGAATAGATTTAATGCCTTTACTTAAATGAGACTATAAAAACACAGTAGCATTTCTTTTATAAAGGGATGAAATAAGCTTAGTGTAAACCTAACAATAGGGTTTTCAAATCTTATAATCCCAGCATAAAGTTTAATTGTTCCTGAGGCTAACCTTATCTCTTACATTTACCAAAATGGGTTAATCGTAGTTTAATTAAGTTGTGGTTTATTTTGCGCATATAAATACAGTTTTACTTTAAATAGGTTTTAGCATTTTGCTAAATATTAGTATTAAAATTCATTGTAGTATCCCCGGAACTGTAATAATGAGTAATACTGTTTTATATTACCTGTGGTCAGTTCCAAATTGTAACTTTCGTAGATGCTACATGTTTCGGCGAGCAGCTATTGTCAAGGAATGTACATAAATATCCTCTTGTATAGCTTCGTTGTTGGTTTACACACTGGGCACTTAGCACACGACACGCACACATAAATAAATAATACTTTTGGTTGGATAGGCCTATCACGGGTACGAAACTTTGCCGTTACACAACCGGGAACAGACTCAAAGCAATGTTTCGTATCCGTAATAAAGAAGCTTTTTATATCCAACAAAAAGTATTATTTATTTATGTGTCGTGTGTTAAGTGACATGTGTGTAAACCAACACCGAATCTATACAAGTGGATTTTTTAGTGTACATTCCGGGACTGTATGTTTGACAATGGCAGCTCACCGAAACATGTAGCATCTACGAAAGTAACAATTTGAAACTGACCACAGGTAATATAAAAGCAGGATTAGTATTAGTATAATAGTAGCATGTATGGATATGAAAACAAAATAGAAAGTAACCTATTTCAACGAAAAGTAAAACAAATTAGGTTAGTTGTGGATTTAGGTTTTTAAAATGCAATTGTTATGTCGAATATGATTAAGTTGATACATAATATTTTTAGCGATGTTTAACTCAGTCGGCATTTTATGCTCAATAGTCGGTGTTTAAATGTATGTAGTAGTTGAATTACCTGCTGGAAGACCTTTTGAATATCAACAAAAAAATGGTAAAAAAGCGTTCGAGCAGAAAAATAGCTAAGTGGAAAAATACCTTGGTAAAAAAAGCTGACCCAAAATATTACTAATGTTTGAAAACATGGCAAAACTTACTTAAAATATCTTTGAATACACGGTTAAAAATGTCGAAACGGAGTGAGGTATGATAAAGAACAACTGCACGATCAAATTATTGAACTTAATCATTCAAAATCTTTGACTACTTTCTACCCTTGTGTCGGATGGAGCAAGCAGTGCAACATTAAACCAAACAACAAATATACAAATGTTTCAGTTGTCCTGAAAACCCTCTTTTTGGTCATTGACTGTTGCCGGTAGATGTTGTATACGGTGGATATCAATAAAACTGAGTAAGTTTACGATATTGACAAAATAGTCGAACTAGGTGTTCCTGCTAACACAAACGGTCCCTACTTACACTTTGTAATCCTATTGCCATTTAGGAACTTGAAGTAGTTTGACTCAAGTACACCTTTTTATCATATCTAATGTATAGTGGTTGTCAAGGGCAGGTAACATATAAGTAAGGATTATTACTTATCATAGTGTGTTGTGTTAATCACTAAATACAATTTAATAGTACTGATGTAACAGGCAGCCATTTGACAAGGAAAGCCCCGTGATGATACGTGAATATGTTAAAATACTTAGGAATTTAAAAGACTGTGTAGAGTTAAACTCTTAATATTTTAACTCATTTATGGTCTATGAGTATCGTATTAAATTTGTCATACGTTTTATAGCGGGTGTATAATGGTCACTTAACTAATTTATAGTCAATTAGTCATTAGATTTTTAACTAAAGGTTTGCATGGAATTGCTTGAAAATTTCTTTGACAGCTTCTTTAACAGTTTGACTCAGCGTACAGCTTTTACCGGCTCAGGATTTTATGCTGCTAAAAGGATTTTGAAATCCCTTTTAAAGATTTAACTTTTGACGCGTTTCACAAATTTGCACGTCAAAAAGTGTTTCTGATCAAACTCGCGGTGTTTACATGTAAATGTATAAGTTCAAACTCGTGAAAAAGTTTAAATTGTTTCAAAGCTATATGATTTTCTTGAATATACCGACAAGATTATTGAAATTTTTAGAAAATTTGAAAACATTTAAAATATGAGCTGGAAAGAAATCTTAAATTTACACTTATTTAATTTTTAAAAAGTAATGTACTGTTTTTGTATAGCCTATATGCTATCCTTTCTTACCTGGAGTTTTTTTTAAATCTGTACATAAGGTTAAATATAAACACTTTTTATGTTGTATTGGGATTGACTTTTGTGATTGAATTTGCGTGCAAGAGGTAAGTTATTTATAATTTATCAAATACGTTATGGCATTGTTTTCACAATTTTAAGGCAACTTCTCTAAAAATACTGATGAACATGCTACGCAAATATCCCGAGTATACCAGCTATTCCTTTACGACGTAGATACAAATCTATGACGGAGTATAGAACAAGTACACGCACGTTTTACATAGCTGTAAATATGCATATGCTAGTTATCTCACCAATGGAGGCGGTTGGGGCCCGATGTTATTGCCTTTGAAAATACATGTTTTGTAATACGTTATAAAACCACTTTTCCTTTATCTGATTGCATACTGTTTCACCAAAATATAAACGCTGACTTACGGTATTGGTTTTAGTGGTGTAACTAGTCTGCTTCGCCAGTATATAGATTGCAATTTAAAAAGTCAAACACTTATGAAATTTAAGATACAATTTTAACGTTATTCGAACAAAAGTCTGTATTGTGGACGTAATTGAAATTTAAGTTAAGTTTGTCCTTAGATTGTATTCGAGAATTTTCAAAAGAGTAAGATTTTTTAGAGTAAAATCCTTACCGTATGTGAGACGGTAAATAAGAAATCTTTGTTTTAAACATTCAGAATGTTTAAAAATTGTTCTAATTGGAAGTTAAATACAGAATAAAAAATGGTAACAAGGAAAAATAAATAATAAGTAATAAGTATTACACCAGTTACAAACATACATCATATAAATTAACTCTATGGTAAAATCAACTCTATGAGTTCCGGTAAAATTATACCGGTAACTCTTGTTTGAGCGTGACCATGCCTCGAACAGCTATCTACGCTTCTATCCCATACCACGTCTGATGCGCTCCGGGAACGAGATTTAATTATTTCATATTAAAGGTGCTTCTGTCTATGAATATTGCATGTTATCTCACATAATTTATTATTGTTGTTTAGTTCATTATTTACTATCGTTAACCTTGTCATAAAACATGAACATTACTGTTGTAGCTGTCAAACTATTATCTTATGTAAATTGGTGTATTGCCGTAGATAAAAAACTCATAAATGAGTGAAAAACGTGCATCACAAAAATCAATACACATAACCAAGCTGCATTGCTGTAGCTCTAGGCATTTTTTCTCCTATACAACTGATTTTAAGTAATACAAATTTCACATAAATTTATAGTGTATAGATTTTCTATAGTATAAAATATATTATGCCACAAAAACGTTGTGAAATATAAATGTAAAACATTTCCAGGTATTATTTAGTGCGATGGTATCATATTTTGCTGTATCGTTTGAGCGTGAGGGACGGACGTGGTGTGAATTAATAAAGACCAACGTCGCGTCACGCCACTGCCTCATAAGTTCTCATGTGGAAAACACAATTTGAAAGCTTTTAAAGAATATTTATATTCGTATTAACTCAAACAAAATAAATTTATGTAATTTTGAATTACATTAAAAAACGTGTTAACATTAAACAACTATTAATTCGAGTAAATACTAAAAAACACTTATTTATAAATCATTGACATAATTTAGGTAAGCATACAAACAATATGCTGTTTTTTCCCCGAACACTTATCAGATGTATGCATCTTAAGTTTAAAAATACTAATCAAGAAATGTCTTAAAGAAACTGTTTAAATATTAGTTTGTATGTGTTGTTATACCGTCACAATTATTACACAACAATTACAATTATTACAATTATTTTTGGTTTAAAATTTTCAGATATTGAGTTTAATACAGCTTTGCTTGTCATGATTTAGTAGGTAGTTACTTTATATGAAAATATGATTTAATAATAGTGTATTTTATCTCCTCTGCTATCTACCATTCTACATTCTAGGAGTTTCAATTCTAACCTCACACTAACATCATGATATAAACATCGAAAGTCTTCGTCTTGGGAACAATTGCTTCAAGCAAATATTATAATACTTTTTGGAGCTTTTTGGATCTAAATGAATTGGAAGTTTCAAACACCGATAACATACGATGTAACATTCAATACTGCAACACCACGTTTTGAACAGTTTTAATATTTACCAACTTAAAGTGATTTTTCATCCATTATTTGTACAAAATAAAACCCAACCCTCCTTTGATAACTTAGACCACGCTGTTCTGGGTCTATTTAGGCCTAAGTCAACTAAAGAGACTTAAAGAAATTCCAATGATGTAGGCTTAAAATATATGCATCGATGAGAAATCCGCGTATAGTAAAAACGTCCTATTACACTCCGTAGAGATCCATACAATTAGGCTACAGTCGTCCTCATATTTTAAAATGCATACAATATTCGATAAATGTGATATCTTTATTTAAGTGGCTCAATCCGTTGAAATAATGAGCCCTTAAGCAAAAATGTAGATAAATTTGGCGTTGTTGAATGGATAAATCAATTTACAGGGTTCTAGCCTTTAAAAAATAAAATACTTAGAATAACGTTGGTTTGGTTAAACTGTAAATGAACACTGACAAAACAATTGGGAGTTTCACAGTAATGTAGTTTCCAATGGCCCGGGAGGTTATTAATGTTTGGGTCTTTTGTGTTTTGCTGGAAAACGGAGTTAGATTTTGAATAGAACAAGTTAATTTGCATTATTCTCCTGGAAAGCTCCTAGTTTTTTGAAAGAATATGACATTCATATAGCTGCTATTGAAATATATTATGATAAGAAGTATTAACACGAATTAACAAAATAAATAATTGGTTGTATGGTTTGAGTGCTCCTTTTGTCTAGCTTTTAGTCCCTTTGGTTTTTTCCTAGTGAGTACTCTTAGACGAAAATATCTCAACAGAATTAAGCAACCTAGAACAAGAATCTTTAGCAAACATTGTAGACGTTTTTATTAGGAATTTTTTTTAAACCAATGTTATATGAGGATCTTGAAGTTACTGGGATAAAGGGGTTTAGTAAAATGTTTAAATAAAACACTTTAGGTGAATAGCTGAGTAATCAGAGCTTACTTTTCGTAATCAAAATTTAATTTAGAGATTCAGATAACAAACAGAATATCCAACGCTTCAATCTTTACACCCACCACCACTTGTACACATGCTCATAAACTGACGATTAAAACTACTTGAACTTCCATTTCAAAATTAGAGCTTGTTAAGCCATTAGCGTTGAAACATTTAAAACTAGTATTAACTCCAATAACTTATCAGATACTTAAAATTTGCAAGGAACAGTTGTTGTACTCTTCTTAAAACATGTCGTTTTAAGTATCAATGACCATGCATCCACGCATCCACTCTATCAACATCGTCGTCATAATGACGTGTCGTTACTTTACACGAGCTTCCAACATCAACATTATGATAAAAAATTTTATCTCTGATGATTGATGTTTGTTCATAACAATACGAGGATTAAAATACTTGTATATACATTTTGTTGTTTCATCCTTTCATAAACACAAACTTCAAACATCAAATTATCATTTTGGTTGTCTGATGGTTATCATTGGTTATTTGCTGAACTATATTAATTGGGTTCGAAAAATATAATGAGGCTTAGCATACTCCATTTTGTTTTTCCTATGATATTTAGCATTTGAATATTAGCGCGATTAAAGAAATAGCACCTGGGGATAGAGCTTTGCTCGGGGAAAGTCATTGGCATAGGCTACTGGGAGAAAAATTAATTTTTGGTCAATGCAATCTATCTAAAACATATTGTTTTGCAGTCTATTTAACTTCTGTTAAAATAATAATATCGTAGTTGACTTTGTTTGTAAGCAAAATTTATGCTTCTAAAATAAGTCCGTATAGGTACAATTGTTTTTTAACCAACACACCCACAAAACATTAAATAGAAAAATAAGAAGTGAAAAAAAAGAAGAATCACATTTCCTTTATTACTAACATCAAATAAAAATACCCCGCCACAGCAAACCTGCAGACTAAGCGAATTTCCATTTGCTTCCATTTGATTCCAGATTGGATTTTAAATAAAATCTATTTAAATAACATATATTTTTTGTGGAGGGTAAAAAAGTGTTTTTTTAGTCGTATCATAAATGTTTTTATTTAGAAAACCAGTGATGTATCAGAAAATATGTTATTGAAATAGCACCCATCTAACAATTTTTATTTTGTAAGACCATCAATAATTTAATATTCACTGGAATAAGAAAATAAACTAATTAATAATAATAATAAACATACGAAACATAAACATCCATTTTTTCAGTCATGTTGTTCAGATAAATGTGTAATATAACAGCTTTTTCTTCTATCTCGAAAAAAAACATAAATAATTATTGATACTGCTCTTTAAATAATAAATCCATGAACATAATTTAAATAGATTTATATTGATTTATATTGATTTATTTATATTGATTATATTGATATTGATAATATTGATTTAGAAATAGCATAATTATAAGCATGGTAATCATAATATGTAAAAAATACAAACTGATCCGTCGTTCATAACATTGGATTATCCAAATTATGTGTTTATTCAATTATAAACCATTTAGATGGCTTGAATAAAATCGGATGATCACAAAATAATTCATACCATAGATACATCGATTGTAATAAGCTTGTTTGTATGCGAGAAACAATGTTTTTTATTTACCAAGTAATTTCTGACATATTGGATATCGTGTTGGCTACGTAAAAAAGCGTGTATGTTTACAAATGATACTAAAACGTGTTGTTATTGTATACCACACCGATAACTGAAATTCATGACGCATTTCAGATTATATATAAAATAAAATCGAAATGGTAAATCGGATATTGTTGCGTAAGTCGTGAAAGAGCAGATAAAGTGGTAAACGGATACAGTGGCTTGACTTACATAAAATCTTCTTCCTTAAGGAGAAATGCTTGACAGAAAATCGGCTTTGAGGTAAGCTAGATAGATGATTGTGACATAAGTGTAAAGGAAGTCATGAAGTGGTTTTGTAAATCGTTTTGTGGCGTCACATGTAAAATCTACTTACAAAACATGGATTGTCCATTGCCAATTAAACACTCAACAATAATTGTACATATTGTAAGTAATTCTAATTTAAACAATAAGGCTATTCAACTTAAAACAAAAGGATAAACGTTTAGTACTTCTGGATTGAGCATTACGTTATCTAGCAGTATGTTTTAATATGATTTCATATATTTTTCTGAATCGGTGTGGTTGGTGTAGGCCACAATAGATCCGTAATAAAGTTGATCTTTTGTAAAAGGACAGAATATACAATTAGCAAAGAGTGTAGAAGCAAAAGTGTTGTGAAAAACTTGTACAAATTCCATTTCCTATAGTTGAGTCAACTACTAGTACGATCGTAAAATCTTTACAAATTATTTTTTACTCATGTTTCCATACGACAAGTACATTCATGTTTATCTCTTTACGAAAATTCATCAGTATTTTTTCATGTTGAATAGTTTAATAGGTCGTTTACGCATGATCCATAAATAGGTTTCTTTTTATACATCTAATTAAATTAATATTACTATTGTATCAAAACAAGTTTAAACTACTGGCAATGAGGGATGTGAAAACACTCTCCCTTCTCAGTCAAAGCGGCCTGTGTAATCAATATTGTCAGCCCGAGAGGCGGTGGATTACCAAACCCTGCGAAAGTGAAACGCATACATTTACTTAAATGGCTCCAGCGATTTCCTTCCTAGAATGGCTGTACTATTCGCTTTGGATGTAAACAAATTCGTCTCTGACAAACTTAACATGAGTCCCCTAATTAGTTGTGTTTTTTGAATTAGAGTGTATAAATTGTTCTATTTAAGAGGAGTATTACAAAATATTCTAGTATGTTATGTCATGCCATTAATTAATGTTTCATTTATACATTTTGCATTCGTTCGATCTAATTCGTGGTATCCATCCAACTATTGAAGCAAGAATTCTTTTTTCGATATTTGATTACGATTCTAACTAGGATTATATTGATTGGCATGAGGACAACGAGAATATTACCGACATTGCAAAATGTTCCAAAACTCTACGTTTCGTATGTAAAAATAGGTTATTATAGTAAAATTAAAACAAACTTGAAATTGATTTTTTATCAATCTTCTTTCCCTTCTTAGATCCACTTTCATAACCCGTTATACTTACACGGACTTGTTTTGAGGGGACTAAACGCTGTGGGTCCTACGCATGGACTAGTAATTCGTATCTTCAATTAGAAGCACATTTGATTAAAACCGGATTTTTAATCCATATTTGAACTGTATACATTTATTCCTTTAACAAACTGGCCAAAGTAAATAATTGTATTTGTTAAGAGTAGAAAGTTTGAACAAGTTTAAGATAATTGACAAGATTACAAAGTTTGAAGCTTATAGAAATTTATTGTTCGTCACTATATCTGCAGTCTTAACAGGACAAGAACAGGTTTCCATTGTTTTTGTACTATCTTCGATTTTATGATAAACTTAAGTTTACAAAGTCAGGAGTTAAGAATTTAAAGTCACTATTTTCAAAGAATTAAACTTCTCTCAATTAAATGCTCTAAGTTAGCACTTAATACCTCGATTTAATTTTTCCTCAAAATATTTTTTTATTTAACGGAAAGTCTAAAAATCAAGTGGATGCCGAAATGATAAAAAATCCACCAACACCTAGCTTTAAACTCTATCTATTATTTTATAGTATAGGAATCCTAGAGAGCCATACTTACTACGACTTAAAAAGGGATACACAAAGTACTGAGAAAATAATTGTTTAGGAAACAAAGCTACTTAATACCACATTTTCATGATGTTCAGAACTTAATATTGACATTTAAATAGTAATAAAATGTGCCAATCAAAGATGTAGATCAAGACGGCCAAGACAATAGATGATTTACAAACAGCCTTGAAAGTATTTTTCTATTGGATTTCAAATATATTGAGTAGAAAATATTCTTACTAAATAGAAAATTGCTTAGTGCATGACATTTATAACTCTGCTTGTTCAACATTATAGCTTCAACAAGGGACTATGTCATCAACCCAAATTTATTATGGTTCTTAATTAGGTAAACACAATGTTACGGCATCGTTAAATTTCTAAACACCCAAGATGCACAAGATGCTACACTGTAAAACTTTACCGGAAAGTATGAACTACCTTGAGAGATTTCCAATAAAAAAGTTGTATTGATAATTAAAATTAATAAATTAACTTAAGCAATATTAACATTATTTTAAATTTAATTTATGAAATTCCTCTTGTGCGCGTTTTATGCAGAGTTATCATTAGTTTAAAATCAATGTCTACTGTAGAAATCTGCCTGGCAGAGGACGTATTTCCGTTGTGCTGAAAAACAACTAGGCTCGTGCTCTTAGGGAAGGGGAAAGGAGACCCAGAACTGCCGTCCTCTTACACAGTCCTCTTGCATGTGGGACATGGCTGGGAAAGTCCAAGAGAAGTTGATCCGTTCCCGACTGAATTCAGCCGAGGTTGCTGCGGGGGACCTAAACCCTCCTCAGTACGGCTTCAGGAAGGGGCGATCAACGGTCAACGCTATTGAGGAGGTGAAGCAAGCCGTGATGAGAGCTGAGGATTTTAATCACTACTCTCGTTGGGTTGTGCTGCTCGTTACACTCGATGGATGTGCGAAACGCGTTTAATTCTGCGAGATGGTGTGATATGTTGGACACACTAGAGAACACCTTCCACGTCCTGGCATACCTCATGCTCATTATAGTGGGTTACCTCAGGTTCAAACTCCTCATGTATGATACTACAGGTCGATGAGTGTCACTTCTGGTGCTGCCCAAGGTTTCATACTTGGTCCGGACCTTTTGAACGTTGCCTACGACAGCCTCCTTAGGTCTGAAATGCCTTAGGAAACAGTTTTAGTTGGGTACGTAGATGACATTGTGTAATAATAGCTGCTCGTAGCGTTTGGTTGACCGGCAGTAGAGGTGGATTAATACCTTACCCAGTTTCTGACGGCTCGTGGTTTTTCCCGGTCGTAACTGTTCAGGATGGGCAAAGCCGTGTCACCCGATTGCGTCCACTGCCCGGGCACTCCCGACGACGAGGAGCACACTTTCTTCCGCTGCCAGCGTTGGAAAGGGCCCCGTCTGGAGGCTCATAACATGGGGCCAGTTGTTGGTGGACACGGTCATCCCGATGATGACGGAGGGTGAGGACAATATTTCACCTGTGTGTCACATTTCGTCCAGGGTATTCTTCCTGACGAGAAGTCTTTCTTGACCGGGATACAGGCTAGGTCATAATGGAATTGAATGCCAGAAACGACGTGATCCCTGAGAGCCTAGTTCACACGTTGACCTGACCTGAAGTAATGTGACAAACAATCCAAGGTTTGAGTCCAACAGAGTAGAGCGCGTTTTTTAGTGCGTAGTCTGATAAGCTCAGGGGTCTCACACTGCAGGCTGGCCACCTGTGTGCGTAAAAAGCATTTTTACCTCCTCTCTCTTTAGAGAAAAAGTCTATATAATTAAATAACCACCTTTTTACTGAGTGTATGAGTAGGTCTTCTCTTAATATTCATTATTGATTTGCTTATTGGCCTACTTGATATATTCTAGTATGGATATATAAGTACTGTTACGCAATGGTATTTTAAAAAGAATATACAAAGTTGAATTATAAGATGGTCTCATTGGTAAAGTAAATTAAACTCGTTCTCTTAGTGTAATTGTGCCATATAAACTACCATTTAATTCTAAAGTAATCTTATTGAAGAGAAAGCTTCATATGAAGAGTTAAGTTTTATACATATGTACTAAAATACAGGATTTACTAGGTTCTTCTCCTTTGTCAATAATTTTCAATATAATAGATCTAATACACATCAATGTACACATTGTTATAAAATTCCCCGAATCCATTGACTACTTATGTACTTGCAAAATTGTTGGTATATAGCCAATTTTTAAACTTCAAGAATATAAACTAAAATAAAACACGTTTTTAAATAATACTGTATGTTCTAAAGGTTTTTCAAGGATGTATAAAATTGTATCAATCTTGTCCGGTTATTGTGCGAAGTTTTAAATAAAAATATCACAAGAGGAAAACTTTAACGAGGATCTCCGGTAGATTATATGACATACTCTCCATTCAATCTCAGTAAAGAATGTGAACAATTTAATACTTTTCTCGTACATAGGATGGCAAAATAATGTCGTTCTCATATCTTTATTACAATGTTTGTTACAAAAGAATGTGTTATTAGAAAATATTATAAAGGTACGACTGGTATAGATTTAAGGGTAGTGCTCCTTTGTGTTAAAAATACGTAAACCAAATAATTACTAAGTGCAAATAAAGCGTAGCAATTAAATACATGCAGTTGATCATAAGTATTCATCTTAAACCCGTCTACAATTATTACTGTATTAGTTTATTTGTATTGTAGCCATTTCTTTGAGTTTGAGGATTTTTAGTTTGAATCTATGTAAGTATTTTATTATTGAATTTAATTGAAGCTAAGGTGAAATTGTACTCTATTTTACTCTAGCTTTTCATTAATGCTGATCTTTGATGGATAATATTTTTAATGATAAGCCTGAATATAAGTATTACATGTAGTATGTGTTTGCTTAAATTATTAGAGTTCACCCTAAATCTAATAGCTCATGAAAATGAGATTTGAGAAATAAAATTAATAGTTGAAGAGAGGGTGAAGATATTAATCTGTTAATCCTTAAAAGTATTTTTATTCAGTGTCTCCAATTTTATGTATGCATTTTTGGTATAACTTACTAAACATAATTTTTGTATCAGGAGATACAAATAGAAACAAAACTGATTTATAACCTTGAGAACAATTAATTCCTACTTGAGTTTTGTAAATGCAAAAATTGTTTATCATTGGTTATTGACTCTTGGGAAAACAATGTAAAAATCAGTAACGTCATGAATTTTATACAGATATTGGTACGGATTTGTATAATCTATAAAAATAAAACGGTTCAAGTCCACGGTAAATACAATAATTTAAGTGCAGTTTTTATTTTATATTAATAATTTCTATATGTTTCATAATTTCTTAAAACAAATTTTACGCTGTATAAGACACGACGGGAATCCAGCGGAACATATCGGTAGTTAGCTGGAGGAAAGTGTTTTCTCCGAACCCAACTAATATTTTATGGTCAGACGAATTACATTCCTTAAACCCCTTCCCCACACATGTTTTTATAATTTAACCTTTTACATTTTAAAAAGTCATAACTAAGGAACATTCAATTTTAACATTGTTATGGAATTTTCCTACAGAAATATATACCGTACTATATCCACTATAATATAACCCAAAAAAACATTCTAAGAAACACTTATTACCACAACAATGCCACTTATTACTAGTAGGCAATACAAAATTACTGAATATATATGGATAAACATGTTTATGTAATGACGAATACTGTTAATATCACATTTTCATTCCTTACCTACTAGATTAAAGGTTTTATAATCCACTAGTTTGGATTTACTCGAGGCAATCTTGAAAACAATATAAATTCAAACTCAGAAGTAACAATTTCACTCAAACCTACATTATTATTAGTTGTCTGTGGTATTGTGTAAATTGACAATCAGATGGGAGATTGAAACAGTGATTATAATTGTGTATCATCCATTATACAATTTGTACTGTCTTTGTTAGCGTAATACAATCCTGGGGTATGTAAAAGGATTGACACATACTTAATGCGTTGATTCTATACTCCTGTACATATATGTTTTGTGTTTTGCAATTAACTTATAGTTTCATTTATAAGACACACGTTATATTATATATTGCCATTGAGTTACACATTATATTGACACAGGTTAATTAGGAGACGATCTCAACAGATTGCACCACGTTTCTTAGTGCAATTAGTGTATAGTTTCATAAGATATGAATGCAGAACTAGACTTATGGCATATGCTTGAAACATTTTTAAAGGTAAATTTAAAACGTCAATTTAAAAACCGTATTTAATTTGAATAAACTAAATGTGTTTCAAATACAGGTCTTTAATGAAACAGTCTTACTAAAATTAAATGATGAATACATAAATGGTTTATGTACAACTTGAAACATTTATAGTTCTATGAAAATGTCAAGAATAAAACTCACAAATAGTTCAGTGAGCGTATTTACTTTGTTACTGCGCTCAACTCTGCAATAGGCCTACTTAACTATTTTAAAAATAGTAAACATTTACTCAAAGTGTTAATTTTACATGTCAAAATTGTTATTTTCTCTTAAAAATTCTTTAAAGAAGGATTTAAACATTTTTAAATTGGTGTTAGCTTTTTAAAAGTAAGTAGTATGTAAAGTTTACGTACGCTTCAAAAAAATAAAGTGTATACACTTTCTTCATGAATATATATATATAAAAAAAATTAATTTAGCCTTGGGAGAAAATACTAAATAGTAAAACTTATTAACTTGGTCGCGCTTATCTGTCCGTTCGTTGTATTCAATAATGATGTTCTTGATGGAAAAAGGGTTTGAAATATCAAAGCCATCGCTCCAGGTCTTTGTGAGTCCAGAAGTGACAAACCACGCTTCCTCTTTGTTGCCTCCGACAGCCTTCCTTACACTCCTATTGTCCTGCCGTCTTAATTAGTTAAGTTTCAGTTGAAAATAAACTGTAAAAACAAGGCCCAAATTGATAATTAATAGATTTTTTGTTATATTTAATAACCATATATCGGTACAGATACGTGTTTTGTACAAACATGTGATTAGGTGGTTGCATCCATCAAAAATAGTTCGAGCCATAAAATAAAAACAATCTAAAACATATTTTAATTTTTTATACGGAGGGATAAACCATTTTAATATTGTACCTGTTTGCTTATTTACCAATTAAAAACCACTAAAACTGCTGTGTTACACATTGTTGAATATAGTGTTCAAAACGCTTCGCAAGACTTGCTGTAACATGATGGATCGAGTGCTAATGGAACTTCTTACCGAACATTCATCTACATAAACTAAATTTAATGTTATGGACACCTTGTTACTTCAAGTACATAATACAACAGTTAAAAAATTACAGGATTCTTCATAACAATATTATATTGGTTCTTTAAAATAGAAAAAATAAAGAAATCAACTGGAAGGTTTTATATAAAGAACGACTACTTGGAAAAAAGGCTACGAAAAAAATAATTGAATTTTAAAAATTAAAACATACCCAAGAGAATTGTCAATTCATATTAAACATCTTGACGTTTTTTTAATGTGTTTTTCTCCTTGCATGAAATAACCTTTAATCCTTTAACCTTTAATAACCTTTAAGGGAAAAAATAACCTAAAATATGTAAAAGTAAAAACCGAACCAAAACTTTCAAAGTACCAAACTGTATAATTGTATTGAATTATTATTAGGGCAGGAAAGTATTAGATGCTAGAATCATTTATAAGTAAGTTTTGAAGTGAAGTCTAGTAGTAAATTATTGGACGAAAAAAAGAATCCAATAAAGAATGTTTACACCATACAAAAGTGAAGTAGAGATCAGAAAGAAAGCCGTCATCTCTCTTAAAATCATTGCCCCTTGCATTACGTCAAAAGATATGCTTGAATACTATCTTCTAGTAGTTCTTGTTCCTTTGTTAAAAATATACGTAAAAAACAATTAGCTTATTTATTTTGCATGGAAGTAATAAGTAAAACTAAACATTTACCCTGCATTTTGTATATAGTTGACAAACCAAAATTTAGGCAGCTATGGAACAATAATAGCACTATGAGTACTCTTTTATTTCAACACAAATGTGAAAAGAAATTATGGACCCGTTTGGATTAAGGTGATATTTTCAAAACTCACTTGACATTGCAAGCTTCGCTAATTTATTAATGAATTAATTAGGTTAAGGTTAATATAATTTATTATCAACACCTAACACATACAACCAAACACAGTGCATTGTTATTGACTGGTGTAAATGGATGTTGGTTTATATTATTTGATACTCTCACCTTTTATAGTGGTTTATTTCTAAATTTATTGTATTTTGTTCAAACGGAACAATGCATTTGCACAAAGTACATAAAACACATTTATCTCTTGACATATGTCCTTCTGTAACAGCAAACCAACCTACCCTATTTGGAAAAGACCAAGACATAAACCAAGTTATTTGTAAAAACGTTTTATAATTTGTATAAAAGGCAAAGAAATTTTGTATGACTTTTTCCTCATATCAAAACACCACTATAGTTAAGGTTAACAAAAAATGCATAACCTGATCAGTAAAACAATAAAAAAATGCCAAGTCTCCCATGAGGTCCCATCATAACCATGAAGATTCTTTGGCGTAATCACGTTAGTATTTAGGTTAAAGTATTCACATGCCATGGTACATAGCGTAATCTTTCTTGACCGTTTGAAAGACCGAGTGCGATGCTCCCAATATCTATCACGAAATCTCGCATGGTAGGAAGGCATTAAATATGTTTACTAAGGAGTGACCTCCCTTGTAGTTACCCGGCTCACCGAATATTTAATCAGGACCTTTAGTTCGTGGGTAAAAACTGCTATGGGCTATAAATCGGTGTGTTTAAAAACATTGAAACATTACCTCGTAGATGTCGTGTTCCAAACACTTAATTGTATGGATACAATGCAAACATATTACAAACGTAATAAAACGTAAAGTAATTTCTCAATCTCAAACGTATTGGTAGCTTACTATGTTGGTAACTATTTCTGGAAACTTTTGAACCTGTTTTATGCTTTAACGGGAAGGTATCTATAAAACGTTGATACAATAAAATAGGAAACATTTTATATTGTAAATGGGTAAAATACTAGTGAAATTATTAGGTTTTGTGAAAGTTATAATTATAACCTTATAGCTCAGTTATAATTTTCTAGTTTTTCGTAAGTCCCTTTTAAATTAAAGATGGAGTTCATTGGATAAATAAAACATTTCCTAGTAATGCTGTTAACGTGGTATTACATAACTAAAGGGTCATATCTAAATGATGACACTATACGGATATGCTCATGAAACTATAAAAATAGGCAACAGTTGCAAGTTTGTTCAAAACTACGAGAAAATCATTTTTCTACGTCCATACAGAACATATTGCATTTCTTGAATTAGTTAGAAATAATACTTTGTTTATTTTAAAACAATTGTTGTTTTTCAGGTAAATCCAATATTTCACATGCTGTGTTCAGTAAGTACGATTATAAATCATAAAATTATCACCATTAGTATTTTAGTTATTTTATGTTGCTAATTGATTTTATTACAATTACGTTTATTATAATTCTCATTTGGTATTTTACTGACTTTTTGGGATAAATTTCAAGGTATTAAGTTGCATTTTACATTTCAAGCAAAATACAAAGTATCTTTTGCTTTATAACAGGGGTTTTACAAGTTAAAGCTAATACAAACAGCTAATACAAATTCGTAATGATTTTATAAAAATACAGTTTGATTCGTAAAAAAAAAAAATAACTGAGCACTGAAAATTTATGAAATTTGATGTACCGTCAAACTGTCAAACCCAAACATAAGAGTTTTTTTTTTGTTTTGTAAGCTATATACATAATATTATTAACGTAATAAGTTTCTCCCTCCCAAAGGTGTAAATGAGTTGGTTTATACTTTGTACACCTCACGCTAGATTGCGTGCTAAATACACATAACGAGTATCAAGACACCTTTGATATTCCACTGGAACTATCGACACTTTGATGCTATTATCTCAGTCTACTTCATCTTCGGTACCCAAAAATAACATCGCCAAAGTAACCTAGTTAGTTGATACCGTATTCCGCCAATGTTAAATTAAAATAAGTACAATGATAAATATAAATTATTTCTGTCTAGATTTCCAAACAGGATGTAACTAACTGTTCAAGTAAATGTGTCTACGTTAAGAGGAAAAAAAGTTCGAGGAAGTACAGTACTTGGGTTTTGTGGACTATAGTTTCAGTTTTTCTATTGCTATTTATACAATACGATTACATTTTTTAAAAATAGAATGATGTCAATATATAAAGGGATTCGAATGTAGTGCGGTTTAAGCATAAGATTCTATGTAATAGTCATAACATAAAATCTTATAGTAGATATTCTAAATAAGTGCATTTCATGCCATTAAATCCCCCCTGCGTTCCTACCTTTAAAGGATTCTTCATCGTAGTCAATTTAAAACATCTCTTTAAAATATAAAACTAAAGTTTACAGACGATTTATACAGATTTTCTTTTTTTTAAGATTTTTTCCATTTTCAATAGTTTTCCTGATTAATTATTATTGACCAAATCATAGATAACATAGCCGGGTGATCTGAACACACTTATCCTACGTACATTCTTATTAGGAAACGTACACGTGTACATCTTTTGTAGGATAATACACTTAAGTGAAAGCTTAACTCAAGAGTCATAGCACTCTTGAAAAGCTTGAGGATCAAGAGTGTGTATATTTTAGAAATTATTTGGAATGTCTTTGACGAAATCAGGTCTTATTAAATCTGTTGTTATTATTTTTAAAGTTGACTGACACCAGCGTCACCAGCGTATGGTATTGTAAAAGTTACACCTTTAAAAACTTATTTAGGTACATTATTATCTAGTGTTTTTATAACATGTTTAATAGACTCGTGTTGGTATAATTTATACTGAATAAAGATTTGGATACGGGTCTTACTACTATACTATTAAATTAATTCTAAATGAACCGATTTCTTAAACGGTTTTTAAAATTATAGTAAACTACTCTATATCCGTTATTTAAACTAATTATTTTATTTGAAACTCTGGCTGACGATCGGCTTTATCAAAACCTTTTGATTTTAACCAAAAGTTCTTAGAATAGTATAACAATTTTATAGTTTAAGTCTTATCAGAAGTTGTTCTACAACGGTGTCAACCAGTTATTTTAATAAGTGATTATCGAAGAGTTACAACGTAATAATGTCGAGTCAAAGAGACAGCTGTTAGGCAGGTGACAAGTTTATGCTACACGCTCTACTTACTTTGATCTAGTCCTGTGTACTAACTTGTTTGAAGCATTTCAAAATGAAGAATCTCTACGCCACTTATCAATTAGGAGCTTTCAGATTTTTCAGTATATCAAATTTTTTAATCTATAAATCATAAAAAACCAAATACTTTGAAAAGTTTACATTTTTGCTGTACATTTTCCAGCACATCATTTGTAGTTTCACATAAACGAGTTATGTTACATATCAACGATTATGCCTCCACGCAACCACGCTATCAACATCGTCGACGTAATGACATGTCGTTACTTTATACGAGCCAAAATCTACAGTAAGATCAACAAACTGCATTATGATTGATGTTTTGCTTATAACAATGCGTGAATTAAAATGCTACGAATTTAAATTGTGTTGTTTATGTTGCAAGTGCCGTGTTATTATTATCTCCAACATAATGACACTTATGCAAATAAAAGCCTTATATATTCAACCCTCCTTTTTAAGTATAGTAATTGTATGGCTTTAAGTGAAGGGCGTTCTTTACAGATAAGGGTTCCTTCGTTCCTTTACCTGAGGAATCTACGTTTTTTATCCTCAAAATTAGATAATAATATTGTACGGCGTTGTGTGCAGTGACTTCATATTTTCTGAAAGGGTTCTCAAACAAGCTAAACAGCCGATTTCTTTATTTTACTATACCAATGCAATTAAATTGTTAGTAAACTAATTCCTTTCTTTCATTGTTTAATATTTTAATTAGTTTTTCTCATTTGGTGAAATGTATGAAATTGTCCAGGCTTTCTCACTTTCCCATTGTACTATGTACGTAAACCCAAATTCAAATACAGTAGTAGATATTTAATTTTCACCAAATCATTAAAATTAAATTGCAAAATAAATATTAACAGCAATTAAATTGCCCATCTGATCATAATGTAAAGCAATATGTTCGTCTTAAGAATAACATGAGAACTTCAAAAGCCATTGGGGCAGAGCCCAAGAGAGACTTAAAAAAAATTAACGTCAGTTTGAAAATCTATGTGACACCCTCTATCCAATGAGTTGTGAATTGTCAAAATCGGCAAAGAAATGGCGTAGGTGTTCATAAGAATATTTTTTTTTTGCATATTAATATTATATAGATAGATAGATATTCTTAGTTTTATTGAGGATTTCATACTACACTGGGAACTGTTGGTGTCCATTTGGAATGCTATGACAAGCCAACAAGTGGGATAACGTTTACAAAATCACCAATAAGCGTTTAAATATTCATCAGTTACACGGATTTCCTTAATCACCAATGCTGTTTTGAATAATTCAGAATTTAAATTAATTCAGTTTAATAATTGCACTTGACAATCACGCTGTAAATTGGTTTGAATATTATTAAAATAACCGCAAACTGTTGAGTAATGAACGTAAAGTGTTATGATTGAAAAGAGAAATGTAAATTGTAGTTTAAAAATGAAAATGTGTTTAAGTTGTGAAAAGAACATAAGGAAATAAGATTGGGTGGCTTGACACACATAAAATCCTTTCCAGCTAAGAAGTACCTTTCAGAAAAGCGGCTTTGAGGTAAAGGAGATAGATGGTTAAGACGGAACTGCAATGGAAGTCATGAAGTGGATCTTGAAAATTGCTTTGTGAAACTTTTTGTTCTTAAGTTGTAACTATATTCGGTACATAACACTAGAAATAAGTAAATAAACATTTAGTTTATTAAGTATTGTATTCACTACAGTACATAAAAATGATTAAATACTCCAAGATCAAATACAATTCAATAATTATTATTAAATTTTGAATTCCAGAAAGAACCTTTTTGAATTTCATACTTAAATAAATGAGACAGATGTGCCCTATCTAGGTTTGAGTTTGAGTTATCGTGGATGTGAAATAATCCATCTGCGTTGATGTTCCCTTGCAACTTAAAGTTTTACAGAATAAATATTATCTATTGGCGTTCGAAATCCAACTAAGATCCAAACGCTGGCTTATTGTAATAGAGTCTAAGGCTCCTAAAAAATAGTTTAACAGTTGATTTATTTTTGGATGAATCATTTTATTAAGATTACTTTTACATCGATCGGAGTTACAAAGGTAGGACGTCGAGGGATGTGAAAACACTCTCCCTTTTCAGCCAAAGCGGCCTCTGTAATCAATATTGTCAGCCCGAGAGACGGTGGATTACCAAATCCTGCGAAAGTGAAACGCATACATTTACTTAAATGGTCACAGCGATTACCTTCTTAGAACGGCTATGCGTCTCATCTTAATTGTAAGGCTCAGACAAAAGCAATATACGTCTCTACTATACGTTTACAGCATTTTCTTTAGAACATACTTTATTAGCTAATGCATAAACTGACAAAAGTAAAATGTATCCATCTTTGTTGGAGAGTACCAAGGTATGATGGACTAAAAAACACATTCTTTACTATATGTTTAACTATGATAAAAAAAAACTAAAAAATCTTTAAGTGTTTAAGTATTTTTATTATAATAGACAATAGAAAGTAGCCTAGCGTACAATTTTTTTATATAAAATTAATCTGGTTTCTTTATTGATATTTACATTTCTAAATTCACGCCGTCGACGTCATCATCAGATGTTAAATTCCCAGAGGGGTTGAAATGTTTTGATTGGTTACACCTGCACTTGGTAATTAGAGTGAGGTAAATACACAGTTAGTTTAACGGTGTTTTCCACTTCAATAAACACGCATTCAAACCAGACCAATCGGTAAACTGGTATATATTTGAGATATGTCTTGAGTAACAACATTGATAAGAACATTATAATATTTATATGGTTACGTATTAAAAAAAAAACAACTTAAATCGAATTCGTAGAGGATGGGATGAATAATGTCCTCTTTAAAATGGAATACTAGTCAAAGTAGACTAAAATTCATGAAAAACTTCCAAAACGTGTTGATAACGAAGTGATATCCGTCGACAAACTATCCGAGAAAGAGAAGTGTCATACCCAAGAGATAGATTCTGATTGGGTAAAATCATTTACAAGACTTGTCTAACGTGGGAATATTTGCAGCTCACTGACATGGTTACAATGAGGAGTGAATATGCATAGTTATTGTGTACGATTGGATTTTCATACATTCAAAAATAAGTAAAAATAAGTAAAGATTGTAAAAATACGTAATAATAATAAGTATGCTTTCCCATGTATGATGTTTAAAATATACATATATTGTTTATTTTTCCTATTACGATTTGTAACATGGAAAGAAAACAGTTCGAGGACTTATTTAAAAGTGTAGCACCAGTATTGAATTTAAATCGAATCTGTTTGTTTAGATGTGTTCGAATTTTATTTTGATAACTTATTCTTAATCCAACCCATTATCACAACACTTAAAGGCCAAGTTTAAGCCCATTAAGATAGTTTCGAACATTTTTATTTAAAAGGTAATTAACAACATAATTTAATAAGAGTATATAGAGTAACTAAATGTTGTATTACAAAAACAACTAAATCATTTACCTTAAAGGTACATTATTTTTCCCTACTGAATCTTGCACGGTTTCAATGTTATTGTTTTGCTATATTAATTGTTACTGACAATATTCATGTAACAGTATATTGTTTACAGTACCCCTGCCATAGCAAACATGAAGAGTTTTTCATTTTCATGGTCTCAACAATAAGTAGTAATTTGAAATTGAAACCTTTACATCCTGTATTGTAATGTAGGGAGAGGTGAGGTAAAACCAATACAATTCCTACAACATAACCTACTTAAAACTAATCAATTGATAAAAGGGATTTTAAAGGTTATATCTAAACCTAATAATATTTTCTCAAGACTATTGCATATCATATAAAGCTACCGAAGAACAAAATTGATAAGTATTCCATAACTTTTTATGTTAAGCTTCAGAAAATAATGCAATGGACTATATATTACTAATATAAGATTTTTTCAAGTCTATTTCAATTGCATGTCTATAGATCTAACATACTCTCTTACGTATAATTAATTTGGTTATTTAATTAACAAAATTGTATAAAGTTCAATAGTTTTGGATTAAAGTAGGCATACTTATCAAATATGAGTCATAAACAATATCTTACCTACAGAAATCATCCCATCTACATTGTTGATTTCCTTATCATGAAAATATTAAAAAAATACAAAAAACCTTTCTATTAACCTTTTATCATATTAAAGTTTAATTTTGTCTTCATTGCATCACTCATCCAACCGACAATAGTATACTGTTCTTAACACTTGAATTGTGCTGTAGACTATGCGGTTACTCACTGGACCAGAAGTAGGATTTCGTAATGGATTTAAAATACAGTGGACTATAATTTATTCGCACTGGTTACCTATTAAGCTCTTTTGATTACACTGGTGGATGCTAACTTTGATTTTTGGAGGTTATAGACCATCCTGACCGTAGCATTAAACACGGTTAGAGATTTTTACATGATCCTATTAGGTTCAAATAAACTAAATGATTTTGAAAACCAAAATTTCACTTTTTAAACTAAATTTGGTGAATGTTATCATCCAAATCGATAACAAAACATAACAGGTGATTAAAATTAATTAAATAATATTTATAAATATTCTAAATAATTAATATTTGAGATATAAATTGCAATAAAAAACCCTCCTTATTACAGATATATACGTATTTACAAATGTTATAAAATATGAAGTGGTCAAAGTAGCTTTCACGAGTAATAAAACTATCGAAGCCGCAAAGGCCTCTCACTAAGCTGATTACAGACTGAGAAGAGGCTTGTCCACAAAATGTTCGCTTTAAAAGCTCTCTGCATCCAATAGGTTTATACAATGATATTGGTGTATTGCTTACCTCATGGATTAGAATAATTTGAGCCAATAATTATCGCTTGAAAGAAATAAGTCAAAAACGTCGAACTTATAAACATCAAGTTAAAAGTATGTAGCCTACAATATTTACTTCCAAACCATGAGGAGGTAGATTATAATCAGTTGTTATTTTGACATACTGTTTAATAATTTAATTTATAATAGATTAATTTGTTTGTTGCTAAACTAATACTTTGACCGAACCAATTTTAAACATGTCAGGTTAAAATTAAAATTGATATATCTATTACAAATTACTAATTATTATATTATGTGTAGACGCAAGTACACTGTCTACCTATCTATCTAGTAAAAAACACCTTTTTTGCAATTCTCTAAAATCCACCATTTTGAATATGGGGGAGGGGTTAACATTTGAAAATGTCACTTTTGGATATTTTCTAGGTGTAGCTAATCTAGAAATGGGTAAACATTTATATTACTGGTCAGTGAGTGATTAAAGACACAAGCGGCTGTATAGGTCTACAATATTAATAGATAATAAATAATAATTAGTTCCGACGTTGTAGTCCCATGTAGTTAAATTATATTAACTACGGAATTATATAAATTCTAGAGTAAAAAAAAAAAAAAAAACTAAGAATATTGGTTTATTCAAATTTACTCGAAAAAACGGGAAAATATCGAACCATCGCTAGAGGTATTTGTGAGCCTAGAAGTGATAAACCACGCTTCCTCTTTGTTGCCTCAGACAGCCTTCCTTACACTCCTATTGTCCTACACTTTCTATTAGCGAAGTTCTTTGTTTGAAAATAATGTTTTCTGAGAAGTCCTAAGCAGATAGTTGGTTACTTGATTGATACAGGTACATGTCTTGTACAGACGTTTTTATATTTAACTTTACAGACACTTTATATCACAACATAGCTTTGTCGATACATATTGTTGGTTTTACAATCCTATAATAAAATGTTACGTCCAATTCCACTCGAAGTATTCAAACTATTACAATCAATTATGTAGCATTTAAAATAACCCGTTAGTAAATTATTTTTACTTAAATATGAACCTTTACGTCCCAGTTGATAAAACTATGTTTATTTTAGCATTTTTTGCGAGTGATGGAACATGATGGATGGACTGCTAATGGATCTTCTTGCTGAACATTTTGCCTTAAAACGATGAAAAGGTTTGATAAATGACTAAATACTAGTAATACAGTTTATCTGCTAAATAATTATGTTTTTATTGCGTAAAAAGTGTATAATTCTCGCTAAAGCATGCAACACATAACCTTAGTTACCTTCTAATTGAAAACTGCTTTTAGATACGTAAATCTATAGCTGTGCCTAAAAAATAGTCTTTTTACTAAAAATATCAGCTTTATAGTTAGTTTTAAGAGTTAGATATATTAACTTGATATTTTAATTTCCCAAAGTCCAGGAATGATACATTAAAATGTCTGTAGAGAGTTCAGGGTCGCCCAGTTTATGTGTTTAAATAACAAAATTCTTAAATTTTCAAAATCACATAGTATTTGTTACAAAAGTAAATAGTTTTAACAAATGGGTTTCTGTTATATGAAGAGGTTCTAGGGAGAACGTTGTATAAAATTTGAATTACATAGCTTATTTGTATATTAAATATTTAGGAAGTCTTCCATTCGAAATATTCACTTTTTGGATATCATCTACTATTGGATTGCCTTACAGTCTTCAATTGGGTGCCTTTGAACAAATTTAAACTCACTTTCTGACACTTATGTATCAGGGCTTTAACATTACCATAAATTGTTTATCCTAATGAATTATTTGTATTATTAGTACTTTCAAACGAATCCATTATTAATGAGACCAAGATTAAGATGTATTCAAAATGTCGAACGATTCTTAAATGTTTTAGTATTGATACACATAATTTAATCGTCAGTGAAAAACAATCACATTAGATAACTGGTCACTGTTGCTTATTAAAAGACTTAGTACCGCTATCTGGATTGCTTATAACAATTTACGCCCACAACGTATAAGTAAGATAAGTATAGTCAAATATTAGTATTTTATTTTTTTTATCATTTGGTCTGAAAACATCTCTACGGCTTACTCGGCTTATTAATACCCTTTTTTTAATTTATCAAACGATTTGAATTTTAAAATCCCTTTTCGTAAAATTTAATTTTGTCATGTTTTATAACCACATTACATAACTTTAGCCCAAAAAGTCTACCTGATTCTACATATCGTTAAATATTGACATCAGTGATTAGAAAGGCTACAATATGAAACGAAAACAAACCAAGGTACAGAGGTTAAACTGTGTAAGGATTTGAAACGCACAAAATGTCAAATAATACAGATGAGATTCAAAGAATTCTTCCAGTCCCTTGAAACCTTTGATACTGGTAGCTACAAGAGTCTTTGTATTTTTACATCAAACTATCAGCCATTCTACGTAATTTCAATTGCTAAGTCCAAGTTTTGTATACACTTTTTGTTTTTATTGTCATTCCATTCTTTATTTACTCTTGAATCTCGTAGATTTAATGGACCTATAAATTAGTCTTTAAAGTAAATGGGTTAAAATCAAGTACATTGCATTAAGCTTCAATGAGTAACTAAGATTCAGCCATCATTACTAATTATTTTTAGGTTATTAAAATACTACTAGGAAAAATATGAACACTTAAACATGATATATAGCTTATTACTGAGCAATGTATTACTACTTAATACATCGATGTTTATGTATTGGCATATGGATTATGTATTAAATCTCTTAGTTGCCTGGAAAAACATGCCTAATATAATGTATCACGATAAACCAATTTATGTTACATAAGATATGGCAAGTTCATCAATGTAATTAATTTATTCTCAACAAAGGTAAACAGGAGTGGTGTTATTCTTTGTACACTTCACGCTAGATGGCGTGTTAGATACACATAACGAGTATCAACACACCTTTGATATTCCACTGGAACTATCGACGCTTTGATGCTATTATTTCAGTCTACTTCATCTTCTATATTTTAAATATTGTGTCGCTGAAATAACGCAGTTAGTTGATAGCTTTTGACCAAGTTCGTGTATGAAAATTAAGCAAGGGTATACGAAGATTCTATATTCACAGAAAGTCAAAGCAGACTATAAAAGAAACGTTAATAAAATGAGGCATTGACCGTGAAAGCAGTTGCGCCATCTTGTTAAAATTATATGTTCTTGATGCAGATTTTCTACCCTTTAAGTTTGGGAATGAAAAGGTCTCTTATCATGATCATGTATCGTGCAGAATAATTGTCAATGACAGGAGTTCTTTTTCTTCAAAGATTGATGGTCCATCCCTCATTTTCCTACAGCACACTAAACTGTGTTCCTGGTGTTTTTGTTTTCGTAAATGACCCTTAATCTAAATATATTTAATCGATTTAATCGGATATCTTATTCATGTTATTTATCACATATAAGCACATTCCTCTTGCTTGGTTAGAGTTATTATTTATACTTTTATTGAGATTACACGGGCACAGATCCCTTGTAAATCAGAAGTTTTAAAAACAATTAACTCAAAAGTTAGAAAAAACTTGGGTATAGCTTCTTGTCAAGCTCGACATTCAGCGTTGTATTCTGAAATGAGTTAAAGATGTAGGCTATTCATTTGTTATGCAAATATTTAAATGATAACTTGTTAGGTTTGTAAAGAATTCATTTTTAACTACATGTAAAAAGCTACTTTTTTATTAGCGAATTTTCCTATAGGGAAGTAGCTATTACCGTAGGTCTCATGGTAAGACCTAGGCCCGGGACCGATTTACTTTTTCATTTTGATGGCCCTTAGAGGCCAAAAACACTATCCGCTCAAATTTTTATATATCAATATATATAGAGATATACACAATATATATATATATATATATATATATATATATATATATATATATATATATATCCGCACGATAACTTGAGTAATTTTTGTCCGATTTTGATAAAGTTTGGTTTGAAGGTGTAAGGCAGGATAAACTTGAATGAGTTCGCGAACCAGCATGATCGGACTATGGGAACGGGGGTTTATGGGGGGTTTTATGGGGTAAAAATAGGGTTTTCGTATTTTTGACCCTAAAAACACATAATTTCACAATTTCTTTCTAAAACATTTCGTAGAGATTAAAAAACAAATAATTTAGTATATTGAAGCGTTATTATGCGCCTAATTGCTACGGATAAAATAAAAAAAAAATTGTAATTTTAAAATTCCCATGTTATTCTTATGGAGAATAAGTCAACTCTTGTAGTTTGCTTGTTTATAAACATAGTTTGATCAAATTTGGAAAATACATTAATTTCTTACTAAACTACAGTACCTTTTAACATTTTACATAAAAAAAAAACTTTTTTACCCTTCCTGTTGCAGCAAACCTAAGTACTCGGTAAACTAATTCTGTATAAATAGGGAACACATGTTATATTTTTAAGGAGACATTTTAGTGTAAATCCAATCAGGCAAATGGAAATTTGCTAAGTCTGCAGGTTTGCTGCGGCGGGGGTATTTGACTTAAGTAAACTGTCTTGTATAATTACAGCACAGTTACATTGTATGTATGATCTTATAATACATCTTATAAACGATCTATAAATTTAAAAAAGAACATTTCAAGCCGCTTTAAAATGTTGAGTAATACATAAGAAACTTCTTTATTAGGAATTATTTTAGCTGAAAAAAAATTTAATGGGAAAATGAGAAAAATCCTACTTGAAATTCCTGCTCATCCTTATGGCATTGAAATTCATGCCATTAATCTAAGGAAATCATAATGGAGCTAGTTTACCACTGCAAATTACACCATAACGTGTGCTTTGTGGAGAATTAAACCATAGCCTTAATACGATTACTATTCACCTGGTACGATTGTATGTATAGTCACCGCTATAACACGATTTTAGACTATTATTGATTCAACTATAGAACTGTTTCTCTTTTGGCTATTTGACAAGACGTTGAATCTTATCTTTTATTTGATGACTGTAGGCCTACATTTAACCGGCAATGATTTGCTTATCTTAACGACAGAAATACGTTGGGAACTTTACATTGTAGACGAAAAGGTTCAAACATTTGTATACCCACATTAACACTTGTTTATACGTATCAACGATAATGTCCCGCAACCACGCTATCAACATCGTCGACGTAATGACATGTCGTTACTTTACACGAGCCAACATCAACATTAAGATCAACAAACTGCCTATCTCTGATGATTGATGTTTTGCTCACAACAATGCGCGGATATAAATGCTGAGAGCTCACATTTGCTTCACTTGAATTGTAATGCATCTGACATTGTATTATTGTTTAAATTACATAAAGAAAGTATAACAAAATAAAAAATATTTTACAAGAACAATACTAATTTCTAAATGGTGTTTATTCGCGGATAATATTTATCATATCAATTAATTGAAATATAAATTTTAAATAAAAACTTCACCAATATTTCTGAAATTTGTATTTTAATTAATTGAAGTTGAAAGCAAACAAAGTAAATATTTATAAAACAATTAATCAACCTTATTGCAATAAAACAAATCATTCGCTATTAAAAAAAATTATTAAATATATTACATCCTGTCATGTGTATCAAGCTTTTTAGATTTTAATCAAGTGGGTCTAAAATTTAATGGAAACTGCAATAATTGATTTAAACACTACTTTTTCAAACCCCTTTGTAATATTAACACTAGTGTAAAAAGCTTTTAAATTGATATTAGACTGAAAATTATAATTCAATGTAAATATGTAATGCAATATTTGTGTAATGACACTTTGAAAAAACAAAGCCTTTGTCTTTTTTGTCACAATATAGGAAATTTCAATTCACCGTTGCACCTGTTATTTAATGCAATCCGAACAGTCCAAAAATTATTTAAATATACCTCGATAAAAAATAAATAATAACTAAATAAACATAAAATAAAATTCCTCACTAACCATAAGTTGCTTACTATACAATACAAAGCTTATACTCGAGCTGATTTGAATGTAAACCAAGTCACAAAGTGCCATAATAATGTAGATAGATTCGTTACAAGTGGGGATTATTAGTGTTAATCGTGTGTTTTGCGAATTTATTAAGGTCAATAAAGACTTATACTACAAGTCCAGCATATCTGCTGTTATGCACCTGGGATTAAATTAAGACCACCAAGTGGAAATTTTAAACACTCTATGACAAGCTGATCTGACATTTAACGGTTTTATCTATTCGACAATACAGATTAATATTCAGTTAATACTAAAATTCAGTTAAATGTGAAAAACAATCCCAGGCTCGTTCCTAGCGTCCTAGGACATAAAAAAAAAATATTCAGTTAATACTGGGAACTCTGAATTATTGTGAAAAATTAAGTTTGTTTAAAGCTTTCTGAACTTGGATCCGAATTTTAAGGTAAATAATGTTTTATAAGCAGTGGAAATAGAATTCCTTAGCTTGACTTACATAAAGTTCTATTCCATTAAGGAAGAGTGCTTGTTAAGAAAGCTTCTTTGAGGTTAGAAGGTAAATGCTAATGGCAGAACTGTAATGGAAGTCAAGGATTTTTTTTATTCTTCCTTTGTGGTCTCAATAAACGGTTAAAAACCAATATGCATAGATTTAATCCAATATTTATATAAATGAGATAAATAAATCGATTGAATACCGTAAAAAACTAGAATACATAAAAAAACAGTAATTGAGAAAGTGAAAAAACATAGTTGTAACTACAGTGTTCAAGATTACATTTATTTTAGATTTATTTGCACTAAAATTATAAATTAAACTTATTTATAAGTTCCCATATATACATATTTTGCTGTAGTTTACACATTCAATTTATTCGTGTAGCAGAGTGCATATAGTGCTAACCTGGTTGTAAAAAGGTTATCGGCTTAATCCTTAGAAAAGAGAATTCTTTGCAATGGCTCGGAATTGGTCTAAGCTGTCATTGATCCACAAGTGCTTGCTTTTAATAAATAGTCCCACCTAAATAACCAGCTGAGCTTAATGGCAACAATGCTGTTACGCATGCATTCAACGCTCATAGTTGGCCTAAATTACGTACCTTGGGGTGTCAAGTGTCGTGAATCTCTAATATCTTATCGTGATAAATTGCTACAGGACGTTGTGCCTCAAGTACCAAATAGATCCATACCATTCACACCGTCCCCGACATTCATTTCATACAAAATATTCTACAACATAAGACTAGTGTTTTAAAATCCAAAATATATTACGATGTCAAAAATTGAAATTAATTTCATTTTATGCTACTTTTATGCTCCACTAGCTAAGATCGCTCTTACATCGATCGGAGTTATAAAGGTAGGACGTCGAGGGATGTGAAAACACTCTCCTTTCACAGTCAAAGCGGCCTCTGTAATCAATATTGTCAGCCCGAGAGGCGGTGGATTATCAAACCCTGCGAAAGTGAAACGCATACATTTACTTAAATGGTCACAGAGATTCCCTTCCCTATAATGACTTATCATTTCTCTTGGGATGCAAAATCATATAGTAATAAAAGTAAAATTTATTCATCACAGTAGTAGGTATTATCATATTTTATTCTCAGCCATTTCACCTATATAAAGCGGACCTAATTGTGATGCCAACCCTTTTTATAATCAGTCTATGATCAGTGGAAACCTTTTTTGTATTTATACATTGTCTTAGATGATACGCTCCCAGAGAGAGTTGAAATAATGTAATTATAATTATACTTTTTGTTTATTATTTATAATTTGTCAAACCTTTAGAATTTCACTATTTAAAACTAGAAATAGTCTCGTGCAATGAAACGCTGGGCTACAAAACTGCAGTTAAATCCCATTGTTGCACTTTGAGGCTTAGAAGGGGCAAGATTAACATGTGAACAACATTTATATTGCGTCAAATTAATACCATACGTAAAGGGTGTAAATTTAAATTAAATAATTATTTTTCAACTAAAAACATTTTAAAATCTTACAATTCACTCTCAAGAGTACCAGTAACATACCAATATTTTATATTAGTTAAGAAACAGTGTTTTAGAGAAACCCGAATAAATGTGGTGTTAATTTCTGCCTTCAGATTAATATCCATGATGCACAAAAGCAGCTTACTGATTGAGTACATCGATATTTTTCCCTATTCATGGACATACATGCAAGGTTTATACCTTATGCTTATGCTTATGCTCAGCTAAAATAGTTCAGCTTTGCGATTGCATTTGCTGACATTTAATTAGGAATAGTAAACCAAGAAGATTAATGAAATATTAAATTTGGACATGATTGAAATATAAGTTTTCTTGGTGGTATTTACATAAGTAGCTATTTCAGTTGTTGTACTGTAGACTTAAAATATTACAAGTAAATCTGCAACTCTAATATCTACTGCTTGGACTTTAGAGTATTTGCTTTTTGTGACTTTTAATCAATCGCGTCGACTAAATTATCTTTTCCTTATTTTAGTGAAGTTTTATGATTGGTGCTTAAATCTTTTGTTATAACCCTATTGCCTGAACAATGAGTTACAAATATTTTTTTTCGGGTAAGTGGTTTAAAACGTGGATTAATAACAAGAAAGGAGTAGGAAAAATAAAAAAAATTAAACGCTCACAATTAAACTGGTTGTAACTAACATTCAAATTGCCTGAAACTTATGCACGTGGAGTATATTTTTACCCATGCCATTACTCTGGGATAGTGTAGATAATTCATTACTTTGATTAATCATGATGAGGAATACATATCCTTCTGCTACATTATGATCAATCCTGTTAATGCTGCAATCGCAATGAGCCATCCTAAATGGTATTATTCACACTTGGACTGTTAGTTGATGTGGTTACTCACTGTCCCAGAAGTAAGGGTTTAGTATAGGATAATCGGGCAGATTAGCACCTATAACCTTTCAATTGTGTTTTTGCTCTCTGTACACATCAAAATGAAAAAGTGAATCGGTCCCGAGTCTATTTACACTAATCACGGTAATAGCTCCAAAGGTCTTCTAAATATGTTTAAGCTTATACAGTCTAATTTACGAGAGATGAACCTATAAATGCCACAATGGCTCTTCACTAAACTGCTAACATACCTTGAAGAGGCTCGCTCGCAAATTGTCACATCGATATTTCAAAGCAAAGATTTGAATTGATAAACAGTTACTGGTAATTTCAATGTAATCAAATTTATCATTATGAATTAATCATTACGTATCGTGTATCTTAAAACGATCAGAACATTAACGAAGATGCTTGGCAGCTGACATTTAGAAGTTTGCCAGTTTGATCCTGCTTTATGCGTATACCTTTTTTATGAGTATACCAGGTCAGTGGATTTTCGATTGCTTGAATGTAAACCTAGTTGCCCGTGATCATTGGGCTTTTAATAAAAGGTCTTGGTCAAATAAACAGCTTATCTTTAGTAACTAAGCTGCACAGATAATTTCAAGCTATTCTACATTTTGTATTAAAACTGAAATACTTACCTACCTAGTTGGAGATGTTCTGTAAAAAATAATTTATAATGATAAAATATTAACATAAATGCACAGTGACTTTAATTTAGCAGGAAACTGTAAGTTTACTCCAAAATTTACATGCAAAATCATTAGGTCACTAGTATGGTCATCTAAGTGAATGGTGCCTTCTCTAAAACAAGCTTGAAGGCTTTTTGCATGGTATGTTAAAACTGTCAATATTGACCGTGTATTGGGGTATAACGAGTTAAAATGGATAATATGAAATGTCCTAAATAATATACTTGAAACTAGAACAATATTTCCGAATACGTGGATTCACGTCATGATATTGAATAAAAACTGGGACTCCTTCATGGCTGATTTCACTTAGGTAACGTTATAAGAAGTTATAAAAAAGGAGTAAAATTTTTTTCACGTACACAAATTTTAGGTAAGATAATTCAAGCAAAAGATATTCTAAATTTATATATTTTAAACACAATTATAATTCAATAAAATAACCTATCAACTCGTACAGTATTTATTTTAAGAAATATAGCTACTAAATTGATGGCACGATGTAAAATTAAATTCTTCTGAAAAGTTATTCTTGCTACAAGACGCCAAGACTGGCACGTTCACAAGAAGGGAATCCAGCGGCCCCCAATGGTAGTTAGCTGAAAGTAAGTGTTTTCCCCGAGCCCAACTAATATTTATGGCCAGATGAATTACATTCCTTAAAGCATTCAACTCTGAATCTTCCTTTTTATTTTTTCTTTCGAATTTATTTCAATATAACACCAAACAGCTAAGGGGTTTTGACCACAAATACTTTAACTGTGGTACTTTATAACATTTCTTTACCCTTACAGTATCTAAGACAACCGTATTTATCTCCATCCTAACTTTGAAATATAAACTACTTCACAAATACATACTGCAGAAGTCAGAGGTATATATAACAAACTGTTCCCAAAAAGATTAGAGGGGATTTGGAGCAAGAATCTCAAACACTCAGTTCTTGTTAAAGCAAACGAAAAACTCAAGAAAGAATCGTACATTTACAATCAGTTCATTTTATTACTATCTTATTTTATTTACCTTACGATAAAACAGCTTTGAAATATAGACGCATCGCTCGAGGTCTTTGTGAGCCCAGAAGTGATAAACCATGCTTCCTCTTTGTTGCCTCCGACAGCCTTCCTTACACTCCTATTGTCCTACTGTTTTAATCGGTAAAGTTCTTTGTTTGGAATATCCCGTTAAGAAGGTTCTACGTTAAGAAAGTTAAGTTTATTTAAAAGCCTGTTTATTGTATTATTTACAACAAATATTGACGTAATTGTATTAATTCTGTTAGTGAATGAATACTATTATGAGCGAGTAATGTCGGCAAGACGGATTAATATGGTTTAAAAATCACGAAGAACTCGTTATTAATCAAAAAGTTTACAAATTATCTAATAAGTGACATAAATATATTGTTGTATTTGTAGTTTATTACGTTAATATATTTTAAAATTTTCATCCCTCCGCGTTGTATAGAAACTGCTTCATTTTGTAAGTGATGCAGGCTGAATGATGATGGATGATCTGCTAATGAATCTCTTGCAAAACATTTTAACTTAAAACTTAAACACGTTTTTACCAAATATTATAAATGTTATATATATTGTGTGTTGTATTTATTGAGCTAACGGACACACATCCTACATATATTTGAATACAATATGTGATTTTTGTTAAAAGTAAATCGATCTCGGTTCCAGGTCTTACAATAATCTACTTATTACCCATATTCCTTACATGGAAATTCGCTGAAAGTAAATTACTAACTAAAAATGAACACAACAAACCCATTTACCATTACCTTAATATCATTACATTATTACATCCGTGATATGCTGCACCATTTTCCACTTACCATTACTGTATCAAGTTTTAAACTTGGGAAACGCAACAAAGTCAAAATATAGATTTCAAAGAGAATGAATTTGTTTGAGGTCTTTGACTTTTTTGTTCCTGTTTTACGCCAAGAGTCTTTGTGTTTTTGTGTCAAACTACACGTTATTTCTTGTTTCGTTAGTTGGGCAGAAGTTCTGCAACCTTCATTAGTTTATTACATTTTTATGCTTCATGATTTCTCTTGCAATTTATGTTAAGTAATTTTTCTATATACTGTTAGTAGGCAAAATCGTGGTTGGCTTGAAACTATTTTTGCTTTGTAGTTATGGATAAACAAGATGAATCATAAAAACCAGATTTAAGGATTACACTTCTTACTTAACACTCAAAAGACCTGAATAATTAGCAATATCGAAACATCGAATCGAAACGGACCACACAATTTCAATACAAATTCTTGGTTACAAAAAAAAAACACAATCCAACGAACTTAATGCATGGAAATCATTGTTCATAAATACAACAACAATTCAGTAAATAATTATAATGAACCAATTCAAAATGTAACACTACCAAATTCCAAATGTACAAAGTTGTAAGTTAAATCTACTTCATAATTCATTTTTATGAGTTCGAAGATGCCAGGCTAGCATATCTGGCAAAAGGCTTCATAAAATTAAATATTCAATACAAATATTGATGATGTTTATATTTCTATTTAAAATTTTATTCATTCCAATATTACCAGTTCCTCTTGAAGCATAAAAAATGTTTTTGATTATGAATTAATCAAATACATTATAATTTTAGATAAGTTAGTACAGTGGAACCTCGATAACAAGACCCTCGATAACAAGTCACCCTTGATAACAATTGTAATTTTTAAAACCCCTAAAATTTATTTTACTCCTAATCACATGTTATTGCAAATCTCGATAAGAAGACAACCTTGATAACAAGTCTTATTTTATAATCCCCGTAAGAGTCTTGTTATTAAGGTTCTACATATTTCATATTATTTAGATTTAGATTTATCTCCAAAATTTATTCCTATATTTTAAAATTATTGTGCATCCAACAAGTATCTCAAATAGGCATTGAGATTAAAATATATTTTAAAACAAAGATTTTCATGGCCAGCAAAAATAAACTGTTTAACTTGATGCTATCATCGTTATTCTAAATATATTATATTCATTCTAATTTACTGTATAAATTAATATCTATGAACATAAAATAAGTACACTATAAATGAAAAAGGAAATTTAAGTGTTTAGAAATTTGATTTAACATCCAACTAGAATATTCCGACGCAATATTCCTTGCAAGAGTCTTGTTGAATTTAGGAGTTTTATTTCATAAAACATAATAGAACGTTATTGCTTCCACTTCTTCTTGTCAAGCCTTTTATCATACTATAGAACTTTTAGTTTTATCAATAAAAATGTGTTCTTTCCTTAAATGGTTTTTTTTATATTTTATACAAGATCATGTTTAGATATATTTATAATAAAAGGATTACAGTAAAAATCTTGTATTAAATGTATGAAACCTTAATTTTTATGCCCATGCGTTTAAGATGAACACCCTACATACACTGTGATGCGTAACACATGAAATCTCATGTGTTACTCTTGACCACTGTAATGAAACACTTAGTTTTTTTAATATGTACAAGTCTTAGATTATTAGTACGTATACGGACATCCATTTTTGCGTAAAAAAATAAAATTGTTATGAACACATAGTGATCATATTTTAATAAAAGCTATTTTTTCCAAGTAAATGGATATCACAGACAAATGCGTTTAAAAAAAAGCTAGATTTAATAAGTAAACTATACATATTTAATTTTAATGGTCCTATTAACACTTAATATTTAGTCGTCATAGACCTCAATTCAGATACAGAGGACTCCTGTAACAACATGTAATGATGAATGAACTTATAAATAAAGGTACAATACGAATCCAACCAAATCCAATCAAATATTCATGACATTTTAATCGCTAAAATACCCACCTAATAATGGCTGCTGGCTTGAGCCAAGAAGTTAAAAGACGCTTGTTCGTTTGATCAATCAATCAATCAATTATTTAAAATGGAGACGCCACTATTTGCGTATTTTAACCTAAATATGTGTGAAGGATGAGTGTAGGATGAGTGGCGCGATCTTGTGATCTTGTTAAGTCTTGATGCTGGACTTAACAGTTCTTGTTAGTAATTATACTTTCACAAATCATGCTATCTAAATAAACAACTGAGGTATACAAGATATTTTAGTTTGTTATCTACTCATACTCAAATTTGCGTTAAAGTACGTTCGACTGTGTACCAATTTGAGGCGTGACATGACAACAATGTAAACCACAATTATCTCTTAACAATTCTATATGAAAGTAATTGGAAATGAGGTTCATTCTTTGTACACTTTCACGCTAGATAGCGTGTTAGATACACATAACGAGTATCAAGGCACCTTTGATATTCCACTGGAACTATCGACACTTTGATGCTATTATCTCAGTCTACTTCATCTTCGGTACGTTGTTTAGAAACATTTTAGTCACAATAAAAATTACATATAGCTTATATTGCTTGTATTGATAATTACTGCGGCTATCCCGCAGTAGTTGATTCGTACATATAATTCGTAATAGATTGTTGCATTTATTACAGTTACTATAAATATTCGTCTGATTCGAAAAAAAATATAAAAAGCAAAGCGTAAAACACGTGGTGACGTAACTTTATTATATTTAATCAGTACATCCCAACAGGTAAACTTTTTAAACTTAGTACGGTATTATTCTTTTTAAATATAACTATAAAAAAAATGTCTATAACTCTCTAATAAATTCAAAAGTCCTTAAATACTTCAAAGAATTTCTTTGGAACACTTTTGTACATTTGTTCTCCATGCCAAATCAATAAGCAACAGCAGATAAACATCTAAATAAAGTTCCTAGTTTTTAGGCAAAACCATTTTAGACCGACCTTAAAATAATATTTTTTACTTAAGGAACTATTTTAAAAAGCGTTCCAGATTCTTTGTATACATCCTGTACATCTAGATGTATTAACAATTGTAAATTTATATGGTTTTAGCTATTTAAAATCTCCTATTAAATAAATTCCTAATCAATAAATCGTTTTAACTAAATCATAGCAGTATGTCCTTTATTCTTTCATAAAAGCTCCAGAGTACATCAAATGAACCTACAGTAATTTCATCGACCTTAGAAGGTCTGTTTCATAAATAATGATTAGTCTCCTGAATCCTACTTATAAAAGAGCAACAACAATTTGACAAATTATAGAGACAACAGTGAGGCAGGTGACAAGTTCACGCTCTAGTTAATTTTGCTCTTTTAATTACGCTATTTGCCTCCACTAATTACGCAACTTTTCAATGGGTGAAGTTCTGTACCGGTTTCATGTATATTTTAAGTGTATCTTTATAACATGTATAGTAAAATTTGCATGAAAAATCTGCGTTTGATTTAAGATGGAATACTGTAAATAGTGTTTAATTATTTTCGCAGCTTATGAATATTAATATAAAAAAATAAATAAATCTTCACAGAAGTAATTATGGAATTTGTTCTCATTACATTTTAGTTTGTCACATTTCACCTTTTTCACTTTTTGATTTTTTACACGACATTAATCATTAGCTGAGAAGTTGAATTAACGTATATTTAGATAAATAAGCTAAAAAAAACTCATTAAATTGGTTTATACAATTTTCATAATACTACGAAATATGACATTTTAAAAATCGAATTCCTTAAAAATAAATCTGTAAGTACAAAATCATCTAGAATAACCATTGTTTTAATGCACAACAAACCTGATCACTATTCGTTCACATAAAATGTTGATGACTCTAATGTTGTTTTCCCCTTTTTTCACTCCTGTTTCAAACTGAACTTAAAATAAAAAAAAAAACTAAAAATGATATTTGGAAAATATTGTGTTTCCAAAAAAATTTAAATAAGAGGAACTATTGTATTCAGAGTGCGTAGTAGTAAATAATGCGGAATATATATTAAGTTTATAAATTTTTTTGTGATTTACTTGGTAAAAATATAAATATTTAACTGTGATCTTGTACAGTAATAAATATAGTTATTTCTTTATCATTTAATATGAAGCCATTTGGTCTTATAATATGAGGATGTGTTCTTCCATTTCAGTATTAAAAGAGTAAATTAACCATAAGGCTACGAAAGTCACTCTTATTTAGTTATCTTATTTTTCTTTCACTGTTAACGTGTGTGCCATTTTCAAAGTAGGTTTTGTGCAATCACAAATACACTTAGGGCAAGAAGTCCAAACCCATGTTTTGTGGATAACGGAAATCGAACCCGTCTATCGCCTTAAGGTCCGAGAAGCTAAATAGTCCAGAAACATAAATTATGCATACTCGACGCATTTAGTTATAATAAAAAATAAAAAAAAAACTGAACGGGATGGAATGAATTTTGTATATATTAAAGTATGCAGAAAGAAAATTTTTCTTAAAAAATCAATATTTAGTTATGTCTCCAAATTTTATATGCATTAAAATAAAGTTTAAAATTCATATTTTCTTTATTCAAACGTATCACCGTACCTGTACAAATTTTCCTTTAAGTAAGACAACTATTTAAACAACACTCAAGATTTAAAAGTCCATTTCTTACAATTGAAGTTTAGTTTTCTCGTTATACCAGCTTTATCAGTGCGTGAATGCAAGATGTTTAATTGCAAAATAACTTACGACAGCTTTTGCTCCATACAGCTATTATTACTCTTGTGGGACAATAATGCTGTGTTTTCCCTTATGCCTTACTGCTCTTTCTTACAACCCTGTTTAAGTTTTATCATTGGATTGCTAGCTGTCGAAGTTTTTATTATCTAGATGGAACGTAGAAGGGGTTTATATTGGCTTATTGGGATAAATGTGGCAGTTTAAATAGTTTAAGCGGAAAACATGGTGAATTTCCTTGAAAGACCAAATATAATGGTTAAATATAAATAAATTATAATTTCTATAAGTTAAAGAAAAATTGTGAAAGAATAATACGTACCAGGAATATTTATACATAGCTACAAATTTTATAATTGTTTTAATGATAAAATATAATTGAACTATTATCAAATTATTATCATATTTAGATAAATTAATTGCACTAATTCAATTCTTATACTGTATCCTCCATACTGTGGAAATATGTTATTTCGCATTTATAAAACGTTTTATTGTATGCTATAGAACTCATATATAATATCAAATGAAACTATGATATAGTACAATTATTTATTGAAAGAAATCACGATAATATGTTCGTTAAAATTAATGATTTATTTTATGCGAGTGTTCACTAGTTTCTTTATCATACGTGTTAGTATTTGACATAAAAACAGTAAAAAAATCATTTACACAATAAAACCATGCAGGACATTTACCTGCATTACTGTAACGTCATAAGAAATAAATCTAAAAACATGTCCAGAAAGTTGTCTACAACCTTTTTTTAGGTTGTGTTATATTAAGTACCCAATACGTTGCAGCTTGGATATTAATGTTTTTAAAGTTGAACACTTTTAGAGTATACTAATAAAGTTCCCCGAGCAAAGCTCGGTCCCATGTACTTTAAATAAAACAAACTAGTTAGAAACCATTGTAGTACATCCACTAGTTGCACTTGTGGCACAGCACTGTCTCGTGGATATGAAAATAATATTTATTCATTTGAACAAGTTAAAGATGTGAGTAAGATGTTAAAAACTTTACACAATTACACCAAGTTGGCTTCACCTTTATATTTGAACGATTCATTATTTAACCAGTATTCCACGCAGCAGGTATTGAGGCAGGCTTTACTGAAGTTGAGCACGGCACGTGGCATGTTGTGGTAACCTTATGCGTTTGATGTCCTGCGAAACTGAGTTAACTCCCGGCTCTAACCTCATTTCCGAATCCCTTTCCCTGTTTGAAAAATCAAATGGGCAATATTCAAACACCTAAAACATAAACTTCAAAATAAATTCCTAATCTCCCACAGGTAGCGGTTATAGTAATGCAAAAAATAAATCAATATTAGTTTTACTGTAGTATAAGTTATTTTACGTTGAGTTTTTGCTAATTTTATATGTAATTTTTGCCGAAAGTCCATGCAACATCTATTTGAAATTTTCACAAAAGTATTCAATTAAATTTGGGATTGTCAATGGTTAATGGTTCTGTTGTGATTAACCAAAATTACTTTCTTAGGAAATGTTATTTTTGGAATTGTTCACTTTCACAACAATAATGTTTAAAGTGATAGAATGATGCATAGATATAAAAATACAGTGAAAATATTTTTTCATCACTATAACTCGTTGCATTGCTCATTAGATATGTATGTATAAGAAGATTTATTCATCAATTATTTGTTAATAATTGTTGTTAATAATATGTATCTCATTTTGTACGGTTAAGTGAATTTTAATTTGTGGCGTTATTTATAAATTTTCACTCTTTTGACTGCTTAGAGTTTTAACGGATCACACAATCCTTAATACATTTTTCGAATGAACATGAAATAAGGCTGTACAAAGAAAGGTAAAGAAATACAGTATTTGCACCCTAATGTTATAATATATGAATAAGAAGAGTTTTACGTTGGTAAAGCCTATATAACTGCAATAAAACGTTTACACGACTGTTACCAGGTTGATAAAGTAAGTTGGCAGCATTGTGAGATTTAGAGTTGTTATGAATGTTCCCGCGTGATTTGTGTTACATGGGGTTTTGAATATCGTTAAATACAACTGATGTTTTATTTCATATGTTACTGTTATTGAATCCATGCTTCTCTTTAAAACATATAAGAATAACAAATACAACTTAGTTAATTTAACGTTTCTGCTGGTTTATTGTCATAAGAATTTAATTATGTGTTTTTTTGTGATTATGAGGTATTAAGGGTAGTTTGAAAAGACACATGTAATGGTTTATAACGGCTTGTATGTGTATATAAACATTTCATATTATTCTTAGTTATTTCAAAAAAATTTGTTGTTTTTACAACGTATCTAGAGCTTAAATACAAATAATTGACATACATTTTAATTAATCATAATACATAATACAGTTGTTAATCCAAACAATTTAAACACGTTTTCTCATCAGATTTATAAGTCTCAGCAAGCTAATAAAACATTTACTTGTCAGTGAGGAAGAGTGTGATGTTAGAGGGAGAAATGAAGGAACATTGAATCCAATTTCCTTCCTTATAAAGCAATAGTAAAGTGACTTCCTGCATTTAAAACGATACTTCCACGTTACTTAAGACTTTTAACAGCTTTTAGCATCACACCAAGCTTTTAGCATAACTTAATATTGTATAATAAATAATTAGAACGTATGGATTCAATAGCGAACATTCTATTGGCTATATAAGTTCAAAATTGTAAATACTTTTACAGGTTAAGTACTACAGTTGTCAACAGTATTTTCATAGGAAAACTAAATGATTTTCTCCTACTAGACACATTATAGGTAGCCTCTAGGAAATACTAGAGATGTAAAATCATTGTCTTCAATACAATTTATACATTTTTAAATGTTCTTTTGAAAGAAGATAAGTTCAATGATATCATATATTTTATAATGGTCATTTTGTATGTTAATTTGATTATTTTACTAATCTATTATGTTTCTTTTAACTCTATGTAAACAACAAACAATAAAATCTTATTGAAAAGGCTTTGTTTATAAAATTGAAAACGTGTAATTGATTACACCTTGGTCGTTCGTTTATTAAGTAACCATATTCTCCAGCAAACTGTTATAATACAGAAGAAAAGTTATAACAACGGTAAGGATGTTATACTCGTGCTGATACAGCCTTGCTAAAGGAATGACGATAAACGTGTTCTGACATGAATTTCAAATTATATTTATCATGTTTACTGAGGGAATTGAAAGAGTGTGTCTGTAATGAAATGAGATTAGTTCCAACAAGGGTTGGATTAAGCTTTATTGCAGCCAACCCCTTGAGACAGTCTTGGTAGAGATAAAGACATATTCTTATATTCATAGTTTTTATAAAGTTTTCTTCTTCTGATCAACAATCTACTAGTTTTTATACAAATGTAATAAAATTAGTTATTGAGTTCTTCTATAACCTAATTAATTTATGAATTGTCCTAAGTATTTTAGTGAAGATATATATCACTTTTCCAAAATTAATAAAAGTACAAATACTTATGTGAGAAAAGGATGCTTTGTTCGTTGCTGTACCTGAGGTGCCTAAACAAATTTTAGTAAGAGAGTATTTTCATATTAAAATAATGAGTGATTTACTAAACATATCTTAGTTTACCTACATTTGTCTACTAAAAGATTATTTATTTATCATTCGACACTATTAACTATATTAATGAATTCATGATACATCTAAATAATAGTTTGATTTTTTTTCTCTTATGGTATGTATGGTATGTAATACATATATTAAATCCAATGATTGAACTAAAAAATGCTTTATAGATCCATGAGGCATAGCCCTAAGGTAGGCCTATAATTGAAAGTTACTTTTCACAATGGTTAAAAGTATTTAAGGTACTACCTCAACCTCACCATCTAACACTTTATTCCGGTTGACATTTCATTATCACAGGTGCTCTTGTCCATTCCGTGAAACACTGAGAAATAAGGACATTAATGCGTTACCAACAGACATACACACAAAAATACAGAACTTAATTAGGGAATTTGCCACGCTTTAAGCATAACAAAGTACATACAAAATTAGTATTTGAAATCTTTGTTAATGTCATAAAATTTTATCATAACAATTTAAATTTGCTTGGACCGAATATGACCCGAAATTCTGTCGATATGGTATATGAATCGGTTTGCTATATGAAATGAAGTAGGTTCAGTAAATCTATAGACGATTTAGATTGGTAATTTATAATAAAATTTACCAAAATAGGCCACGAACTATTGATACATAAACAACGTTCAAAGCGTTTGAACAATTCATGATGGTTTGCTGAATGTTTTACTAAAATGCGTTATCGTTTTCTTAGCATAAACTAACATTTTGGAATCCAGACAGATAAAGCAAAACTTGTACAGTTAAGACATCAATTAAATTGAATACGCCTGTAATAAATAAGGTGCAACACCAACGATAACTAATTTGTTAATACAGTGATGTGTTGGTACGTAAAAATGATTCTTGCTGCTACCAACGGTTCAAAGGAAAATAACCAGTACCGTACCAAAAACCAACGTTTACAGTTAAGAACTATAGTACATCCGACCAAGTATATGCGTTAATCAAGGTTATTGATCTCTTGGTTTTGGATTTTCTCGTAAAAAGTTATCGGCAATCAAAGTTATTTCCCATTAATTGCTTTATTTGTAAACAACTCTTAATAAACTTATCAGTGTCAGTTAAAAAAAAAAAATATCATACAACAACTTTCTGTTATTTAATAGATTACGTATTCACTAAACAATGATTGGTACATCGATTAACATTAAAAGGGAATGTGACAAAAATCACACAACGTTGGGTTTTTGGAAGTTTGTAATTTTATTTCTTAAGTACCTAGGTAGGCCGTGTATTCTAGGGAAAAGTACCGGTATCAAGGATCTTCGTCGAAAAGGTTGTTATAAATAATTGGGTAAGCGTACGTACCCAAGAGATGGGCTATGGGCCTATTGGCTGTATGGTCCAGCGATTGTATCACACGGTGAGTAGGAACTATTGACTATATATAGTCAATGGTAAGAAAAGAACGTGACACATTGGAAAATAGAGTTTAGCATCATCCGTAAAACTCTAACAATCACCCACTGCAGATGTGATTTTTTACTTTACACTTTACAAAACCGCCATTGAAGAGCCGTCAATGAGTGGGGCCTTGTTTCTAAGCCATTGGCGACGATCATTAATAAATTGAAGTTTCCCAGCCTTATATTTACAACACTGAGTCAATGTCTTCTTTCTGGTTATCAAAACTCCAGAACAATTTTAAACACAAAGAATCTCTGGTTTCTGACCTGAATGATGCCTAGTTATTTAATTTAATTTACGGTTACTCTATATTATTCCATTTGCGATTAATTAAATCCTTTATGTAAGAAAAACGTTTTTAATCTCACTTGGATGGGATTTGCCTTCAAAACGTGATCGGAAATGGTTGCGGTATTTGTAAACAACATTTGTAAACATATCAAGTGACAGCTAGAAAAAATAATCTTGATCCGAACAGCTGTTCGTTATTTCATAGATGATTATGTGATAAAAATTGGACGAAAACTTGAAAAAAATCGCACAAATTTTTGAACATCTGTAATTTTATTTACAAAGTATTGAGGCCATATTTTAATGGCTAAAAAAACTCCCGTCAATCCAGTGAATACATTAAAATCGCTTGGATCTTGATAGGAACTCTCGTTTCCTGGAGAAGATCGATTGCGTAAAATGCCATCTCGAGTGTTACAGACAGACAGACAGACAGAAATTTAGATGAGACTTGTTATGGCTTCTTTAATGTATAAAACATAAAAATAACTTTAAAAAATTTGATTCTAGGCAATGTACAGACAAAACTCTAATTTTATTTATATAGATTGTCAAGCCCTGGTAAGCCAAAGTTCAGTATTATAGGATAGTTACGTAAAACTATCCACGCAGTAACCAACGTAAACCTGTCAATAAGTAATGATGATTTATTTGATTGAAGTTTCACAGTCATTACCAATCAATTAAATGACAGCTGTTGTGAAACTGGTGCATTTTACCACAGACACCGAGCTCTACACGTTCCATTTTATTTTGTGAAGTTATTTTTTTACTCTTTATCAACATGAAAGGCTATTCGATTGTAAGTATGTGTTTGCTGTATCTTAGAAAATGTACGGATATGTTAAATATTATATATAAATATATATATATATATATGTGTGTAAAATGATCCGATTTTTTAATTAAATTTGGTAGAAACGTGTAAACCTACGTTTATTCGAACGAGTTCGCGAACCAGCATGATCGGACTATGGGAAAGGGGGTTTATGGGGGTTTTATGGGGTAAAAATAGGGGTTTTCCCATTTTTGACTCTAAAAACATAAAATTTTTCAATTTCTTTACAGACCATTTTGTAGAGCTAAAAAAATTAATAATTTTGTATCTTGAAGCGTTGTTGTATGCCTAACGGTTACGGAGATAATTAAATTTAAAAAAACTCTAAATTTAAAATTTCCATGTTATTCTTATGGAGAATAAACAAACTGTTGTATTTTGCTTATTTATGGATATATTTTAATCAAATATGGCAATTTTGTTTATTTCATACAAAGCTATTAACATTTTAATAAAAAATCACCTCAATAACTTCCCTGTAGCAGCGAACCTAGGTACTCATTTAAATTAAATTTATTTTAATAGGAAACTAATATTATAAATGTGAAAGTTTGTGTGTTTGTTTGTTTGTTTGTTTGTGTGTTTGAAGTTCAATCACGCATAAACCACTGGATGGATTGGGCTGAAATTTGGCATGATGATAGCTTACATTCCCGATTAACATATAGGCATATTCTTATCTCAAAATCCTTTCGGGCTCCGCCCCATTGGCTTTGTAATTCCCCAGGTTAACCTTATGAGTATTTATATTTAAAGGGAATTAAAGAATTTAGTCAGCTGTTTCAACCAAAAAAGTTGGTTCTATGATATGGAAAAGCATTAAAAAACTATAAGATTTACCAACAGAGTGCAGCACTATATTTTTTGTATTTATGAAAACAGCTAATTTGAACTAAGCAGCAACAAAAAACTGTGATTCGCAATGAGAACTGTCAAAGTAGGATTGTTTACAGTTAGGCTATGTTTATGTTTTTCATTTCATGAATAATTTGTGATATTTTGCGAATTGTTGATAATTTATTTTTCTCTATTGTTTAGGTGATGTGGTAGAACATTATGGCTATGGTAGATGTGTAATACTATAGAATACTGTAAATTTAAAAAAGCAAATTTTATCAAACTGTGTCTTCCCTTATTGCATACGCAAAGCTTGAGTATAACTGCAATAAGCATTTTATACTTATATTCCAACCCCGTACGAAGGACGGGTACTCTGCTAGTAGAAAATAAAGCTGACAATTTTCAGGGAATATTTTAGTAGAAATCCAGCCAGGTAAATGGAAACTCGCTTAGTCTGAAGGTTTTCTGTGGCGAGGGTATTTTCAAATTCTATCCAAACGACAATATCTCATGTAAGAGATGAAAAACAAAAACTGTAGCTTAACCTAGGACTGACGATTACGCTCCGGCGTAGAAACCTAGGTCTCCACAATAAATCAATTGGATCGTAAGGAAACCCCTTAGATTATAAAAATGTTTAATAACGATCCAGAGGCTATTTCTCCAAATTTAAATCTCACTGATTCTCTTGTGGACTCACTCTGCATGTTTCAGGTTCGAGTAGCTCTGCTCGTATTCATGGTCCATTACTCTCTCGGGAAAGTTGCCAAACCTGCTCCAACTACAGACGGTGGGGATCGGGGATTCTACAAGCCATTAAAAAAGGCAGTTACCGATGCCAGGGTAGGAGAAAAGTTAGCCAAAATAATTAATCCACGTAAGGGCCAAACAACTGTTCACGGACTGCTTACTGCTGGAGCTACCTCTGGCGCATTGCTAGTCCATAGGATGAGTCTCAAGGAAACAGGTGGGAAATCGGTTTCTGAACTTAGGGAATCGATTGGGAAAGCAGATTCAGACATGAAGGACATTGCGAATGAAGAAAAGGACAAGGCAAATGAAGAAAAGGGCAATGCGAATGAAGAAAAGAACAAGGCGAATGAAGAAAATGACAAGACGAAGGAAGAAAAGGACAAAAATCAAAACAAAAACATGTAGCGTAATATAGTAACGCTGTACTACTTTATGTATGAAATATTCTTCGATTAGATAAATATGTCATCATAACTTGTATGTTAAATTATCTTGTTTCAGCCCTAGCCATTTTGCTCGTTATGCAGTTAGGTAGATAGCTAGTAACCAACTAGATTAATATTACCATTTAGACGCGGAGTAACACTCAAAAAATAGGAACCTCCGTGAAATGTTTCAATGACTAAACAAACAGTAGGCCTACTATCCTTTTCCTTGCAAATCTGTTCTTGCATCTAAAAAATTCCAAAGAGCAAACGCTACTGATAAGAAATTTTCAATTTACAACTCATATAATTACATCATAACGCAATAAGATACATCCTCTGTTCCTCTTTAGGTTGTTATTATAAACTGTAGGTCCCGTGGCAACTCCATTGGCTGTATGGGCTATTAATTAACAGCTGTGTCTAAGGAACATGTCGGCCTTGCTGCAACTAAAATTGTCAATAATTATAAACACCAATAATAGTTTTCTTTTATCACGACCCTCAAAATGAGGGGTCACTCGATGGGGCTTAACTTTTCAAATTTTTGAGTTTCCCCTAAAATCCCCTATTTTGGATTTGCGAACCAAGTAGTAATTATGCTCAAAAAATACTTCATAACATGCCATAAAGGTGTACAGAGTTTAGCTTTTCTAGTGTTAGCCTTTAAAAATTTTTTAGGGGGTCTCCAGACTTGGAAAGCTGTAAGTTAAATTTCACTTCTGAGAATTTCAATTGACTGCCATTTTTTACTGGGTTGAGTTAGAGACCCCTACCCTATCTCTGCGTTGTCGGTTTTCTTTTATGAGGACCTTCAAAATGAGGGGTCACTCGGTGAGTCTTCCCGTTTGAAATGTTTAAGTTTCCCCCGAAATCCCCCATTTGGGGATGTACACGAAGTGGCGATTATGCCCAAAAAGTACTTTATAACATGCCATAAAGCTGTGCAGAGTTCAGTTTTTCTAGTATGGGCTGTTAAAAAATTGACAGGGGGTACCCAGACTTTTTATTAACCCTGTATATATATATAACCTATTCATATATATATACATATATATATATATATATATATATATATATATATACATATGAATTCGAACGGAGGGTGTTTTGGGCCTCTGGTGACCTCAAAACGAAAAGTAAATCCGTCCAGGTCTTACCATGAGTTCTACTGTAATAGCTTATTCCCTATGTAGGAAATTCGCTAAAACTGAACGGGATGAAATAAATTTGGAATCAATTGAAGTATGCAGTAAGACAATTTGTTTTTCAAAAGAAAACAACAGTTAGTTATGTTTCTAAATTTTATATGACTGAAAATTAAATTTTAAATTCATATTTTTCTCTATTTGAACGAATCACCGTACATGTACGAACTTTCCTTTAAGTAAGAACTACTTCAACAACACTTTAGATTTAAAAATTGTAAAATGCATTCCTTACAATTAATGTTTAATTTCCTCGTTAACATAACAGCTTTATCAAAACTTGAATGCAAGATGTTTAATCGCAAAATAACTTACGCCAGCTTTTGCTCCGTACAGCTATTATTACTCTTGAGGGACAATAATGCTGTGTTTACTTTGCCCTAATACCTTACTGCTCTTTCTAACAACTATTCGTTTTATCATTGGATTGCTAGCTGTCGAAGTTTTTATTATCTAGATGGAACGTAGATGGGGGTTTTTATTAACTTATTGGGATGAATGTGGCAGTTTAAATAGTAAGCGGATAATGGGTTGAATTTCGTTGTAAGAGCAAAAATAGTTGTTAAATTTTATTCAATTATAATTTCTGGAATTTAAAGAAAAATCGTGAAAAAATAATACGTACCAGGAATATTAATACATAGCTTCAAATCTTATAAGTAAGGTTTTAAGAAAAATGTAATTAAACTATTATTAAATTGTTTTCATATCTGGTTAAATTATTTGCACCAATTCCATTCTTTAACTGTATCCTTAATACTGTGAATAGTTATTTATGCAACTAGTGAGAAAAGTGAGCAATTGACTCACTCGAGAGAAATCCTTACTCACGAGCCGTAGGCGAGTGAGGAATGGTTTCTCGAGTGAGGCAATTGTACTTTGGACTCGAGTTGCACATTATACTTTTCCTACAGTTACCATAAAACAAATAAATTGGTGAAGAAACATAACCTATTTTTACACAGAAGTGAACTTTTAATATAACATTTAATGTGAAGTGACAAATACAACAGTACAACAGCTGACCAGCTGATTTACAGCCAGTGCTGCCAACGTATTTCGCGCGCATACGACGTTGCCTGCATGTTACGCGCTCACTATTTCGTGCCTTCACGTTGCAAATCTGGAGTGAGACCAAGTAATTAGAGTGAGACAATGTTAACATTGTCTCACTGATGAGCGAATTGGCCACTTTGCTTTCTCAAATCAGTGAGAGAACATGTACATTGTTAGGTAACTGTAGGCAAAATATGTTATTTCGCATTTATAAAACGTTTTGTTGTATGCAACTCATTATAAAATCATATGAAACTATGATATAGTACAATTATTTATTGAAGGAAATCACAATAGTATTTTCGATAAACTTAATGAATTAATTTCATGCGTGTCCACTAGTATCCTTATCATACGTGTTAGTATGTGTCATAAAAACAGTTAAAAAATTATTTACCCAATACAACCATCCTGGTAATTTATCGACGTAAAAAATAAATCCATAAAGGTGTCCAGAAAGTTGCGTACAACCTTTTTTTAGATTGTGTTATATTAAGTACCCAATTCGTTGCAGCTTGGCTATTAATGTTTGTGGAGTTACTATTTTTACCATTACAATTTAAATAAAACAATACAATAAGAAACTATTGTAGAACATCCACTATTAGCACTTGTGGCACAGCACGATGGATAGGAAAATACTTACTATTAATTTGAACAAGTTAAAGATGTGTTTACATTCCAGTTAAATACTTTCATAATTACACCAAGTTGGTTTCACCTTTATATTTTAACGATTCATTATCCAACCAGTATTCCACGCAGCAGGTATTGAGGCAGACTTTACTGAAGTTGGGCACGGCACGTGGCATGTTGTGGTAACCTTATGCGTTTGATGTCCTGCGAAACTGAGTTAACTCCCGGCTCTAACCTCATTTCCGAATCCCTTTCCCTGTTTGAAATATCAAACGGGCATTATTCAAACACCTAAAACATAAACTTCAAAATAAATTCCTAATCTCCAACAAGTAGTGGTTATAGAATTGCAAAAAATAAATCAATAATATTTTTAATGTAGTAATATTGTACGTCGAGTTGTTGATAATTTTATACGTAATTTTTGCCGCAAGTCAATGCAACATCTGTATAAAATTTTCAAAAAATTATTGAATTAAATTTGGGATTGTTAATGGTTCCGTTGTGATCAACCAAAATTACTTCCTTAGGAAATGATATTTTTGGCATAGTTCACTTTCACAACAATCATTTTAAAAGTGATAGAATGATGCATGGATATAAAAATAAAGTATAATAATAATGTATAATATAGAATAAAGAATATAAAAATAAAGTAAATCCAAATTTCATTCAAATTTCAAATTTCAATTTGTGGCGTTGTTTATCGATTTTCACTCTTTTGACTGCCCAGAGTTTCAACGGATTACACAATCCTTACTACATTTTTCGAATGAACATAAAAAAGGCTGTGCAATGAAAGGTAAAGAAATACAGTATTTGTACCCTAATGTTATTGTTGGGGGCGTAATGGGTGAAAATGAAAATAATTAATAACTCGAAGGACCAGAACTAATTAATAGTTCAAGAGAAAAATAATTAAATTAGAGAAAATGGCGAATCTGCAATTTGAAGGGCACTGAGGTCCCGAGATGGAATAAAATGTCTTGTGAGGGGCAAATGAGATTAGTTTTAGAGTCTAATTAAAACACACACAAAACTTTAAGGTTGTACCTTGAGTCCAATTATCCAAAGGTGGAGAGTATGGCAGCGGCGTCGTCTATGGTGGAGCGATGGCGGATGGCGGAGTCCTTAGACCGAGTGCTTCTGTTTTGTAGAATTTTGGAGAACGCAACGCACCCAAGTTCATAATCACAAAGAGCTCACTAATACGCGGAAGTCGCGGTGAAAACGTACGGAAAGTCTAGAAGTAATACACGGACGCGCACACACTGTCTTGAGGTTTGAAGAGTCTGAAAGCACTAGATCACAATTTAAGTAATTTAATCACAAACAAAAGGGGGAAATTAAAATGTATATATAGTTAAATGTACTATAGAGGAGAGGGAGGCCAGATATAATTAATCTATAGCCTAAAAATACGTTTAAGAGAGGTAAAATGGGCAATTAATGTCCCGAGATACGAGAAACGGAATACACCGTGAGTTATGGACGCCGACCGTGGACAGACAGACGCCGATCGCCGGCTTCACACTTTGAAAAATGCAATTGCGGTTTAGAGGGGTCTAGGAATTCGATGGCCAATAGGAAATGCGATTGAAGCAAACACGGCGTCAGGTGATTCATGGGTATGTAGTACAGGAAAATAGGCCTTACTGTGGCGGGAAATTCGAGCAGGCTTAGCAATCTCATTTGAATATTGAAAGCGGGAGTCTATTTACAATAAATTGTTACTGAGACTAAATAATATTACAATAAATGTGGTGATTTATATACACATTAGCATGATTAATTAACCAGTGACTTAATTAACATAATGATTAATTTCTAAATACTCTAAAAATATGAATACCGAACATTCCGGCCCCCTTGAAGCATTACAGCTTCAACAGACAATTAATTAAAAAACACAAGAGCAAACGTAAACCACACTTAAATCTAATATGTACATAGAGTAGGTTTCTTGGACTTAGTCTTCATTGCATGGCAGAGGGAAGACCTTGTGAACAGGCCGTGTGAAAGTCCCAGAAGCTGTCTTCACTGTGACGACTCGAACTGTTCCATCAGCGCCAGGGTGAGTGGAGACGATGCGTCCAAGAGGCCAGGTGAGTGGAGGTGAATTGGAGTGAATGAGCACCAAGTCTCCGGTCTTCAAATTCTCATGAGGGGTGGTCCACTTGGATCGCTGCTGGAGGGAGTGGAGATATTCAAGCTGCCAACGCCTCCAGATACGCTGGTGAAAAGCCTGGACAAGCTGCCACTGACGAAGACGATTGAAGGGCACTTCAGACAGGTGAGGTTCCGGCAGGGCAACTAATGGAGCTCCGATGAGGAAATGTCCAGGGGTCAGCACAGAAATTTCGGAAGGGTCTGAACTAAGAGCTGTAAGAGGGCGCGAGTTTAGCATTGCCTCTACTTGAATGGACAAAGTTTGAAATTGGGTTAAAGTTAAAATGGTTTCACCAATTACCCGTTTCAGATGGTATTTTGCACTTTTAACGGCACTTTCCCATAAGCCACCTTGATGAGGTGCAGAGGGGGGGTTGAAATGGAAGTTAATTCCTTTGGGGGTGGTGAAATGAACAATTTTGTCCTGCGAATCAGGTGTAAGGATGGTTTCACGGATTACCTTGCGTAATTCCGAGTTTGCACCAACAAAGTTGGTTCCGCAGTCAGAATACAGATCGGAACAGAGTCCGCGTCTCGACACAAAACGTGTGAGAGCGGCAATGAAGCCTGAGGTGGTAAGATCGGTGACTACCTCTATATGAATAGCTTTGGTAGCCATGCAGATAAAAATACACAAATAGACCTTAATCTGTCTAAGAGCTTTGAGACTGCAAACGCGAACACTAAATGGTCCGGCGTAATCTACGCCTGTAGATGAGAATGGACGAGTAGGATTGACCCGATGAGCAGGTAAATCACCCATTAGAGGGATTTTGTTTCGTGGTTTATTTTTAAAGCACACAAGACACTTAAATATGCGCGAGCGGATAACGCTCCTGGCCGATAGAATCCACACTTTTCGGGCGAGTAGTGATTGAGTTAGTTGCGGACCTGAGTGCAAGTGTACCTGGTGGTAAAAGTCTATAAGCAAATTCACTACAGTATGAGACTTGGGTAGAACAATAGGGTGACGTATGTCATGAGCAAGCGAACAATGTGACAATCGGCCACCGACGCGTATGAGACCATTAGGGTCGAGGAAGGGGGTGAGTTTCTGTAATTGTGCAGAACATATTGAGCCTTTGTTCAATAATTTAATATCCGCACTGAAATGGAGTTTTTGCACTAGTTTAAAAATTGTCACTTCCGCTAGATTTAATTCACTGAGTTTTAAGTGTCCAGAGAGTTTGTTTTTAGACCTGGAATAGTTTATGAATCGTAGTACATAAGCTAGCACACGGGTTAGTTTCAACCAAGATGAATATTTAGACAATAAGTCCCATTCCGAAGGGGCGACTGTTGCACTAAGTACACTAAGAGGAGTTTCTTTAATTTCGTCCGTGGGAGTGAGTTCAGACGGCGAAAAACATGAGGGGGGCCAGTTGGCCGCAGGGAGCTGTAACCATGGTGGGCCAGTCCACCATAAGGGATGGTCAATGAGAGATGAGGCTAGAATTCCTCGTGAGGCACAATCAGCGGGGTTTTCCGTCCCTTTTATGTGCCGCCACTGATAACTGGGAATGATTTCTTGCACTTGGGCTACACGATTAGCCACAAAGGTCTTTAGTCTGTATGGAGGGGTTTGTAGCCAAGTAAGAACTACAGATGAGTCACTCCACAATACAGTGGTATTCGTAGTAAGAGAGTTAAATTGTTTTTCACAATAATGCACTAGTTTTGATAAGAGGTGAGCTGCACACAATTCCAAGCGGGGTAAAGTTACCTTTTTTAACGGGGCAACACGAGTCTTAGACAATATTTGTTTCACAATGACTGTTTTGTCACTAGATTCACACCGGAAATACACTACCGCGGCATAACCGCATTCCGATGCATCACAGAAACCGTGAAGCTCGATATCAGAGGAGTGAGCGAGCGGAAATGCTCGGGGGATCTTAATTTGACCGAGGTGGTCTTTAGTGTTACTAGTGAACACATGCCACTTATGTGCGAGATCAGAAGGGAGATGGTCGTCCCAATCAAGACCTTGAGTCCATAGTAATTGCATGAAGCATTTTGCTACCATGATTAATGGGGACAAAAATCCGCAGGGGTCATATAGTTTGGCAATAAAGCTGAGCACGGAGCGCTTAGTCAGCTTTTCAGACGGGGGGTTGAAAGCGTAACAGAAACAGTCTTCTTCAGGAGACCAATGGAGACCTAGGATGGAGTACTGGGGAAGCTGAGCGTCTTGCAGGAAACTTGGAGTCTCTAGATGTTCCGAAGGAAATTTTTCTAGAAGAGCAGAGGAGTTGGAGGCCCACTTGCGAAGTTCAAAGCCACCACGATGTAGAAGTTGGATAAGTTGGTCCTGTAGTTCAAGAGCAGCCTCAACGGAGTCAGCACCCGTGATAATGTCGTCCACGTAGGTGTGATGACGTAGAGAGTGAGAAGCCTGAGGGAAGGCATCACCTTCGTCTTCCGCTAACTGCATTAAAGTTTTAATAGCAAGGTAGGGGGAGCTGTTCATGCCGTAGGTGACGGTAGTAAGTTGAAACGTAGAGATTTCCTTTGAAGGGTCGTCACGCCACATAATCAGTTGAAACTTTTGATCGTCAGGGTGCACTTGTATTTGGCGGTACATTTGCCGAATGTCACATGAAAACACAATTTTATGAGAGCGGAAGTTCAAAATTACGTCACAAATGTCAGTTTGTAATTTACGTCCTGTCAAAAGAATATCGTTTAAGGAGTGACCGGAACTGGTTTTGCTACTGGCGTCAAACACTGTCCTTAAATTGGTCGTGCTAGAGTCCTTCAGTACCCCATGATGAGGTAGGAAGTAGTGTGGGTGTATGTCTTCAACAAAATCTAGTTTTGTCATATGGCCGAGAGTTTGATATTCAGACATGAACGTCTTATACAAGTGTGAAAACTGGGGTTGAGCTTTAAATTTCTGCTCAATAGACAACAAGCGCTTTTCAGCAATGGGCCTAGATTGGCCTAGAATGGAGGGGTCCGTCTTGAACGGAAGTCGCACAACATAACGACCTGATTGATCACGAGAGTGTGATTTTTTATAGTATTCATCACAAAGAAGCTCTTCCTGTGACTTAACCTGGAAGTGAGGGGGTTCCTCCTGTTGCCAGAAACGTTGAAGGGAAGAGTGTAGTGAATTATCACTAACAGAGAGAAGAGAGATTGCAAAACCTGACACGGGTTCCGAGTTAGTTGCACAGGGAGCTTTACCCATCAGAATAAAGCCAAGATGAGTACCTATCACATGAGGCATGTGCGTGCCGAGGGAGTAACTTTCATGAGTCCAGAGGAGGGGTAGCAGAGAACTACCTATAAGCACGTCAATGCCACCAGGCAAGTGAAAAGTAGGATCAGCTAGAACATAGGGCTTGATTTTTGTTAGCACTTCCGGTGATATAGGGGAGCGAGGTAAGTCGACGGAAATCTTATCAAGAATATGGAATTGATGGTCAGTGGCTATTACTCGACCTGAGAGAGTTTCAAGATTCAAGTAAGTTGACCCTTTAGTACAGGAAGCCATTTGAGAAAGACCAGATATTTTGAGTTGAGAAGACTGGCGTTTTATATTCAGGAGATTCGCAGCGCGTTCTGAGAGCAGATCACACATACTGCCAGTATCTAGTAGAGCACGAAACACATGAGAGATACCCTGAGGGGAAGTCAACTTGACCAAGGCGGTGCCGAGTAATACAGTATAATTACCCGAAGTCGTACATGAGTTATTTTGGGCAGAATAATTGCTTACATCCGCGACAGTGGCGGAGATAGAGGCTTGTGAATTAACATCACCAGTCTGAGTGTGAGATGGACCTGAAGTGGTCGGGGAAGTTCTTTGACCTTGAGGTCGAAAAGACATCTGAGAGGTTTGATTATTATCACCAAGGTGTAAGAGAGAGTGGTGTCGCTGTTTACATGTGCGACAAGTGAACTGAGAGCGGCATTCTTTGGAGCTATGTTCACCCAAGCAAGAAAAACAACGATTATGTTTTTTAACAATGGCGTGTCGCTCTCGAGGAGATTTATTTTGAAATACGTCACAAGTGTAAACTTTGTGATCATTTTTGTTACAAACAAAACATTTGTTATAGACAGGACTATTTTTAGTCTGAGAGCTATGAGAGGGGGGAGCATTAGATCTCGAAGTAGCTACCATGGCTAGGCCTACGTCAGACCGGAAATGCACCTTTTTTGGTATGGTTTTGTGAGGTGAAGGTTGAACGCTTCTGTGGGCCGATGACATGTTATGTATGTTAGCATCTTCTGTCTGCGAACATTCTTGGTTAAGAAATTTTATTATTTCACCAATTTCTGGTAATGAATGAGTAACTGGATCTTCGGTTTGACTGGAACGGAACGATTCAAGTTTTTTACGTAGTTCCTGGTCCATTTTACGCAAAAGGAGTGCGGACAATAGGGGGTTGTTGTCACTAACGTCACAATTTAATGCCTTAAGAGCTTGTGTGTGTTCCGTAAACAGGTTTACAAATTGGCGCAAACCTTTGAGTGAAGTTGCCGTAATGTTTGGCAGGTCCAACAATTGGTTAAGATGCAATGATTGCAATCTTCGATTGTTGTGATATCTGTCACGTAACAATTCATAGGCGACTAGATAATTAGGAGCGGTGAGATTTAAACTCCTTATTAAATTGAGAGGCTCTCCATTTAAGACAGAGAGTAAGTACTGGAATTTCATAACAGAGGATAATGAAGCATTACGGTGGATTGCAGTGTCAAAAAGATTGATAAAACTTGTCCACGTTAATGGATCGCCAGAGAATTTTTGTAAGTCCAGTTTAGGTAATCGTACTTGTGAGCTTGGATGAGTTTCTGAAACAGAAAACGATTCACTGAACGCGGAAGGGGTTTTTGGTGGTTCTGAGGGAACCAGAGTTTCAATCGTAGCTTGAATGTGAGAGAACATGTCTTCAATAGCATCTTGATCATTGGAAAGAGTCTTATCATCGATCCCTTCATCTTCCAGAACGAAGGCACGTTGAAGGTTATTTTCAAATTCACTGCGTTTCTTTTTTATTTCCAACGCGTAAGCGGATAATTTCTTAAGTTGTAATGGTGTTAGAGGGTCGATTTGAGTTGATAATTCATCTACTGTAGCCTTAAGTTTTTCAAAACGTGATTTAATCAGCGCCGTAGAACGGGTGTAGATTGCGGACTTAAAATCAGATGCTTTAGGAGGCATTGTGAAGTGTTCACTTGAAAGTATTCACACGAAAATGGAAGTTGTGGGTACACAAAAGGCTTGTAGCTAGGCCTATGAATGGTATTAGCTTAACAATGTAGTAATTAATTGTCCGCTGAATAATATAGAGATAAAATATTATAAATATCTAAAACATATATCCACCTACTTTGTAGCTTAATTGAGGCAAATAGTGAAAAACACTAAGTTATCAACACGTTAAATAGCAATAAAATATTTTTAAATGAGTGTGGCAGGTTTAATTCGATTTTCAAACCATAAATCAACAATTGAGCTTAGTTGAAAGTATTCAAGTACGGTAATAATAATGCACAATAAAACAAGAGATATGATAGAACAAATGAATGAGTCACATGAAAGTTCACCGTTATTTACAAAAATAATAAATGGATCTAAATAAGTTTAATGAGAGTAGGCCTCATTAATGAAACAGTGTAGAATAATCCTTAGTAAACAAGAATTGCAACATAAAGAGTAAGTTATTACCCTAATAAATGAGAAAGGAACATAAAATTATAACCATCAATGAAATATGAATCACAATACAAATACGCTAGCTAACAGTTTTGTTTATATGTACAACACTAGTAATAAGAACCAGTAAAAACGGTTATTTTGAACTATTTATTAAAATGTTAATTGACAAGATAAAATTACCTTAAATATAATATCGCACGTTTGTCAACCAAAATTACAGAGATGAACTAATTTAACTTTACTTCATTTAAAATCAAAATTCAGAAAGCATAAACAATGTTAAATAACAATGACAAATTATTGTTTATTTAGTATGATATTCAAAAGAGCAATATTGATTCAAAGAATAATAGTAAATACCTAATAATAACCTAATAGTTGGTTATTAATAATATCAATCAACCTTATTACACAATACACCTTAAATGAGAAAATGTAAACAACAACAAACGCTGTACAGTGAGTGTGAGATATGCGTCTGCTACTAGTGTCGGCCGTCTGCACGCGACTAAATCCCGCAACTAAAACTAAATCCCGTTTTCGGGATAAAAAAGCCAAGTAGGGAAAAATTGTCTACTACTAGAGAGAACAGCAAATTGTACATGATTGTGACCTGCGCAGACGCGCGAGTGGAGAGAGATTGCTAAACCACGCCCACGAACGGAACGAACGCGAGCCGATATTTTACCAATATGGCGAAAATTGAAAATTGCAGATCGCTAAAAATATGGTTGATGATGAAAATTGGCTGAAATTAATTACCACAGGACTTTAGACAATGAATCCGGCTCGAAGGACCAAATGTTGGGGGCGTAATGGGTGAAAATGAAAATAATTAATAACTCGAAGGACCAGAACTAATTAATAGTTCAAGAGAAAAATAATTAAATTAGAGAAAATGGCGAATCTGCAATTTGAAGGGCACTGAGGTCCCGAGATGGAATAAAATGTCTTGTGAGGGGCAAATGAGATTAGTTTTAGAGTCTAATTAAAACACACACAAAACTTTAAGGTTGTACCTTGAGTCCAATTATCCAAAGGTGGAGAGTATGGCAGCGGCGTCGTCTATGGTGGAGCGATGGCGGATGGCGGAGTCCTTAGACCGAGTGCTTCTGTTTTGTAGAATTTTGGAGAACGCAACGCACCCAAGTTCATAATCACAAAGAGCTCACTAATACGCGGAAGTCGCGGTGAAAACGTACGGAAAGTCTAGAAGTAATACACGGACGCGCACACACTGTCTTGAGGTTTGAAGAGTCTGAAAGCACTAGATCACAATTTAAGTAATTTAATCACAAACAAAAGGGGGAAATTAAAATGTATATATAGTTAAATGTACTATAGAGGAGAGGGAGGCCAGATATAATTAATCTATAGCCTAAAAATACGTTTAAGAGAGGTAAAATGGGCAATTAATGTCCCGAGATACGAGAAACGGAATACACCGTGAGTTATGGACGCCGACCGTGGACAGACAGACGCCGATCGCCGGCTTCACACTTTGAAAAATGCAATTGCGGTTTAGAGGGGTCTAGGAATTCGATGGCCAATAGGAAATGCGATTGAAGCAAACACGGCGTCAGGTGATTCATGGGTATGTAGTACAGGAAAATAGGCCTTACTGTGGCGGGAAATTCGAGCAGGCTTAGCAATCTCATTTGAATATTGAAAGCGGGAGTCTATTTACAATAAATTGTTACTGAGACTAAATAATATTACAATAAATGTGGTGATTTATATACACATTAGCATGATTAATTAACCAGTGACTTAATTAACATAATGATTAATTTCTAAATACTCTAAAAATATGAATACCGAACAGTTATAATATATGAATATGAAGAGTTTTACGTTGTTAAAGCCTATATAACTGCAATAAACGGTTTACACGACTGTTACCAGCTTGATTAAGTAAGTTAGCAGCACTGTGAGATTTAGAGTTGATTTATGAAATGTTCCCGCGTGATTTGTGTTACATGTGGTTTTGAATATCGTTAAATACAACCGCTGTTTTATTTAATATGTTACTGTTATTGATTCCATGCTTCTCTTTAAAACATATAAGAATTAACTCATACAACTTAGTTAATTTAACGTTTCTGCTGGTTTATTGTCATAAGAATTTAATTATGTGTTTTTTTGTGATTATGAGGTATTAAGGGTAGTTTGAAAAGACACATGTAACGGTTTATAACGGCTTGAATGTGTATATAAACATTTCATATTATTCTTAGTTATTTCAAAAAAGATTTGTTGTTTTTACAAAATATCTAGAGCTTAAATACAAATAATTGACATGCATTTTAATTAATCATAATACATAGTACAGTTGTTAATTTAAACAAATCAAAAGACTTTTCTCTTCAAATATATAAGTCTCAGCTAGCTAATAAAACATTTACTTGTCAGTAAGGAAGACTGCGATGTTAGAGGGAGAAATGAAGGAACATTGAATCCAATTTCCTTCCTTATAAAGCAATAAAAAAGTGACTTCCTGCATTTAAAACGATACTTCCTTGTTGCTCGAGACTTTTAAAAGCTTTTAACACCACAACAAGCTTTTAGTATTGCTTAATATTTTATAATACCGTAAATAATTAGAACGTATAGATTCACTAGAGAACATTCTATTAGCAAGTACAACAGTAGTCAACAGTATTTTCATAGGAAAACTAAATTATATTATCTCACTAGACACATTATAGGTAGCCTTCCACTAAATACTAGAGATGTAAAATCATAGTCTTCAATACAATTTACACATTTTCAAATGTTCTTTTGACAGAAGATAAGTTTAATGATATCTCATATTTTATAATGGTCATTTTGTATGTAATTTTTTCATTTTACTAGTCTCTTATGTTTCTTTTAACTGTATCTAAACATCAAACAATATAATCGTATGGAAAAGTCTTTGTTTATAAAATTGAAAACGTGTAATTGATCGTTCGTTTATTAAACAGCCATATTCCCCAGCAAACTGTTATAAAACAGAAGAAAAGCTATTACAATGGTGAGGATGTTTGCTAAAGGAATGACGATAAACGTAATCTGACACGAATTTAAAATTATATCTATCATGTTTACTGAGGGAATTGAAAGAGTGTGTCAGTAGTAGCCTAAGGTCACTCCTATCACACCACCTGTCAGGGCAGGTGGGGTGAATTAATTGAGTTTAAAGCCCATCAGGCGGAAATGGTTGCTTCCGGTGCTACGTCACTTTGTGACGTCATAGGTGATGTGTAATGGTAACAGGATACAGGTGGTAGGAGCTGGTGGTAATGGATAGGGGATGAAACAGCTGTCTGTACAGTAGTGTGTTTAAATAGCTAATACTTGTTCGTTTGCAATTGTCTTAAATGTATTGGGAATATCAACCAACAGCTACACCAAGGTTTTAAACCAAAACACAGCTTACATGTAGACAATAAATTGAGTTAAAATCATATTGTCGACGGTAACATTTAACAGTAGCCTACAGTATTGTACTAGTGCCCGCGGCGGCGTGGTGCAAGGTTGTGTCGTTGTGTCACCGGCCGCCGTGAATTAGGCTGAGGCCGCGAAGGGAAAGTGAGCGGGCAGTGGAACAAGGTCAAATGCCCCTACTCAACCTCCATGTGGATTTGTATCCACAGTTCTACAGTTTGCTTTCGGACATAGCGGCGGAGTGTTGTACGGTCCTGGGTCTATCGTTTGCATCGTTGATGCCATCGTAATACTACACCTCGATTGACTCAACAACACAAGGTATTGTAAAAACCAATTTTAATTTATATCTTATGTTAGATAGTCGCAGGTTAGCTGTTTGTGGTTAAAAGATGTTTATACAGAAATACGTTCCAAAAAGTAGATATATTTTCCCCATGTTAGTAAATATTTGTTGGTCTTAAAAAAAACCTTAAGTAGTGGTGTATTACGGGTACTGGAGACCGTGACGTAAAAAATTAAGTAAAATTAAATATCGTTTATATTTTGTTAAACAGTTTGACAGATCAGACTTTGTGGTCAAAATATGTTTATATAATGGAGTCTTTAGAAAGACTGTTTTTTTTTTTAAGTGAATTATACCCAATTCCATGTGTCCTGACTTGTGCGAATCAAATAAATTAGTTTGCCATCTTCAACGTCAGGAGGCTTTGGCACATTTAATCGTGTCGCAAAGCAAACCTCTAAAAACTTGTTGTCATAAAAGAAAATAAACGTTTTACCATTTTCGTTTTGTCTTTGTTCTACTAATTGATAATGTTTGTTTTGTAACATATATTTAAATGTTACTTTTTCTGTTTCTATTGGACTTACTAGTTGAGGAAGCTTCATTTCTTGACATATAGCTTCGGGTGATAATTGATTAGAATAATTTGATCCTGATGCATTCCAATGTAGTGGTAATTTAATTTGCTTCTGAAACTTTAGACGTAGTGACATTGACTTGCGAAAATTGCTAGTTTTAGTAGTAGTAGATTTCTTTAAATCTTCTTTTATTCTCTTTAGTTTATCTTGTGTGATTGTACTTGGCTTATCCATAGTTAACATCAGAACAGAGCTAGCATATGTGAACAGTCTTCGTTGAAGGTTCGACACTGAATGATGTGATGTTGGAGGTTTGGAGACTTCCTTACTTGGTAGGTAGAATTACCCGACAGTAGGGAAATTTACCCGCGAAGCAGGGTAAACCTCCCAACCGACCCCCTCCCAACTGGCTCGCGGATAAAAGTAGCGGCAGCGAACGGACTGTAGTCAGTCTCACCCAACTGGCACAGCTGACTGGTTGAGTGTAGACTGACTGACTTTTGATTAAAACCTTTCGTTAGATTTGGCCAATCTAACTTAATGTTTTAGTCAATAGCATGTGCTGCATGTTGTTTTTTTAGCTTGTATCTTAGATGGTTTTACTTTATGGAGTGCATCGTGTCTTTAGTACTTGAATTGTGCAGAGTGTTGTATTTTTCTAATCATGTGATATTTCAGCTAACAAAGGATAAAGAAGTCCCCCATTAAAATGAACAATCTTTTGTGACTGTAAATATTCTATATTTAAAATTTAAGTTGACCATTTTGTAATTAGTTGAGAGGTCCAACGGCCTGCATACTATTCTGCATTTGGTTAAATTAAATTTTAAACTTTTGTTGTCATTGGTAGTTTACTTATGTCAGCTAACAATGAACACTTTCTTGTGACTGTAAATATTCTATATTTTAAAATTTAAGTTGACCATATTGTAATTAGTTGAGAGGTCCAACGGCCTGCATACTATTCTGCATTTGGTTAAATTAAATTTTAAACTTTTCGTTGTCATTGGTAGTTTACTTATGTCAGCTAACAATGAACACTTTCTTGTGACTGTAAATATTCTATATTTTAAAATTTAAGTTGACCATTTTGTAATTAGTTGAGAGGTCCAACGGCCTGCATACTATTCTGCATTTGGTTAAATTAAATTTTAAACTTTTCGTTGTCATTGGTAGTTTACTTATGTCAGCTAACAATGAACACTTTCTTGTGACTGTAAATATTCTATATTTTAAAATTTAAGTTGACCATTTTGTAATTAGTTGAGAGGTCCAACGGCCTGCATACTATTCTGCATTTGGTTAAATTAAATTTTAAACTTTTCGTTGTCATTGGTAGTTTACTTATGTCAGCTAACAATGAACACTTTCTTGTGACTGTAAATATTCTATATTTTAAAATTTAAGTTGACCATTTTGTAATTAGTTGAGAGGTCCAACGGCCTGCATACTATTCTGCATTTGGTTAAATTAAATTTTAAACCTTTGTTGTCATTGGTAGTTTACTTATGTCAGCTAACAATGAACACTTTCTTGTGACTGTAAATATTCTATATTTTAAAATTTAAGTTGACCATTTTGTAATTAGTTGAGAGGTCCAACGGCCTGCATACTATTCTGCATTTGGTTAAATTAAATTTTAAACCTTTGTTGTCATTGGTAGTTTACTTATGTCAGCTAACAATGAACACTTTCTTGTGACTGTAAATATTCTATATTTTAAAATTTAAGTTGACCATTTTGTAATTAGTTGAGAGGTCCAACGGCCTGCATACTATTCTGCATTTGGTTAAATTAAATTTTAAACTTTTCGTTGTCATTGGTAGTTTACTTATGTCAGCTAACAATGAACACTTTCTTGTGACTGTAAATATTCTATATTTTAAAATTTAAGTTGACCATTTTGTAATTAGTTGAGAGGTCCAACGGCCTGCATACTATTCTGCATTTGGTTAAATTAAATTTTAAACTTTTCGTTGTCATTGGTAGTTTACTTATGTCAGCTAACAATGAACACTTTTAAGCTTTTGTTGTTATACCTAAACACAGACTCTTTCCTCACTACAACAGAAGGAGAGATAGAGCATGTTTGCTCCATCTCTTCTTTTGGTATTATTTTAAATGACCTTGACCTACTTACAGGACTTTGAAAATATTTTGGAAAAAATATAAAAACGGTAGTAATGGATCTTGTATATGTTTGAATCCGACCGGGCATATATTCTAGCTAGGGACCTACTATCGCTAGTTAATTTACATAAGCAGGTGCAGCGTTGTTCTACCCCCACCACTCAACCCGAGCGTATAAAAGGGCTGCGAGCAGACGGATGATTGTCAGTCTTGCACAACCGGTGAAGCTGACCGGATGGGCAAACTGGCTAAAGATGAGACCCTTAGTTTAGAGTTGGTACCACTCTAACCTAAGGTTCTTGTCACTTAGTAGTTATATTAGAAGCATGTTGATTGTAGTATTTGTTGGCTTGTAGTTAGAGGGTGTTTTGCGTATTTGTATCTTTGGTAAGGGTGTTGTATTTCTTAATTATGTGATGTTCTATTTCAGGTATCAAAATAATAAAGTCCCTATTAGTAATTTTATTTTCAATTTGAGTTGATCATTGTATGTTACAAAGTTCTAAGTGACATTAGTAAGTTGAAAACGTTCACACAAAACAAAAACATGAAACCAATAGTAAATTCATGACATAGAGTTCTCTTTGACATACACACATTTTTATGGGGACAGTTCGTTGACTGCGCTGCTCCGGCTATTGCTAATGAGTCTTTGATCAATACCATGAGGACAGTCCTTTGGCTGCGCTGCCTCTGATCAAAAAGACTGATACATTGGTCTTTAGCCAATTCAGACTTACACACAAACATGAAAATAAAACAAACACTAAGTTCCCCCACTACAACAAAATGAGATAGATGACATTCACACATTTTTATGGGGACAGTTCGTTGACTGCGCTGCTCCGGCTATTGCTAATGAGTCTTTGATCAATAACATGAGGACAGTCCTTTGGCTGCGCTGCCTCTGATCAAAAAGACTGATACATTGGTCTTTAGCCAATTCAGACTTACACACAAACACGAAAATAAAACAAACACTAAGTTCCCCCACTACAACAAAAGGAGAGATGGAGCTTATTTTTGCTCCATCTCTCCTTTTGGCATTATTTTGAAATGACCTTGACCTACTTACAGGACTTAGAAAGCTTCCCTTAAAATACATAACAAACACTAAGTTCCCCTATTACAACAAAAGGAGAGATGGAGCCAATTTTTGCTCCATCTCTCCTTTTGGCAATATTTTTAAATGACCTTGACCTACTTACAGGACTTAGAAAGCTTCCTTATAGTACATTATTGGGAACCGAGAACAGTTCTTTTAAGTTAACACCAACGGACACAACATTTCCCCTCCAACCACAAGCTTCTCCCCTCCACCCACAAGCTTTCCCCTCCACTTGAGTTTTGCTATAAAAGGAGGTTTGCTTCGCAGGCAATCATCATTCAATGGTCTGAAGTAGTCCTAGCTAGCTGAGTCAGCTCCAGTTACTATTCACTGTTTCATTTGCTATCATGGCTTACCTTAGAATTCCCACTAGACCCTCGAAAGTAGTTTCTTCATCTTCAAAGTCTCTTCCTCGATCTATTTTAATTTCATCACATGCGTCAGATCCAAAATCGGTTCTTCGAGAAATACTGCAGTCAGAAGGTGCAAGTCCTGGAGCAGAAGAACAATACACCTTCCGAGCCATTGGTGATCAATCTCCTCCACTGATTGAAATATTGTCTTCATCTTCATCTTCACAATCAAGTTCGTCTTGTTCATCTTCTTCGGAGTTAACCTCATCTGATTCATCTACAAGCTCTTCCTCGTCCTCTGACTGCACTGTTGCTGATATTCTATCAACACCTACTGCTACTAGAACTGCATCTCCACCTCCAACTTCTACACCATGTATTTCTCCCTCGACAACTCCACCTTTACAATTCACTATTCCACCACCCATCATATCTCCTCTAAAAGACTCCCTACCAGCCACTTCCAAATCCTTTGACCACCTTCACACTTCTCCTTCAGATAAGTGTAAACAATTAATTGCTGACAGGAGAAGAAAATTTGCACACACCCTCTCTAAGTGTCGATATGTTTTTAAAAAGGGTGCTAGTAAGGGGGAACACTGTGAAAAGGTTTGTGTTTTGAATAGTGATATGTGCTCCATTCATTCAAAACACAATAAAACCACAGAGTCTTCCAATAAAATTAAAGAACTTCCCAAAGCAATCCGGGTAAGAAGGATGAAAAGGTGTACGAAATATTTCTTTGTCAGATGTGTATGGTTTAATAACATCATTATAAAACGTAACGATACAGGAGAGCATTTTTCAATTAGATTACCAAGAGATGTTGTAAACCCTGAACATCCGAAAAGAACTGACTACCTTATCCGGGATGCTAAAGGAAGATTGTCTTGGAAATCTTCAATTTCCAAGATCAAAAAGACACGGTAATTTTTTTCCTTTTAACATTTTACATTACCAAAGATAACACAGTAAATTCAATTTTTCCAAATTCTTAAAAAAAAATGTGTGAGCAATTTGTTTAATTCTGATACATCATGTGTAAAAACATGCTGCAGAATTAAATGAATTGTTCACACATTTTTTTTATTATCTTGCAATGACCTTGACCCACTTCTTAAACTTAGAAATTTCTGCAAAATTTTAAAATAATGATAATATCAATTTCTACCACTACTAAAATTAAGGTGGTTTGTTTAACCCCACCCCCCTTTACCCCCACCAGTACATAAAGGTATAAATGACGCTTGATATTGCACACGATTCATTCTTAGATTGGAGCTAGCAGAGGCAAGTTTAACTATGAATTCCCCAGCTACAATAATAATTAAAAGAAACTTAAAAAACCTTCAAGAAGCATTTGCATTCAGGGGAAGTTTAGAAAAATATTTAAATCATAGTGTGACATGTCATTTTACTTTGTGGAAGGAAGAGAGAAACATCTGGAACTCAGAAGCAAACGGGTTGAAACTAGAATTAACTGATGTACGATTTAATAAAATAATTCGAAGGCTAGTGGAAATGTTAGAAAAAGGGTATATTGTGACTGCCACATTCTACATAAAACCAGACCGCAATAACTAAAAACAAAATGGAGTAAAGGTTAAGGGTGGGGGTAAAGGTAAATGGTGGGGGTTTGTCTATATAACATGTTTGCTGAGGTACAATCAGTTACTTCAGATTTACCACTCTTGTACATTATGTCTCCTGTGGACAATATTTTCCCGACAACTTCTTTTTTAAAAACCTTATTGGAAAACATTGTTTTTGAAGCTGGTTCAGAGGAAGAAGACATAGACTTGGAGGAAGAATCTTTATCCGAAGAAGAGTTGGAATCGGATGGTGACGAAAATTTGGAAGTATTGACTGATGACGAGTTAGATGAAGAAGATAGAAGTTTTCTACTTGTTGAAGATTCATCATCTACTGAAGAGATGGTATGCTCGGAGAAACTTGTTGAGCTAAGGGAAACACCTACAACAAGTCATATAATGTTTAGTGCAATGTTTAGAAGTAGAAGACGATTGTTTGACTCTGACTCCGACTCTGACTCTGACTCTGATAGTGTACAAAAATTAAAATGAGAGGGTGGGTTGGGAGTTTGTTTTGCAAATCATCAATTTCCAAAACAAATACAGTAAATTTTCTATTTCTAAATTTTTAATCTTTGAAATATTTAATTTCTTTTAAATCCTGATAATCATAAAATCATAAAAGACACAGTAAATCGGCTTTTTCAAAATTTTGAAAAAAATGTCTGAGCAATTTGTTTAATTCTGGTATATCATGTTTAAGAAAACATGTTGCTGGGTTAAATAAATTGTTCACTCATTTTTTTATTATTTGACAATGACCTTGACCTACTTAAAGAATTTAAAAATTCCATGGTTCAACAATAAAAGAAAATGTTACCCATTTCCCCCACTACTATAAAGTAAAGTGGGGAGTGGTCTACCCCCACCACTATATGGAGGTATAAAAGAGGTTTGACATCCTGCATTAAACATTCTTATTTTTGGAACTCGCAAACGCAAGCTTAGTCAAGATGAATAAACAAAAGATTAGACATAATGAAAGAGAAAGAAGGAGGGTGATGAAGCTAAATGAAACATTTGAGGTATTGAGAACCATACTCAAAGCTAAAAAAGGAACATCTAAACTTCAAATTATAAATTTATCAATTGAAAGAATAAGGTTTTTAGAAAAGGAAGTTGAAGAAGCAAGAATGAGGACTGTGGGAGAAATGAAAGAAGCTAGTGCTATAATTGATAACCACGTTGAAAAATTAAAAGAAGATGATGATGAAAAAATGCTGTCGGACATGATACAATTAATGAATGGTGAAATGGAAGAGCGAATTCTGTCGGAAATGATGGATTTATTGGATAGTGAAATTGATGAAGAGTACTAACAAATAAAAAAAAATGGGACGTGGGTAGGTTGGGTTTGTCTTGGAAATCTTCAATTTCCAAGACTATAACACAGTAAATTGGGGCTTTTCCAAGTTTTGAACAGTAAATAACTTTTTCCAAATTTTGAATAAAAAAATGTCTGACCAATTTATTTAGTTCTGGTATAACATGTGTAAAAACGTGTTTCAGAACTAAACGAATTGTTCACACATTTTTTTATTATCCTGCAATGACCTTGACCTACTAAACCGGAATAGTTAGTAAAAAATAAAATACCTTGTTTTTCTATAAATATGTTTGAAAGTTGAAGAATAGCCTGTATTTACGTTAGATTATAAAGAAATTGGGAAATGGGGTGATGTCATTAATTTAATAGTAGTAGTAGAGGGGAGAGAGGGGAGGGAATGGTATAAATAGGGGTGGATGTTCACATCTTTCATCAGTATGCTGCTGCTTCTTGAATAGAGAACATCTACAACATGCTACGCTGCGCCATTTGTCAAGCCACATTCAAGGATGAAATAGATCTTCTACTTCATGAAATAGTCGATCATCCTACAAATGAAGAGGAATTGGAAGGATATCAAGACTTGATTGAAGAATTGAATAAAATAGGACAAGGAGAAGAAGAAGAACCGACACCATCTACTTCAAGAGATCGAGGAGAAGAAGAACCAAAACCATCTACTTCCATGCTACGCTGTGCCATTTGTCAAGCCACGTTTGAGGATGAAATAGATCTTCTACTTCATGAAATAGTCGATCATCCTACAAATTATGAGGAATTGGAAGGATATCAAGACTTAATTGAAGAATTGTATAAAATAGGACAAGAAGAAGAAGAAGAACCCAAACCATCTACCTCAAGAAATACAGAAGAAAAAGAACCAAGACCATCGACTTCAAGAGGCCAAGAAGAAAAAGACCCGAAATCATCCACTTCAAGACCAAGTGTTATCCATTACGCACCTAAACTTTCAACTTCACCTTCAACTGCTACATCTTCAACAAATGTGGAACTACACGCTCATGCTCTACCAGGTAAAGTGGTAACACATTTCAAAATTGACAATGCCACATTAAAATTGGAAGAATTTATGTTTAGTGCAAAAGGACTAGTTATTAAAACGTTGCAAAGTGAACTACAAAGATTAAATTTTATAAAGTTTGGACTATTGCTGGATGCTATGTTTACCAACATGCAAAATGAAACATCACCTAGAGGATTTTTAACAAAAAACAGAACCATTATGTTTGCCTCAAATATTGAATCAATTGTAGATGAATGTTTTGAAGAACTTTTGACAAAATTGCAAGAACATGAAGGCAGAGGATCAGGATGGACTGTATTGAACATATCAGGCTTGGATGTAAGAGTGCATAAACATGGATATGGAATGAGAGGTAGTAGCTATATTCCTCTACCCAAGAAAATTGCTAAAACTCAATCTTGCATAAATGTACAAAATAATGATACTGAATGTTTTAAATATTCAATGTTGGCGAAATATGTCAAAAATGATAATCCACAAAGGGTAGGAAGAGAATATGTAGAAGTGCAGCACAATTATAATTTTCAAGAAATGAGCTACCCTGTAAAAATCAAAGATATCACCAAGTTTGAAAAAAAGAACCCAAATGCTTCTGTAAATATATTCGGTTTAGATTCATCAAACAATGTATATCCACTACGTATAAGTGCACAAGAACTAATTAATCACACAGACTTGTTATTAATCACCAAAGGTGAAATATCGCACTATGTATATATTAAGAACTTTAACAAACTTGTTAATTCACAAATTTCAAAGAAAAGAAAATGTAAGACAATTTGTAAAAGATGTTTCTGTCATGTGAATAAACCTTTGAGAAAAGGAGGTTCTGAATGGTTGTTAGAACATAAAAGGTTATGCAATGGAAATGAAGAAGTTAAGATTAACCTACCACCAGCTGATAGAGCATTTGTACAGTTTAATAATGTAGTTCATCAATATAGAATTCCTATTGTCGTGTATGCTGATTTTGAATCTACTCTACTACCGTTAGAACATCAAGAGGAGGACACATCAAGAAGAAACAAGTACCAACTACATTCACCCAACAGTTTTTGTCTACTCATCAAGTCAACGCTTTCCGAAGAATATTTACAAGATTATGGACTGACAGCTGAACCAAAAGTGTATCGTGGTAAAGATGCAGCTAAACACTTTGTTGACGAGCTGTATAATATAGCTGAAAAAGTAGAGGCAATTTATACACAGGTAAAACCTATGACACCTATGTCACCCGATGAAGTTCAAGAATACGATTTATCAACATCATGTTATTTGTGCAAGAAAACATTTACAGAATATAATCATAAAGTGCATGACCACGACCATCTGACTGGAAGCTACAGAGGTGCTGCGTGTAACGCTTGCAACTTAAACTATAAAATTCCTAACTATATTCCAATTGTAATGCACAACTTAAGCGGCTATGATGGACATTTTATAATACCTGAATTAGGGAGGGACAATGGTAAAATTGATGTATTAGCCGTAACGATGGAAAGGTTTATTAGTTTTTCAAAAAAGGTTGATAAAATGAAACTCAGATTTCTTGACTCCTACAGATTTATGCCTTCTAGCCTTATGAAACTATCAGAAAATTTGACAAGAGAAAATTTAATAGAAACAAGTAAAATAGTAGACAACAACAAATTGGATTTAGTTCTTCGAAAAGGAGTCTTCCCCTATGATTACATCGATGGATTGCACAGATTTGACGAGACATCACTTCCTCCACCAGAAGCCTTTACCAACAAGCTGAACAATTCAGAAATATCACCAGAAGATTACCAACATGCATGCAGAGTTTGGAACGAACTTGATATGGAAACATTAGGGGATTATTCAGATTTTTATGTTAAACTCGATGTAACTCTGCTTTGTGATGTAATGGAGGAATTCAGAAACACCTGTTTGGGAGCATACGGATTAGACCCTCTTCATTCTTACACCTCTCCAGGATTAGCTTGGCAGGCGATGTTAAAAGAAACCAATTGCAAACTTCAACTTTTAACAGATATTGATATGGTGCTGATGGTTGAGTCCGGTGTCAGAGGAGGATTGACTCAAAGCGTTGTAAGACATGTAAAAGCCAACAATAAAGATCTGCCAAACTACAACCAGCAAGAGCCATCAGTTTATCTTGGGTATTTTGATGCAAACAATTTGTATGGATGGGCAATGTCCAACCCCCTTCCATATGATAACTTTAAATGGATCGACCCAGAGTCAATTGGAGATATTGTTCAAATTCCAAAACATGGTGACACAGGATATATATTAGACTGCGATTTCGAATACCCAGAACATCTACACGACCTTCACTACGATCTTCCTCTTTTACCAAAAACAGAAATTTCACCAACTGGAAAACATCCTAAATTAATGATGAATTTAAATAACAAGCAAAGATATGTAGCGCACTTTTGGACTGTACAACAAGCACTTGAATTAGGACTTCGTCTAACCAAAGTACACAGAGTTTTGGAATTTTCTCAATCTTGCTGGCTGAAACCCTACATAGATTCCAACACTACAAGAAGAGCAGCAGCAACGTCAGCCTTCCAAAAGGACTTTTTTAAATTAATGAACAATGCGATATTTGGTAAAACTCTGGAAAATAAAAGGAAACACAAAAATGTAAAACTTATAACAGATGCTAGGAAATTGGAGAAACTTGTACAGAAGCCCAACTTTGGATCATCAGTAATCATTAATGAAAACCTTGTTGCCGTATCTATGAAGAAAACTAGTATAAAAATGGATCGACCTTTGTATATAGGAATGTCAATATTAGATATATCAAAAACGCACATGTATGATTTTCACTACAACAAGATGGTTGCACATTATGGAAGAGAGAACATAGTTATAACTTACATGGATACAGATGCTTTTATTTACAAGATAATTACTCAAGATATGTATAGAGATCTTCGCACATTTGTATATAAAGATGAATTTGATTTTTCTGACTATCCTAAAGATCATCCGAACTACGATCAGGACAGAAACAAGAAAGTATTAGGGAAATTTAAAGATGAGGCTAACGGAGTGTTACTTGAAGAAATCGTAGCACTTATATCAAAATTGTATGCTGTGAAACTACATGATGACAACATTATAAAAAAGGCAAAAGGCGTAAAGAATTTGTATTTGAAGAAAAATGTACTTTTTGAAGACTACAAGCAAGTGTTGTATGAAGATAAAGTTATAACTGCACACTTCAACACAATCAGGAGTTATAATCATCAACTGTACAGCGTGACAGAAGTTAAGAAGGCGCTCTCCTGCAACGATGACAAACGACACATCCTACCAGACCGGATCCACACACTTCCATTTGGTCACTATTCCCTTAACCCTATCGACTAATTACCTTTTCATCGTCCTACACCACTTATCCTTTCTCCTTTCCGTAAAATTGGGGGAACACAGCATTGTCCGCTGTGTTCCCCCTTTTTTACACAAGGTTAGAATGACCTTGACCTATATAAGGAGATGCAAGAAAAAATGAAAATCATTACTTTGCCAACATTGACAGTGAAAACAACATAATGGCTTTTAAAGAAAACATTGTAAATGAGCTACACAAACCTGCAAGAGTAAACTTTCCAAGAAGAAATACAACTGTTAAAGGAATAAATGATTTGTATCAAGCAGATTTGATTGAAATGCGACCATATAGTAAAATAAATAAAGGACATCATTATATACTTACAGTGATTAACTGTTTTACCAAAGTTGCAGATGCATTACCATTAAAGGATAAAACTGGTAAAAGCGTAACACAAGCCATGGAAATCGCTATAAAGAGAGATAAAAACAAAATGAAACATTTACAAACTGATGATGGCAAAGAATACTTTAATAAAAGTTTTTCAAAGTTAATGGAAAAATACAACATAAACCACTACTCAACCAAATCTGAAAAAAAAGCGGCTATAATTGAAAGATTTAATAGAACGTTAAAAGGAGCGATGTATAAAATGTTTTCAAACAGAGGAACCTACTTATGGATTGATATTTTACCAAAGTTAATAAGTGATTACAACAACAGGTTTCACAGAACTATTGGGATGACACCAAATGAAGTAAACAGTAAAAATGCTAAACTTGTATTAAAAAGAATAAAGCACAATACAAAACCTAAGGTTGAAATAAAGAAGCCTAGAAAATTCAATGTAAATGATAAAGTTCGAATAAGTAAGTATAAAACGATATTTACTAAAAAATATCTACCTAATTGGACAAATGAAGTATTTACCATATACAAAGTGCAACCAACTATACCAGAAACATACATATTAAAGGATAATAAAGGCAATTTGTTACAAGGTGCGTTCTACGGACATGAACTATTAAAATCTACAGTAGGTGATGTATATCTTGTTGAAAAAGTGTTACAAAGGAAAAAAGACCAAGTTAAAGTACGATGGTTAGGTTTTAACAAAACAGAAGATTCTTGGATACCTATAAAAGACCTAATTTAACGGGAACAGCTCATTGTACTATTGGATTTCGAATAAGATGGAGATTGTTTGTCATAAAGATCAATTCAACATTAGTAATATTGATGATTACACTGTTGATAACGACACAATCAACACTGGCAAACATGGAAGTTTACTTCCAAACACAGTCAGATGTATTATAAGTGGTCCTTCAAACTGTGGAAAAACTAATGTCGTATTTAATTTGATTACAAATCCTAAAGGATTGAGGTTTAATAACTTATATATTTTTTCAAAGTCACTACATCAGCCAAAGTATCAATTGTTGGAGAAAATCATATCGAAGGTGTCAGGTGTTAACCTTTATAAATTTAACGCCAGTGATAAAGTTTTGCAACCAAACCAAGCTAAACCATATTCAGTATTTCTATTTGATGACGTTTCGTGTGAAAATCATGATACTATTAGGAACTATTTCGCCATGGGAAGACATAATAATATCGACAGCATATATATAGGACAAACATACAGTAAAATTCCAAAGCAGCTTATCAGAGATAATGCAAATGTTATAATTTTGTTCAAACAAGATGAAACCAACCTGAAACACGTATATAACGATCATGTAAATGCTGATATGTCATTTGATAAGTTTAAACAAATTTGTGGAAAAGCATGGGCAGAAAAGTATGGATTTTTGGTCATTATGAAAGAACAAGCCATAAAAGACGGACGATATAGAATAGGGTTTGATAAATACGTTCTGCTTCACTAAATATCACTATTTCAAATCAACACTTCGTACTGTAAACATGGCAAGTCAAGAAAAGCTCTTAAAAGAAATAAAATCACTTAGTGATTCTATTAGACATAAAAACAGAGCTCTGAAGTTAGGTATAAGTGAAAGAGAAAAGTTTATAGAATCAACGTTTAAACCCGTTACTGATCCTTTAAACAGATTAGTTAAAAATATTGAAAAACCTTTCGAAGGAGATGCTATTCTACCGATTTCTAAGTATGAAAAAGAATCAAGAGATTATGAACAATACAAACAATTTCAATCAACTGAAGAAAGTGGTGAAAGTGAAGAAAGTGAAGAAACAGAAGAAACTGAAGAAACTGAAGATTCAAGAGAAAAAGAAGGATTTTCCGCAGGTCAAGAAGAAGGATCTACTAATCCTACAAATCTAAGTACATTAAGCACAAACATAGCATTCAAAGGGAATTTGGGCAGAAAATATTTATTAAAGATGTTACATTCAACACAGGCTAATCGAAGATATCATATTTATGGAGCTAGACTAGAAGACAATGGTATTATGATTGGAGACAGTAATTTGGATATTGATGAAAACGATAACATCCTTATTGGTAACCAAAAATATAAAGGTACAACAGGACTGTTTGAACTTATTTTTAAAAACAAACCTGGTAAATATACCAAAAAAGACCTATCAGTGTTTAAAAATATACTAAATGATACAAATGCACATAAAAAGCAGTATTCCAAAGATTTGCCCATTTATCGAAATCGATCAATAAAATACACAAGTGTCATAGCTGATCTTTTTCCAACACAAGTGAAAAAATCTCAACTTAAAAGAAGAGCTATATCTACAGCTGAATTAAATGTGTTACACAAAAGACCAAGAACCAACGAACCTACATCTTCAGGGAAAGGATTATTAAAAAGTCTATACAATACCAACATAATATATTATAATGATGTCAATAAGCTGGTTGATCGAATGAGATTATTATATGAAGCCATGGAAGCCGGTCATACCGGATTGGACAATGAATGGGTAGCTTTAATCGATGAACTACGAAATCGAAGGATTATTGCTTAATCATCGCATATAAAAGGAGGACAAGAATCGAGGGAACTCAGTTGAATCATGAGCGTGGACAAGTTTGGAAGGTATTCCAATTTTGGAGAAAAACCAAAACCCAATGGTAAAAGATATAGTTTACCATTAACAGCTGAAGGAGATTATAACATAAGCAGCAAACGATTGAAGTTTGTAAAAGATCCAGAAGATGATAATGATGCAATAAATTTGAAAACTTTAAAAAGTGAAAAATTGTTGAGCTTACAACTTCAAAACGACTCTTATAATGCCAAGTCTCATAGAATAACAAATGTTGGTGAACCAATAGAAAACTCCGATTCCGTCACCAAAGATTATTTACTTTCAAAACTGTCAAATACTTTACAAGTTAATAATGAAGTTTACGATGTTAAAAACAGAAGAGTTACAAACTTAGCTGATCCTGTCGATAGTCAAGATTCAGTCAATAAAGGATATTTACATTCTATAATCCCTGAAAGAAAAGAAGATAGATTCTCTTTTTATAACTTTGTTATAAATGATATAGGATACCCTAAAGAAGATTCGGACGCAGTTAACCTCAAATATGTTAAAGATAATTGTATTATTCACGATAGTGAACAAATTGATTGCAAAGGTAAAATATTACATAAGGTTAAAGAAGGATTAAAACCAACAGATGCTGCCACTGTAAGTCAAATCATGTTACAAAAGAATGGAAATTGGCATGCTGAGAACAAAAAGATAACTAATGTAAAAGGTGGAGTAAATCCTGAAGATGTGGTAGTTTTTAAACAAGTTCCTGTAATAACCGATGAATATAAACATAATAATATAAAGACCACCACTTTTGATTGTAAAAACTTACCATTAGCAAATGTTCATAATGCAGTTTTACCTCACGAAGCGGTAACTTTGGATCAGATGAAAGATCATATAAAAAGCCAGTGTATAATAAAAGATGAACAAAATGAAGAAATATACACATGTAATAATAAAAGAATTACAAATCTTGAAGATCCACAACAAATGGATAATGCTGTCAATGTAAACTATCTTGCTAGACTTTTGGGTACTGTAATGTTTGATTTTCACAATATGATACCAGCATATCCAGGACATAACAAAGTGCATCCAGATCAAAGAGATCAATGGATTGATAGGGTTATTATGAAGCAATATTTTATGTCTAGCAGAACAAAGATGCTTAGAACTAAACCTGTAGAAAGATTTCACCATTAGAAAAATGTTTACAATGCAGTTTTACCTCACGAAGCGGTGACTTTGGATTAGATGAAAGATAATATAAAAAAGCAAGTGTTAATAAAAGATGAACAAAATGAAGAAGTACACACATGACGTAATGATACAACATATTCAAAATATAACAAAGAAGATGAAAATACAAAAAAGTATAATATGGATTGATAAAGGTACATAATAAGAAATCAATTCGTAAATGAAACATTCATTGTCAAACACTTGAGGAGTGAAGCCGATGTGGGTACATTCCCCTATAAATAGAGATGTTAAAGGTTAAGCACATCAGTCGTGATATAGAGAGCTTGAAGAGAGGAAGAGGATTGACATCATCAGCAGTTTCTCTATTATCTAAACCAATTGGAGCAATTGTTAACAAAACAATAGATTTACTACCAGTAGAACTGCATTTGCCTGGAGGATATCAATACTGTGGACCTGGAACAAAATTGAAAAAACGTCTGGAAAGAGGAGATTCTGGAATAAATAAACTAGATCAAGCTTGCAAACAGCACGATATAGCATATTCAAAGTTTGCAGATACAAAAAATAGATCCATAGCGGATAGAGCGCTTGCTGAAAAGGCTTGGCAAAGAGTAAAATCTAGTGACGCAAGTTTTGGTGAAAAAGCAGCAGCTTTGGCAGTAACAGCAGCAATGAAGACAAAAACTACGTTTGGAGGAGGAAAGAGGAGGAAAGGCCGAAAACGAACGGTTAAAAAGCAAGGAGGTAGTATTAAAAGGAAAAGAAGGAATAATCAAAATAAAAAAAACAAGAAACCAACAATATGGTCAATGATAAAAAAAGGAGGAGGATTATACTTAAGACCATACCGTGTGTATTAAACAAGAAAAAACAAATACTAATTCCAAACAAAGAGTTGACAAATAAAGAATTAATTATATACGCTTCTTGTATGAAAATACCATTTTTTAGAGGAGTGTTTATGAAAGATGCATTGCCCGGTAAAATATGGAAAAATGAGACTGGAATAGTTAATTTAGAAAACAGTGAAGGTCCTGGCACTCATTGGATATGTTATAAAAAACTTGATCGAATTATTTATTATTTCGATAGTTACGGTAATATGCCACCACCTAAAGAGCTTCAACGTTACTTTCGCACAGCAAAACAAGTATTTTACAACTATAACAGAGAACAACCTGACAATACAACAATTTGCGGACACTTATGTTTAGATTTTTTAGCTAGAAGCGTTAGTCAACTTTAAGATGTCTTCCTATACGGTCTCATTGACCGGCACTTCATCAACTCTGCGCAGTATTCTATTTCCAGCTCTACGATTGCAAAAAGGAAGATTATGGGAAGCTGCATTATTGGATTTAACAACATACAATTCTATTCCAAATATTTCTGAAGGAGTCAATAACAAATTACACTATTACAAAAGCAAAAATAATTTGGGAGAATTAACACCAATGAAAGAAATTAGTTTACCGACAGGATCTTACGAAATAGACCATATTAACGAATTTATACAAAAACAAATGAAAAACGAAGAACTTAACGAACTTGTTCAAAAGGAATCAGAAAAAGAATATATAACAATAAGAGGAAATAACAATACCATGAAAGCTGAAATAACTTCTTCCTATTATATTGATTTTACTCAAAAACATTCAATTGGAGGATTATTGGGATTTTCTGAAACAACTCCAATACTAGAACCTAAAAAGACCTATTCTGGTGATAAAACTGTAACAATACTGAAAGTTAATACGATAGACATTACATGTAACATTATACAAGGATCATACAGAGATGGAGAGAATAGTCATATATTGCACACATTCTATCCGACAGTCGCCCCAGGTTTTAAGATTGTGGAAAAGCCACAAAACTTGGTGTACCTTCCCTTAAACACCAGTGTGGTTTCAGACATCGTGTTGAACATACTAGATCAAGACGGAAACCTCATCGACTTCAGAGAAGAACGTATTACGATCAGGATTCACATAAAAGCATCAACCTAAACCATGGGATTGTCATTCAAGAAGAGAGAGTTGTCGGGTAAACACCTAACTAGCTCATCATCTGCAAAAGGATTAACTACTGAAAACATTCGGTTTTTACAGGATATTGGATTAAAACTCATTGAAAATGGAAATACTGGATATAGCACAAGGACCGACATTCGACGAGACTTTATGGGAAAAGGAGTATCACACGCACAACCCCTACGCTTCGTCAAAATTGAATAATAATGATGAAATTAGAATTCCTATACAACAACAGGATATTTACACTCTTCCGTGCGAAAGTTATCTATATATTGAAGGAAGAGTAACAAAAAAAGATGGAACAGCTGGAACCACCGTTCCTTTTATCAATAATCCAATGGCATTTTTATTTGATGAAATTAGATATGAAATATCTGGAGTAACTGTGGATTCTACAAAGAAAGTAGGTTTAACAAGCACATTAAAAGGATTAGCATCTTTGACACAAAACGAGAAGAATTTGTTAAGAATTGGAGGATGGGTTGCACCCGATAACGACACAATCACCCCTGATTCTGCAGGGAACTTTGATTTCTACATACCATTGAAATTATTTCTAGGCTTTGCTGAAGATTACAGAAGAGTAATAATAAATGTGAAACAGGAATTAGTGTTATTAAGATCATCAAATGATAAGGATACTATTTGCGCAGCAACTGGAACCACTGATGCAAATTTAGACTGGAATTTAACTTTGGACAAAATCGTTTGGAGAGTACCACATGTGCGATTAAATGACGAACATAGAATAACACTGTTGAGACAACTGAAATCAGATAGAGATATTGTAATACCATTCAGAAGTTGGGAATTTCATGAATATCCAGTTTTACCTAAAACACAAAGACATACATGGACTGTAAAAACATCTACTCATTTGGAAAAAGCAAGATATGTAATATTTGCACTACAAACAAAAAAAAGGAATAATATACTAGCTAATGCCGGTCATTTCGATCATTGCAAACTAACAAATTGTAAAGTGTTTCTTAATTCACAATTTTTCCCTTACGACAACTTTAATATTTCTTTCACTAAGAAGAGGTACACTGTTTTGTATGATATGTACGCTAGATTCCAAAGTTCATACTACGGGAAAACAAACACCCCGATACTGTCTCCCGAGCAGTACGAATCAAAAGCTCCAATAATTGTAATAGATTGTTCAAAACAAAACGAATCTGTAAAGTCATCAAGTGTGGATATAAAAATAGAAATGGAGTTTGAAGAGAACGTTCCTGATGCAACATCTGCATATTGTTTAATTTTGCATGATAAAATTGTAACGTACACACCATTGACGGGATTAGTCAAAACAGTGTTGTAAATGAGTTTCACCACAACCACCAGTCGGCTATAAAAGGAGGAGCTTCGCACACCACCAATCAGTCTTTGCTCGTTCGTTGAATGGGTAACATCCTACACTACATCATGAGTAAAATGAGTTCTCCATCAGTCGTACAAAAGGATGCAGAGGAAGCAGCATTATTGGATCAAGAAAACCATCAAGAAATCGTCAATGAAATAGAAGAGTTTTTAAAGTTTCGAAAACAAGAAGACAAGGAGGACAAGGAAGAAAAAGAAGAAAAAACTAAAAAAAATGGCACTAAAAGGAAGCGGAAAGATGAAGATACAATCCCAATTAATATTTTGAAAGAAGTTTTCCTACGCATTTACTATCCTATCTCACTATGTTTGGGTAAAAGTGTAACAGCTGGACTAATGAAATCTTCGGAATATACACCTACAGTAATCTTGCAGCATGGTACAAAAATGGTTATATTTTCTGAAACGGCATGGGAATCTTTTCTAAAACATTTAAATCTAATTGAATGTTACTTAAATACTAATGTTTGCGGAAGGAAAACTAATATTCGACTTTTGGATTCTGACAATGAAATTGACATAGTAAAGAATCGTGGAACACTACAAGTACGATTTAGAGATTTAACTCAACATGAAAGTAAAATTTTACTCTCACGTGAAGAATTCTACATTTTAATGCATGCAACGTCTCCTATCTCTAGATATATGAAACAACTTGTATTCTCAAGTTCAATCATCAAAGAGTATTTAATTGATACACTGGAAAAACAACCGGAAAGCACCATATTATACGGACACGTGGATACATCTATTTTTAATAGATTGCCTCATGAAGTTGGTATGTGGAGACAGTTAAGGAACTTCGAATCAATTGATGAAGAAGCGATAGAAGCGATAGAAGCTGTTGAAGAATATGAAACTATAAACCAAGAAGAACCAGCAACCCAAGAAGTGTAATTAAAGAAAAACAGTATAAAAGAGTGACCAAGGCGCGGTGTGAATTCAGTTGAACACTATACGTGGTGGTGTGTAGATAGGGTTAAACATTATGGATATAAAACCCTGTGTAATAGAATTTCAAGCATTTCGTGATAACAAAGATGAATTTGTGATAAAAGAATTAGTGATTTTAGATTTGATTACACATGTCGTATACCCGTTTATATTTGAAGCTCCATTTTCAGTAAACCAATTGAATGACAAAGCAAGAAGAACAAACAAATGGATAACCAAACATTTTCACCATATTCAGTGGAACGAAGGATTGATAAGCTATAAGCACTTGAACAATATCATGTATCATTTTTCTAACAAGTTTTCCCATATTTATACAAGAGGATCGGAAAAAAGACAATGGATACAACAATATACATATCACGATGTTTTCGACATAAGAATGGACAAGGATCATCAAATTAATTATGGACCTATTTGTACTTTAACAGATCACTCTTATCGCACAGTAACACAATGTGCACTACAAAACGCATACCGATTAGCTAATTTTCTAGTTCTTCACTATTGGGACAAAAATAAATTCAAACAGCAACAGTGGAAGTATTACGAAGGAAATAGCAGTGGAGAGGGGAACGTGTGCTATAAATACAGTGGACAGTCTCAGGATCCTCATCAGTATTACTCCAGACATCGCAGAGGCAACATCTCACAGGGTAGTCCTAATCAAGAAAATGGCTTCACAACAGTTTCTCCAGTCTTTGGTGGATCAGTTCAACACCCAGTCCAAATCCAGCATTCTAAGTACTAAGAAATGTCACGAATTGAAGGAACACAAACACTACATCGTTCACGAGCTGAAGAAGACAGAAACTTCACATGGAGACGCAATTTTAGCATCACTGAGCGAGGCACCGTTTTCACCAGGTGATGAACCGAAATTTCAAGTTTATCTTCCAAGACGATTTGTACAGCAACTACAAAACGAAGACCTGCGAGGTATTCAACCAGGATCCCTCTATTTGGTATCACACGGAGTTTGCGGAAACAATTCCACTGAACTATCTCTACACATCACCCATCAATGTTAGTTTTAAGTTTTTTTCTGTAAATAACCATCTATGTACATATGTTTGTTAAATGTTTTTGTCATTAAAAAAAAATAAATAAAAAAATTAAAAGAGGAAACAACATATCAGCATATAATTAATTCTATATGCTGATATGTTGTTTCTTTTTTTAAAATTCAAACAAATGACCTTGAACTTTTTTACTATAAATAACAGGTCTTACACGCAGTTGCTCTCAGTCTTGTTTTAACAATTCACCGAGCATCATGTCACAGCGTAAATACAATTTACCTTTTGTTTACAAATCCAAATACGATTTGGATAACTATTGTTGTAATTTAAAATGTTTTAGAAAGCCTGAAAGTAAAGTTGATGGAAAAGCTTGTAAAAAATGTGAGTCTGTTGGCTATTGCAAATGTAGGTGTAAAACATATCAAGACAAGCATCAAAATTACATACACGATCTAACACAAATGGTTAACCTACTATGGAAAAATGTAGACTAACTTGTGACAGATGCATGAGAGCTGCTGACTCTTGCACTATAAATAGCAGCTCACAACACATTGCTTTTCATTCTTGTTTTAGAATTCAGTCGAGCAACATGTCACAGTGTAATTCCAATTCATCTTTTGATCCCAAATCGGAATACGATTTAAAATACTATTGTTGTAATCTAAAGTGTTTCAAAACACCTGAATGTCAAGTAGATGGAATGGCTTGTAAAAAATGTGAATCGTTCTCCTATTGTCAATGTAATTGTAAAACGTATCAAGAAAAACGGAAACATCACTCACAAGACAAGGGACGTAGAATCAAAATACTTTTAAAACGGATGGAATGATGCCCTCATGATGCTCTCCCCCACCTCTACTACTTTCCCCCACCTCTACTGCTTTAGCTCCGCCCACTTCGTCAGGGACCTGCACTTCTTTACACGCAACAGTCACTTCGCATCCAGCTCTTCACCAGTCAACTCAACCTTTCTCGTTTACTTTGCACAAGATGGCCAACCTACAACAACAACAACAACAGTGGACAAGTGATATTGAAGACTCTGACCTACACCAAGCATGCATCGAAGCAGAAGAGCAGGAGCGAAAACGAAAGGAAAAAAAACTACTTCAACTGCTAGAGGAGGAGAAAGAGATTCGACGCAAATTTGATCGTGTTTGGTGCGCTCAGCCTCGAGACAACATCGAATGGGCCGAGCACAATGCAGACATGGCAAGATGGAAAGAGCTCCATAATACAATAGAGGAGTTGAAGAAGTAAACATCCAAGTACACAAGCGTCGCCGAACTACACAAAACGGCCTTTATAAAGGCCACCAATAAACTCATTCGTTTTACACTTTAGCAGACGCTCACTCTAGATACGTACGTTCGCACATGTTTTCCTTATTAATTGTAATAGTATGTAAGTTATTGTCATCCCTCATGTTTTATACAAATAAACAATAAACAAAACAAGGAAGCTATCCTACACTACAAGTGTAGAATAGCTTCTTTTTTTTAAAACACAAACCTATGACCTTGAAAACCATATGATCACCCTCATACACCCCCCCCCCCCAATTACACATCACCTATGACGTCACAAAGTGACGTAGCACCGGAAGCAACCATTTCCGCCTGATGGGCTTTAAACTCAATTAATTCACCCCACCTGCCCTGACAGGTGGTGTGATAGGAGTGACCTTAGGCTACTACTTGTGTCTGTAATGAAATGAGATTAGTTCCAACAAGGGTTGGATTACGCTTTATTGCAGCCAACCCCTTGAGACAATCTTGGAAGAAATAAAGACATTTTCTCATATTCATAGTTTTTGTAGAGTTTTCTTCTTCTGATCTCTACAGCAATATACTAGTCTTTATACAAATGCTAATAAAATTAGTTATTGAGTTATTCTATAACCTAATTAATTTATGAATTGTACTTTAGTATTTTAGTGAAGATATATATAACTTGAATGAATAAAAGTACAAATACATATGTAGGAAAAGGATGATTTGTTCTTTGCTGTACCTGAGGTAACTAAATACATTTTAGTAGAGAGTATTCTCATATTACAATAATGAGTGATTTACTAAACATATCTTATGTTTTTTTCATGTTGTATGTTGTTTTTTCTGAATCACTGATGATAATATATATATAAGGTTACATTACCTTGATCGCCAAGTGATCCATGTAGTCCAAAAAATAGGATTACGCGCGTTTCGACGTCAAAGCGTCATTGTCAAATCGTACTACAAAAACTTTCTAAACCATATGGTCACGTCACGGTCTTTCCGACACACACAAAAACACATTACCGGTACAAAAATACATTTAAAAGTAGGCCTACTAACTAATTCGTGGTGAACGCGACAGATCTGCTCGCATGCCGAGACTCGACTGATGGTGCGCCGCTTCCTGGTTGATCAACTTGAACTTTGTCCTCTGCCACCTGTATCATCTAGTTGTGAGCTCTTAAGTTTTATGAAGGATTCAAACAATGCATTTGACTGGAAAACACATTTGTCATTCAACAAATTTTGAGCCTGGTTCCTTGTAGCTTTATAAATCTCATAGTTTTCCAATGCTGTTAGTCTATGTCCTTTTCTGCAAATGTGTAATGGTTTTAAATTCGTATTTATATTTGTATAATTGTGGTTGCTATTGGTCAGATGGGCTGCGAAGTTTGATTTCTGTACACTGGTGGCTTTAGGCAAATGTTCTTTAAACCTCTTTTCAAATGATCGTCCTGTTTGACCTATGTAGAACTTCTCACAGTCGTCACACGTTATTTTGTATACACCACATTTCTTATTTACATCAGGGGTTTCTTTCTTTTTATTCAAAATATTACCGAGCTTGTTCGACGTTTTAAACGCAACAACCTTACCATGTTTTTGTACTTCATTTTTTAATGTTAAGGGGTAAATGGCTGCCGAATTCAGTTGCTACATAACCTGTTATATTGGCTGTGCTTTTTGAAATTGGGTTTTTGGATTTTCTGGAATGTTTGTTTATTAATTTATCTATTATGTTAGGATTGTAGCCGTTAGATACTGCAATATGCTTTAATATGTTTTTCTCAGTTGTGAAGTCTTCGGGACAGAGTGGTACAGATAATAACCTGTTTACAAAGCTGTTATAAGCCGCCAGTTTATGTGACATAGGATGATGTGAAGATGCGTGAATGGTTGTATCAGTTGCTGTAGGTTTTCTATAAATCTTGAATGAGAAGTTGTTGTTGGTTTTGGTGAGAGTTAGGTCCAAAGAATTTAGTGATTTGTTTGTTTCAATTTCTGTAGTAAACTTCATGTTCGGGTGGAGGCTGTTCATGAAATTATTGAATACCTGAACCTGTCTGGGGTTACCGTTATATAATAGTACTATGTCATCGACATACCTGTAATAAAATACTATTTTATTTCTGTAACGGTTGTTATCGGACCATAAATGTTTGTTCTCAAACCTGTTTAGGAAAACTTCTGCAAGAATGTAGGACAAGGGTGAGCCCATAGCTAAGCCTTCATGTTGTATAAAATATTCGTTGTTGAAACAGAAATAATTTTGTTTCAATACTATTCTTAGTAATACCATAAGCTCTTCACGTTTTTTACTGTCCATTTTAGAATGTTTTTCTAGATTATCTTGCAGGATATCCAAAGTTTCGTTTACTGGGATGTTTGTGTAAAGGTTTGAAATGTCTAATGAGGCCAAAGTCTGTCTTTTGTTAAAACCTACGTTCTTAATATTATCTATTAGTTCTAAGCTATTTTTAGACTTCGACTATTTTCTAACTTCAATTCGTTTTTAATTGTGCGTTCCAGTTTTTTGGCTAGTCTATAAGCAGGTGCAGGCATGTAGTTTACCAAAGGACGTATCGGTACACCATCCTTGTGCAGTTTTGAAGTCCTTTTAAGATTGGGGCTTGAGGATTGATTGGTTTTAAGTATCTGATTTCATTGTCAGATAAATAGCTCTTACATTTTGATATAGATTTGTTTATCTCAGCTGTGAATGATGATGTTGGGTCTTTGGTTAATCGTTCTATGTTGTTTTTATCTATAAATTCAGTGACTTTTTTGTTGTATTCTGTAATATGCATGATTACTAATGTGTTCCCTTTGTCAGCTTTTGTGATATGCAGATTATTGTTATCTATTTTTTCTTTGATACTTTTTAGTGCCCTAACTTCATGAGCTTGTGGTCCATATTTCTTAGGCTTTTTCAAAATGAGATTTAGTTTGTTGTTTACCATTACACGTGCAATATTTTGGTTGTTGGAGTCACTTACAGTTTGGATCGCTGATTCAGCATCAATTACTTCCGAGAATAGACTTTTTGGGCCCTTTCTGATGAAATTGTATTTTAAGCCCTTGTTCAAAACACACAGCAACTGATACAACCATTCACGCATCTTCACATCATCCTATGTCACATAAACTGGCGGCTTATAACAGCTTTGTAAACAGGTTATTATCTGTACCACTCTGTCCCGAAGACTTCACAACTGAGAAAAATATATTAAAGCATATTGCAGTATCTAACGGCTACAATCCTAACATAATAGATAAATTAATAAACAAACATTCCAGAAAATCCAAAAACCCAATTTCAAAAAGCACAGCCAATATAACAGGTTATGTAGCAACTGAATTCGGCAGCCATTTCCCCTTAACATTAAAAAATGAACTACAAAAACATGGTAAGGTTGTTGCGTTTAGAACGTCGAACAAGCTCGGTAATATTTTGAATAAAAAGAAAGAAACCCCTGATGTAAATAAGAAATGTGGTGTATACAAAATAACGTGTGACGACTGCGAGAAGTTCTACATAGGTCAAACAGGACGATCATTTGAAAAGAGGTTTAAAGAACATTTGCCTAAAGCCACCAGTGTACAGAAATCAAACTTCGCAGCCCATCTGACCAATAGCAACCACAATTATACAAATATAAATACGAATTTAAAACCATTACACATTTGCAGAAAAGGACATAGACTAACAGCATTGGAAAACTATGAGATTTATAAAGCTACAAGGAACCAGGCTCAAAATTTGTTGAATGACAAATGTGTTTTCCAGTCAAATGCATTGTTTGAATCCTTCATAAAACTTAAGAGCTCACAACTAGATGATACAGGTGGCAGAGGACAAAGTTCATGTTGATAAACCAGGAAGCGGCGCACCATCAGTCGAGTCTCGGCATGCGAGCAGATCTGTCGCGTTCACCACGAATTAGTTAGTAGGCCTACTTTTAAATGTATTTTTGTACCGGTAATGTGTTTTTGTGTGTGTCGGAAAGACCGTGACGTGACCATATGGTTTAGAAAGTTTTTGTAGTACGATTTGACAATGACGCTTTGACGTCGAAACGCGCGTAATCCTATTTTTTGGACTACATGGATCACTTGGCGATCAAGGTAATGTAACCTTATATATATAATATCTTATGTTTACCTACACTAGTCTACTAAAAGATAATTTATTGATCGCTAGACACTGTTAACTATAATAATGAATTCATGTTACATCTAAATAACAGTTTAGTTTCTTGATTTTTACTTGTGGGTCAAAAAGAAAATTTAATAATTTAAAATATAATATTTAATATTTCTTCTAAGTTTTCCTTCCTTTTCATTGAGATAAATTTATCATGGATTCAACTGATTGTAAGCTATGTCGACGTACAATATTCCGTCCACGTATTCTATAACTAGTAATTGTTATGTTACATTTTATAATCTATAAAACATCCCCCAAATGACAACTAAAAGAAAAGTTGATATACATTTTTAGCTTTTAGCTGAATCCTTTATAATAAAAATATCTTTATAATTTTAACAATAAACTACAGAGATTGACATGATTTTGTTTCATTACAACTTCTGGTTTAAGAAACTCTGTATAAAAAATAACGGGTTGCCTTTAAAGAAGCCTTTGTCCTGTATTTCACGTTGTGTGAGTGTGTATGTTTTATTTTGGATTATTCACAATCCTATAAAATAAGGGAAGCTTATGTGATCTTCTAAGACATAACCAATTTAATTGATGTGATAGGAGCGGTACCTAATAATTAGTTTTGATGGTTTAAAGAGAACATAACAATGTACAAATATAATCGCTTTGTACTCAACATCATTGATTTGATCAAATAAGTTATCTTTAGGTTTTGAAATGCTATAAGGATTGAAGCTAGGAACACAGGAGTAAACATTGTGTTTCTTTAACTGGAAGCAAGAGTGTCAAAGTTAACATAAGGTCTTCTTCCATCATCACTCCTTAGGGAGGTGATGTTACTTGAGGCAAGTTTACTGGAGGAGTGAGAGAGAATAACCCAACACTTCGATAAGCCACATTCGTCTCGTTTTCAACTTTTTAGTAACTTATTGACTTTTAAATAAGAATTTTGGATTTTTTTGCAGACTCAATAAATGTAGATAAAAGATTTTGGATATTGCGTTTTCAATGCTGTTGACACCTTTTTCCTGGTATTCCTTTTAAGTCGAATACACATATTTTTATAAAATAGGTTTCCTAAGCGAATTCACCTTTCTTGTTATTATAGAATACCTTACAATAATAACGTAAAGGTTTTTGAATTATATCTTCGTAATTTTTTCAATGAATCCCTTTGGCGTTTGTAAGCGAAAATTATATAAATAATTTTAAACTCGTTCATTTATTTTCCTCACCCAAGGCCATGTCACAGAATATCTTAAAATTATCAACGGATTTTAATACTTGTCTACTTTGTAATAAATGACAGTACTCTTAATTAGAATAAGAGTCATTACAGATAAATTGAAACACAAATTCAATTACTAACAACATCACATACAAAACCTTGAAATCACAACATTATAAAATGGTATTAACTGAGAAAGTGTCAATTCATCTAGTCTAGTCTGGAAATAACACAGAACAAAGAATTTTCAGAGACAAAACCCTAACTTCCTTTGTTCTGAGGGTAAGTTCCTTGCATTATGTTATAACAAAAGGAACAAGACTCTTTGGATTGTTATATACGTTTTTACACATAACTTAATAAACAATAAAATTAAATGTTTAAGAAAGTTCAATTGTGTTTGTTTTCAAGCAAATTTTTTGTAGTATTATTTTTATTCTGATCACAAGTAAATACATGGATATAGTTACATCAAAATATTTAAAACTTTAAATCGTTCCTACAACTACAATGAAAAATACGTAATATTTTTAATGTAACTAAATAAATCTACTGAGGATTAGAATTTTAATATGTGAGAGAATGGAATACTTATTTAATCAAATGCAATAAAAGAATGTATGTCATATTGTTGACAATATATGGTAACTCTTTCCAACCTTGTTTGAGAATGACCCTCCAATATGAGGCAGGAAAGTGGTCATATTTTCAGAGTTGCAGGAGGGAAAACAAGTTGTTTTTTTTTCTTGCGCATTATTGCATTTTGGCTGTTAAGTTTAATACTAGTTTATATATGTACAAGCAAGTTGATGAGTATTATAATTGTTACTGAAATGTGTGTATCAACATTTTAAAATATTTGCATTTCTTGCTATTTAAAATACACCATAGTGGGTCATGTATGGCTTTTAATTAATTACAAATATTCTCTTTCCAGGGCTTTTAAAACTTTATTATAAAACATAGAAAACTGTATTCGGCTATAAAGTTCCTTTGACGTTTTTAAAACGAGCCAAAAGTGCCAACGTCCGGCTGACCGGACGTTTCGTAATGATCGAACAGTTGTCATAATAACCGAATGGATACTCGGATTCTTTTAACCCATATATTAACATTGAGTCGAAAGTTACTGGATGCGATACATCGATTTTCGTTGGTCGAAATATCGAAAATTCGATTTTTACGAAATTTTAACCTAAAAATCACCAGATCGCGCTCGGCATTTTTAGCGCGACCTTCGGGAAAAATCATCGGCATTTTTTGAGCGTTACTTTTATTTCTCGCCTGGCACTCTAAGAGTTAAATTTAACTTAAAATCGTATGAATTTACCTTCAGTTTTAACCTAATTAGATTAAGTATTCAATCCTTCGTTAGATTGAAACTATCAAACATTCGACATCTTATACCAATGGCTATTTAAAATTTATATATAAATTAATTTATTATAGCCAACATCGATATCGAATCAATATCAAATAATCGAGGTAAAATATGTGCTTAGCCAGAATATGAACTCAATAGGCTTCCAAGAAATTACGCCGCTGCTGCTGAATTTACTTCAATAGCATTTGTTGAGCTGAGATTCATATAAATCGCAGTTCATTCAAAGTTTATTCAATCCTGCCTTACAAACAAAAGCATATACACTCTAGGAAATTCACATGCAGTCTAAATCGTAATTTTTTAAGTTCTTTAACTTGCATTAAACATAAACCGATTGGTTCTTGTACTCCCGATGTCTCCGTTTACTTTCTTCGTTCACCGCACCTAAGATAGATTGAATAAACATCTGTTCTTGCATATATAAAGCATACGTTTAATGCCATAAACAATAGTTTTCTGATAAGTAAACTACGAAGGGTGCTCAAGACTATCCCAGTTTTGTCTTAGCCTCAATCATAGAAACTGAGAGTTATTGAGAGTTACTCATAGTCTTAGAACGGATTAGGGTTTTTATTTTACTGTTAAAACCTTTAATAGTATTATGTTTACAGAACAAAATTGAAGCTTAATTTATTTCCATCAATTTCTGTGGAAACGTATTCGTGGACTGTATTTTAGCATTTCATATTAAGCTACTATCGAAATCGTCAAAGATTGTGGTTCTACTTATCGGAGTGGAGTGAAAACATCAATGTCGTCCCATGGGAGGAAATTGGTTGGATTTCTGAAAAGACCGATGTTCCATAGAGAATCTGTGTCAGTAGTTCTGTAACACGGATATTAGACCACCTAGAGAAGTGTCTTCATCTAAGATATGATATTTATTCGGAAAATGGTAAAACAAGTTTTGAGTGGATACAACGTTGTTACACGAAAGATAAAAAATATGTTTTGTTATATAATATTGTATAGAACATGTATGTCTTTTTGTGAAGACTTTCAAAGCTTAAATAAAGTTTTTAGTGATTTTTTTCTGTTCACTAGTGCCTTTGGAGTGCCCTTCTTCCAAGGAATTCCATTGGAGCTATATATATTCACAATTATTTATCATAAAACATTTTTATATGAGCGATTCTTACATTTCCAATGTAATTGACCAATTCTCCAACCCACTGTAACTGTAAGCTCACTCGCTCCAAGTGAACAGAAGAATCTATTACATCACTTACTGTCAACGCACCTGGGTTCTGTATTCAATTGATTAGCTGATGGACTTTTAACACTATTGACAGCAGATAGATTTAACGCTTCACCTTCATCATTTAAAGTGAATTTTCATCGCATGATAAAATGGCGATAAAATGTGTCAACATCAACTTCGATAATATTAATACAAGCTACTTTAATTTTTTTTTATACTGAGCTAGTTCTAAGGAATCTTTTTTAACTTAACAGTACTTTTGATGTTATTTAAGCTGAGTAAGATGTAAAACAATAATTAGAGTGTACATACCCAGTTTAACACCCGAAGTCATAGTTGCATGGTTCATGACCCGATATGACCGGTACATGAACCGCACATTTTGTACAGTAGCGTTACATTATTAGTACTGCTGTAATACAACATTTATAATCCGTTTTTTGTGTGTTTTTTTTTTTTTTTTTTTTACTTAAATCCTGGCTTATATTCTGTTTGATTGTATAAGATGAAAGTTCCGGCATTGTAATATGATCTAAATATGTTCGACCACCATAAAAAACATACCCCCTTTAAGTTTAAATACTTACGGTTGAGCTAAAAACAGGCTAAACCTTTTCTATTATCAGGTAACATGGTTTCTCCTTTAATTAATAAAGAAAGAGCTCAACCATAACTGTTAAATTTCTACCAATAATTTTAATGACGTAATTGAACATTTTTAACTTATTTGGTTTAATACCAAGGAGAGAAAGACATACTGTAAAATTTCCTCCACAAATGAATAGCCTACAACTGAATTACGCATAATTAAGAACGACGCGACGGAGACCAGAATGATAAAACACGTTGACGGCGTTGTCTGATTGGAGGGTTGATTTACGACTCGTGTCGCTGTCTCAGTATGTCCCGTGCCGCATCTGCCTTTATGGACGTCATTGTGGTAAACGTGTATTGTTCGGGGTAGAAAAGGTTTTTGGTAAATTAAAGTAAAAACCCTTTATTGTGCGAAAACATTGCTAAATTGTATATTAAAATGTTCGATAAGCATAGTAATGATTAAAAATTGGCTTGTCAAAATTGGACACCTCATTTTATTTCAGCCTTAGTCAATATAAAAGAAAAAGAAATAGATCACCTTGTAAAGAATTTAGAATTTTATCCTAGAATGTGAATGTTGCGTAACTATTTCTTGAGTGTTTTCAGCTACTAAAATTATTGTGTTTTTGTTGTTAAGGTAGAAGTGGTTAAACATGTTGTGTCTGTTTCAGGTATACATGACTGTTCCCATGGTGCGTTGGATTCGTGGAGTAAAACCGGTTCATTCCGGTTTGTAAGTACGATGCCTTTACGTATGTTTTGCATTATAAATACTCATTGCACTTATATACATTACAAAAAGAATATAAATAATTATTAATTGGCGATTACAGAAATATATGTTATCAAAACATCTCAATTTCGCGATGTATTGCACTTTATTAGCGTATTTCCCATATAGGGAGTAGGCTATTACCGCAGTACTCTTGGTAAAACCTGGACCCCGGACCGATTTACGTTGTCGTTTTGAGGTCCCCAGAGACTAAAAACACCACCCGTTCAAATTCACAAATATATATACAGCATATTGTACATTTATTCGAACAGGCCCGGGAACCAGCATGATCGGACTATGGAAACGGTGGTTTATGGGTGGTTTTATGTGGCACAAATTGGGTTTCCCATTTTTGGCCCTAAAAATACAACAGTTCACAATTTCTTTCCAAACAATTTTGTAGAGCATGAAAAACAGATTATTTAGTTTATTGAAGCGTTGTTACGATCCTAATAGTTACGGAGGAAAACAATTAAATCTCCATGTTGTTCTTATAGAGAATAAAACTGTTGTAGTTTGCTTGTTTGCTGACATGTTTTGATAACATTTGGAAAACTAATTGATATACGTTGTTATTTTTCAAACACAGATTTATTATGGGCTGAAAAAAACATGTGTTTAGTCTCAAATCTTTCACCTACAGAAAAACTTTCGCTTACAAACGCTAACAAAACCACAGATTTTTGTTACATCCTTCGGCGATAATTATTGATATTTGGTGCACTCGGATACTAAGTGGACATATAATCTACATGGTTCTAGCTGCGGCCAAAACAGTAAAATTTCAATTGAACATCAACCGTTTAAAAGTTCTAGAAAACCCAGCTACCGTCAAATTTATATTGTATTCCATAGTCTGTATTACTACGAAAGTTGGTGTAGCATATATATGCTATGGTTTAATGCAATTTGATGGCTTGACTATTTTGACTACAGATCAGTTTTTACCTTACATAGGAAACCTGAGCGTGTACCGGTAAATGTTACTTGCGGTACTGAAATAGTATATACTTACTATCCGCGTAGTTATATCAAATATATATGTGCAAATGCTTACACACAATGAAGTCAAAAATCTATTTTACATTTTAAATGATAACTTATTTTTGTAACTCTGAATGAAATATTAAGTTTTGAAAAATATTTTACAATGTGGAGTATTAGAACGAAAATTATTCTAAGTAAAAATAATAGACCAAATATCTTTCCTCTCATATCCGACATTTGTACAAGTAAAACGTTTTATCCAATTTGACAAATATTTATCAACCAAACAAGACAGAAAACACTCTAAACCTACAATCGGTCCACTTTCATGCCTCTTAAACTAATAAAGTTTATTTACAATGGATGTTTGCGACAAGAAATTAAAACTATTTAAAGATTTTCTTTTATTTATTTCATGGTAACTCTAAACTAATATTACAATACCCCAGGGATTTTACATGGATTACTGTGTAATCAAACTAGACTTGTTCGCCTCATGTCTGCAGGCAATAAATAGAAATGCGATCTCAGCCGACTGATGATGACGTCGATTCTTCGTATATCAAATTTCGTCAATCATAACTTCTCTTGAGAAGAAAGTAAGAGTTTTCTTTTCCATTTAGTATGAATATTTTCTCTATGTTAGTAAGAGGGTTTGTCAAAAGGAAATAATATTATAGCTTTTTAAATATATTATTTTGATTGGACTATTGATATCTTTAATTTATAGTAAGATAAATTATCAATTGGAAGAACAAGATACCATTGTTTTTATGTCATGCAAGTAACTTACTGAAAATGTGTTTAGATTTCAACCTTTTTCTACACGAGATATAACATGTTTGAGTTATGGTCCGTTAAGATCCCATAAGGGTAAAATGCATTAGGATTAAACTGTATGGTTGGAATTTTAAAATAACATTGACCCGAACATTTATTGGAGGTATAAACATGTAACATGTATAAACATGTAATAAACATGTTTGTATTGTTTTCAAACGTTTATAAAGCCAACAGCTCAGTCAGAATTTCAACAGTTTCAATGGTGTCATGGATTTGTTACCAATATTTTAAATTCGACAGAACAGTTTAGTTTTCTAACCTCACAGTTCATCGCTGGCTTTGCTTGAAATATTTCACACATGCTTGAAACGGGGCGAGTGCCGTTCTATTATTTGCCGTGGGGGTCATAAACTGTAAAAACCGTCAGGTAGGCCCGAGTGCCGTTTGACTCCCCATGGCGTAGGAGTGATTCAGGGGAGGGGTATTAGTGAAAGGGGGTGTGTTGGGCAGGATGAAACGGAGACCGGGTACAGTTCCTAACTTGGATACCCTAATTTTGATGATCGAAAATATCGATTCAATTAGTAAACCTTTCATTATTTTTTTTCATAATAAGTAAATTAGGTTAGGTTATACTAGTTTCATTTTATCCCTCAAACAAGTTTCATCCATCCTGTTCCCCTGGTAAATCTTTCCAACCCGATACCCGCCTCACCGTGGAACCGGTCACTATACCTGGACGGCACTCGCACCACCAAGGTTAAGGCTGTAAAATGACCCTCGTCAAGTTTTAGGCAATTGGCACTCGACTCTGCAATCGCCTGAGGCCTATCAGGATGGAAAACTAAAAGTTAAAAAAGCCGACCAAACTCTTTTTTTCAATATCATACCTAATTATCTGTAACACTTCGGACTCATGATTGAAATTATCTTGTTTTCGGCTGCTATGAATCTATAATTACATCCTTCACCTTTCAATGTCATCAAGCTACTCACACATTAAGGATCACACAAGGCAATCAAAAAACATGGTCATTACATTAACGAACTCTTGGCTAATTAATTAAGTCAATTCGGTTGGGAGGGATCAACCCGTGACGGGCGCCAACAGGGCTAGGAATTGTGACGGAAAATGTAGAATGTACTGTACAATGATTTGTCAAACAGCTCTGGAAGATAATGTTTAAGATATAAATAATATTTAACGTTGGCAATAATCTCTTTGGAAAAGTAGAAAATGATTCCCTTCATACAAATACACTTACTACAATTACCGTGTATACAACAATAAGAAATGAATGACGGTTTGTGTTTGAGAAATGTAATGATAATATCGTATCATAAGTAACTTTGTTCCGGGAAACTGTAAACAAACAAGAAGACTGTAATCCATTCCACGTAGGAGTTAATCTCCTTTTATTGCAAACACGAGTCTTCAATTTCGTCTTAACCATCGCAATCTACATTATAAATTTATCATTTTAAACCTGCTTCGCCCTTAGACTGAAAGATTTAATTTCTGAGAAAGGGAACTGGTTCATTCTGCCAGTATTCTGAAGAAAAATTACTACTAAATGTCTGTATGTAGCTTTTTGATTTCCCCATTACACAGGTAAGTAGGTTTACAAATTATGTAAAAGGTATAATAATACATACACCACAGCAATCATGCAGACTAAGTGAATTTCCATTTGGATTATTTGTTTAATTGTGTTTTTAGTAAAATGGCAATTAATAAGTATAAAATGAAAAAACGCCGAATTTAAAAAAAACCTGCAAAATTCATAAATAAGCAAACACTACAAGAGTTTATTTATTCTTCTTAAGAATATCACGGAATTTTTTTCCGTAACTATTTAGCGCACAACAGTGCTTTAATGTAGTAAATTATTTGTGTGTAAGGTGGCTGTGATTTTAAAATTTTTTAACTTTTTTATAGCCTACTATTTAGAAAACTTGACAAATCTATAAATTTCCTCTTAAAACAAACATTTCTTTTATAATTTCCTATTATATGGTGGAGACCCTCTGGATAAAGATATCGCAAGATTTGAAAGGTCGTTATAAATAAAATACCTACAGCTGTTTCGTGCTGCTAAGAGCACATATTCAGGTTGGAACGTAAAAACAGTTTTCTCATCCGTGAATAAGGTCTTAAGCGATTTGAACATTGTACTTTTAGGACAATCATGACACAAACGACATTTATGTATTTACAATAAAAAAAACTTGGCCAAGTATTTCGAACACGTGGTGTGTGAACGGTTACACACCTCATAATTTTTTCCAAAATACTACCGATATCACGTCAAACCCTTCTAGGCCTTTTTGAAGTAGCGAAACTAGTGGAATTTCAAGAATTTTAAAATAGCACATTAAAATTATTGTGCTACAACACGGTACAAAAATTCTAGAAAAGAACTGGAAATTCACTTAACTGAATTTGGTTTGGTGACGTAGACATTTTTTTGTGCTAGCCTAGTTTGTGTGAGGCTAAGTCAAAGTCTTGTGGTCGACAAAGAGTAAAGTGGTTCACTTCAAGTCAAAGCTACACCGATGTTGCTCCTTGGAAGATTTGAGACACAAATATATCTCAGTGTTCATATCTCATATGCCAACAGCTAAGTTATTTTGTTGAGCAATTTCAAAGGTAATTCAATTTTCCTTCTGGTGTTTTGGTTCTGGTGTCTGTGACTTGTTGAATGTAAACTCATCCGTAATTTCTATTTAATCAAAAAGTCCAAATCCTTGTTTATACAAATTAAGTATTCTAGAATTTAGTTTTTAGCTATTCAAATTAATAATATAACTTTAAAATCAGGACTATTCTGCATACAACCCCTGTTTAATTTTTCTTGTTTTTATTACCCACCAGATAAGAGTATACTGTATAAGAGTATCCCAAAGCTATCACATAGTAAATGTATGGATAAAGTATCATATAATTTCTACTTACCTAATTATTGGCAACACAAACTATAAACTATTTCGATGGTCGAAACGTGGGCAAAAAGTTATATGGCTGCCAAGGATTTCATTTCATTTCATTTCATTTTTATTAAACGGCAAACACCATTTTACAAGTGGGTTTAACAAGATTACATTATACATTGTGCATTATACATACAAACCAACGACATTTGAAAATGAGCGAAAAACAGTTTCCAGTTTAAACACAAAATCAATAAGACAATCGATAAGAAAAATCAACAATAAATAACAATAAAAATAAATAACAATATAATACATAACAATATAAATAAATAACAATCCCGTTATATTACAAATTATTATATTACAAGATATTAATATTCGAGAAGATAATCGATCAACAATAGAAATAACACAAATAATTGAAAGGAATATATCATTAAAAACTATAAAAAACAACAACAAGGAGTAACAACAATTGATAAAGATTTAAAAAAATTTAACAGGGATTAAAATATTAGGAATGAAAACGATACAGTGATAAATCTCAGACAAAAAGAAAAACTTGAATTGACAGAATAATATTGCTTGGCAGTTGGCACTTCCTCTCACTGATTGTGTGGCCCTTTAGAGGCACCACCAAAAACACACTCACTTCACTGCACATGTGGCACTTGAAGTGTGGCCCTCTAGAGGCACCACCAAAAGGACAAAGACTAAAGCTGGATCTGGTCAGCAGCCCACTTAAACACTACTCTCCTAAAGAGTGGCAAGGAAGGCCCGAAGAACTCCAGTTGAGCTGCATTTCCCAGACGAAGTAAACGGGGAACTGTGCTATGGTAAGCGTAGGCAGTTGGCTGGTGATGCTTGGAGAAGAGTCGAGATATCCGGGTGGAGACTGGGACATGAAAGTTAATCAGTTCAAGAAGTTCAGGACTGTCCACCTGACCATTGATGATCTTGAAAAGTAGTAGAAGATCAAAAGCGGCTCTTCGTGATGTAAGTGAAAGTACACCGTGTGTAAGGATAAAGGACATGTCAATTTCACTTCGTACACTGATTGAATTTTTAATGGTTTTATTGTTTTCTTCATGTAATCTAGACAAGAAAGGTGTATGAAAACATTTGACTTGTCCATCAAACGATTAGTGACATGTTATACTACCTACATGAGTAATGCATTTTCAAGTATGTTATCCTATATGGAAGTACAACTACATACCGCCGCATGAAGGTAATCCATCAGTTTGCGTGTTAAATTTATTTATTTGATCGTGGCCAAAGGCTGAGGAATAAGATTGATCATGCTTTTTTTTCTTCTTATTATTGCCGATTACTTTAAAAGTACATAATTATACACATAGCTTAGTTCATGATACGATAGATGGTTGGTTAATTGATATTGTTCTATAAAATATGCTTAAAGAAATAAGATATTTGTTTTAGCGAATTTCCCTATAGGGAAGTAGCTATTACCGTAGGTCTCATGGTAAGACCTGGGCGCGGGACCGATTTACTTTTTCATTTTGTTGTCCCCAGAGGCCAAAAAAACTAATCGTTCAAATTCATATATATATATATTTATATATGTGTCCGTTAGCGCGATAACTCGAGCAAAAATGATCCGATTTCGATGAAATTTGGTATAAACGTGTAAACCTACGTTTATTCGAACGAGTTCGCGAACCAGCATGATCGGACTATGGGAACGGGGGTTTACGGGGGGTATTATGGGGTAAAAATGGGGTTTTCCCACTTTTGACCCTAAAAATAAAAGATTTTACAATTTCTTTTTAAACCGTTTTGTAGAGCTTAAAAAAATAAATAATTTAGTATATTGAAGCGCTGTTGTATGCCTAACGGTCACGGAGAAAATTAAAAAATAGTGTAATTTAAAATTCCCATGTTATTCTTATGGAGAAAATGAAAATTGTTGTAGTTTACTTGTTTATGGATATATATTGATAAAATTTGGCAAATTTATTTATTTCATCCTATACTATTGACATATAGTCAAAAAAAACTTTACCTTTCCCGTAGCAGCATACCTAAGCACTCGTTAAATCTAATGTTATTTAAATAGGGGATAAAAATATGTCTTATTTATGGAAATATTTGAGCAAAAATGTAATAAGACGAGTTGAAATTCGCTTAGGCTGCAGGTTTGCTGCGGCGGGGGTATTTGGTTTTTCATGAATCTCTTACTGTTGCCACGAATTTATATGTGAATTTCGTTAAAATCTCAAACCTACACGAATCTAGCTCTGTTATATATTAGTATGCATTAACTAAAACAATTTACAAATTAGTTAGTTCGGTGTATTTGGAGTGTTTTTTATCATAAATGATTTCTTGTTATTACCACCTTTAAACCAATGCTATACTAAAAAAGTATTTTTTTGTAAACCGTATCTTGCCTTCTTTAATCAATAGAAAAGAGAAAAACAACTTCTGTAATATTTACAAAAAAAATAGGCGTTTTGCAATCAAAGTCTTATTCAAGCGTATTTTTTGAGCTCGTTAAGAGGATTGTGAGCTAACTGAGTTAAGAAATTCCATTATATGTAATATTTTTCATGGTGTCTCCCCTATTTATGATTGTTTTCGAATATAGAAGTGGTTTTAGGACTAGTTAAATTTTTGAATTTTCTCTCCAAACTTACTCGTTTATGAGTTACAGGATTAAGATTGAACATTACAAGCCATTTTTTTAGGTGTAACACGATGCAACTCCTAATATAAAAGTTTTGAAATCGTATAAAAACGTTTTAAAATAACATTTACATTCTAAAACAGTCATAAAATATAGGGTTCGTAAGATATAGGGGGTCATAAGAAATGACAAAGTTGTCGGACATATTAGACAATGGCGGTAATATTTTTTACAATTCAAAACCATCCCAATAAAACATCTAAAAAATAAAGGGGAGTACCCCATAAGAAGTTAACTCTATATCTCATAATAAAAAAGTAAGCTATTGGTTGACTTTATGTAAGAAACCCTGTACACAAAAGTTGTTCTTTAAGAGGGTTCCCTACCCCCACCGAAAAACTTCAGAAAACCGCTTCGCGCGGTATCATATAGCGATTCCAGTTTAAACATTTAAATTGTGAACCATACACCATTTGTATATAAAGAGTGGTTCTACTAAGTTTGCTTTTTAAAAAATGTCTATGCTTACGCAATCAAGGGCAACGACTTGTCAAAGTTAGTAAACTTTACAGTTGAATAATAATATCTTTTTTGGAATTATCGATTTTTAATAAAGCAATATTAGTGCGAAATTTAACTAAAAATATCAAATCACTTTTAGTTCCAAGAAAAGATTATTTTTTGTATGTGCAAAATGAAACCGCGTAAAACCTTGCACGGCGAAAAGTGCTATGATTCTGACGGACTCTAGCGGCCTTTATCGAAACTATTGTTTCACGGAGGGATACCAATTTTACACATTCTTCATTCATAATATTTCCCCCAAGATTTATCGGGCGGGTTTACTAGGATGGGCCTACTTCCACTGCGGAGGCGTCCTGGCGGTGACACGACCAGCAGACAGCAATCCTAGGGAATATTTTGTCGTCTTGTAGTTCCAACTAAACTCACCAGGGTCGCAGATAATTGAAAACAGTCCGAGGTAGGGAACCCCCTTAAAGATCAGACATAGCTTGAACTACCAGCTCAAAACGCAAATACTTGAAGTAATATAAAAAAAATTACAGTGAATATTAAACTGTGAAGATTCCTTATTTTCCGTGCATATTGGAAATTTATGTTGATATTAACATGTATTTGTCGTTGCACTATCGAACGTCGGCTAGTAGTAATTGAATACTTGAATCGCAATCCAAATAGAACTAGTTGTGAATGGAGTCGTTAAATCTTCTCGTTTTTATTTCGTTTCAAATTTTCCATGAGTAAACATAAATAGACAAAAATACTATTTTTGTAAGGACTCGGCCCGGGACTAGTTAACTTTTCAATTTTTATAACTGCCGAGCACAAAAAGCAGTTAAGAATTGCGAAAGATTTCTTGCCCTATGTTAATAAATAACAGGTTTATCAGGTCGCGTGATAGCTGCGAGACAACTGGTCGCTAAACGACAACGTTTCTCATGATAACACTCGCGGTAAGTGACACCTTGAAAAGTTATAGCACGGTCAGATTAGTAAACACTCTTCTTTTACGAATAAGAAACAGATTTGTTATACCTTTCCCCCCAAAACTATCAAATTTATTTAACAAAAAGATGTTGTCACATGAATCGTTGTTTTAGTGTCACCCATATCATTTTTTTAATGTAATTGTGTGCTATTTAACACAATAATATGTTTAATTTTTATAATCAAAATTGCTGGTAGGGGGTCTAAATATATACTACAATTATTGGCACTAGTACATCAATGATAAAGTATTATTATAAAATCATTTATTAATATTTAACGTCATGTAATTTTGCAAACTAAAGGTCCGAATTCGTATTTAAAGTCAGGAAACAATGTAAGGTTTTTGTACTATTAGAAAAAAATACATTTATTTCGTTATTCCGTTATTGAGTGATCTTATTTGATAAAACTATTTATAGAGAAAAATATAAATCCTTTACTTCTCAGATTCTAAAGTTCGATTTCCTCAAACATTTTAAATACAAATATGCAACACTTCTAACCTATGTGCAGCAAATCATTTCACAAAGTATATTGATGAGTCATGGTCAAAATAAACACATTTTGAAAAATAAAACTGATTACTTTAAATTGTTGGTTAAAATGTGTAATTGAGAACCATGGGTGTGTGGAATTATCTTATATTTCTTAGTTATTATTAGGAAGATAAGAAGCCAAACTATAGTTAGTTAACCGAATGGTGTAACTTGAAAATCATATGTATATTTAGTCTAGATTTTAATAAAGCCTAATATATTATAAAAATGATTCACATAACTGTTATTGACAATATGAGTACATTTAATATTGCATCAGGTGTAATATTAATAAAAAATGTCCAAGTAAAGGACATTTTTTTCTTCATATGAATATTGTTCCATTTAATACATGTAAACATTTAAAACCGAGAAACACACGAATACGAAACATTCACGGTCACTAATCAGTAAGCAGGTATTAAACACTTTTTTAAAAATTAATATTGATTGACAATCTGGAGGCTAACATATACAATGAATTAACTGTATTAACTGAATTAAGTGATATTATATAACATATTATGTTATTTATAACGCATAAATACATTTTATTAGTTCAACAAAGTCTTATAAAGTGTTCAGAATTCACAATCAACAGCGTTTTCGCAGTTACAGTTTAATCGAGTTAAATTGGTGAACCACTTCATGCACAGTTGCATGCAGTAGCAACACAACTGAATTAATTATACTGATTACACTGGAGCGTTGCATATTTCATTACTATCTCCAAGAGGCGTACCTACAGCTACTGTGCATACTAAGGCTGTATACAAGCAGCTTGACAGCATTGTAAGCAATGTTGAACAGTTAGTCATGAGAAATTGCTATTAAAATCTGGTAACATTAAATGTTTTACTAATATATCTAATGTTTCACAAAAGTATTTCAATATAGCATTACTTTTATTTATTTATTCTAGTCTGTATCTACTGTACTACTAAGCAATCAACGTACTTGAATCATGGCCCTTTTAGTATATACCAATTGTTTTTATTAGATAATTACTTTAAGTTATGGTTATTAATTAAGTTCTATCTCAAACGGGGAAAAATTCCATTTTCCTTATAAATAACTCAAATATGACTGGGTCGCATAATGTAGGAAATTAATCTTTTGTAAGATTGTTAACATGAGTTTTTGTATTCGTTACAGTTAGTTACAACAATGTAGGCCTACTTATTATTTTCGTGGTACATGCAGCCGTAACGCACAATACTACAAATAAATAGATTTTCAGTAGGCATACTTCCATAAATTTATATGCAAAATCAAAATAATTGTCATAGATATAAAAGAAACTTTGATACTAGTTGCAATAATTATCATAAATTACATCCTGGACATTTTAAAGGATTTCTAAACCTTATTTGGTTTTTTTTTTCTAAACTAATTATAATTTCAAATAATAGTTTCGCGTGTATAAAGAGTTTATTAAAATAATATTTAAAGTGAGGCTATTGTACGGGCATTACCCTTTCAGCAACCGTGCACAATTGTATTATTACGTTAATTAAATATGAACATGCAGCCATAACTCCCAATAACGTGATGATATTAGTATTAAAGTATAAAACCTATTTTTAAGGTAGACACGGTTTGAATTCACTGCACAATTTTATGCATATGATCTGTCAAAGTTAACATTTAAGAATTATAATTATTTTGTATAATTTAATATTTAATATTTTTTAATTAACTTTTAAAAAACTATATTCTTTGCACATTCATTCAAGTCTAAAAAATATAGCTTTTAATTTTGTTAGAACCAGACAAAAAGACAGCTTGCAAGAACATGTAGGGAAATGAGACGACATTTGATTGGCCAGGGCAACCCAGTGACCTGTTTTAAATAGATGGTTTTCAGCCAATAGCAGGCTTATTTTGGTCAGACAAACCTATTCAACCTTCTTATCCGGTCTCAGTTATGCTTTTTTGAGTAGAGTTAACATAATTAATTAAGGTATTTTCGTACCTTACTTCACGTTTTGAGTAAGCTTAAAAATATTTAATTTTTAAGATGCTTACATGTCCTCTTCTTTCCAGAGGTTAATTAAATATTGGTCAATGAGAATTTCAAGAAAAACCTTAATTTATAAATAAGAAGAGCTATTTTCTTAAGAATTTAAGAATGAATTAAGGAAATCTTGTTTTAAACTAAGATATAAAATATTTTAGATTTTATTATTTTAAAGAGATTATTATTTTTTAAATTTATATCTACCAGCTATGTTTTGGTATTGAATCAAATTTTTACACTTGAAATCTTAATAAGTTGTTTAAAAGCTTTTACATCATGTAGTATGCAACAATCTATCTATATATTAATAGGCAAGCATGTTTCTTTAAAACCTTTTTTCTCAGGTCGTGTGCATCGTAGGGAAAATCTACGCATACTGTTAGAAAGACATTTTCCTGTAGATGTGCAGAATCCTTTTAAAAATTAAAATAGGCTCAAAAATAAACACAAAAAATGAATTTGAAAACTTAAAAAAGTTAACATAGGAGTTATGGGTTGCCATGATGGTGACAAAATAACAACAAAATATAAACAGAAAATCAAAACAAATTCCTATCACATGTTTTATTTACAGTGTGGGGTTAATACTGTACATTACATAGTGTAAGAAACGGCCATGTGGCCCTAACTTTGCCTGAATAAATAGAGAATTTTTCATTTAATTTATTATTTTTTCATTTAATTTCATTTACATCATTTTCATTTTCATTTTTGGTCGAGTTTCCGACCACTGGACGACCTCTAGTTTTTAAGTAAACGCTTCGTTACTTGAAACCCCTTTCCTTATCAGTTGATCTCTTAAACACTTTAACACAAAGGACGTCAATATTTTGTGTTCAAAGTAGTTCATTTCTTCTATCAATTTTTCTCTTTAATTTGAAAATAAGTTTAATAATCTCATACGAATTCGACAATATAAAAGATATTAGTGTTTACATGAATAATATCTTTTATTTTAAAATAGTTGTTTAGCCTCCGGATTACTGTATTATACTTAAAATGGTTTACAATACCTGCATATAGTAATCCTTTGTTGCTGATTTAGGCAACTAGTTTCGGTTCTTGTTTTGAACCATCTTCAGGCCTCAAGGTGTCAAGTGATCACTTCATTCGAAGGTCGTTAACAGAGTTCAATAAATAAAACATATACAAAACACGATACACGGAACGGACACACATTACAAAAAACACGAAAAACACGAAGGGACATTGACAAACGATCGTGACCGGGCTGAGGTAATTTGAGTCTAGACATTACCTCAGCCCGGTCACGATCGTTTGTCAATGTCCCTTCGTGTTTTTCGTGTTTTTTGTAATGTGTGTCCGTTCCGTGTATCGTGTTTTGTATATGTTTTATTTATTGAACTCTGTTAACGACCTTCGAATGAAGTGATCACTTGACACCTTGAGGCCTGAAGATGGTTCAAAACAAGAACCGAAACTAGTTGCCTAAATCAGCAACAAAGGATTACTATATGCAGGTATTGTAAACCATTTTAAATATCTTTTACGTTAAAATATTCTGAGGTATTTGGAAGAGTATGAAATACGTAGGTTAAACGGACCGTAAAGAAAGGGAAGTATGTATAAGTGGATTTGAGATTGTAATGACTCTTGTCAAGATGCTAAATCTGAGTGACAATCACAAGCAGATGATAACAATACCTCCCCTTTCTATGTTTCTTTCTCTCCCTCATTCTTTGAATCTAGTTTTCTTTAAACTCCTACCTCACTTAAACTCCCTCTTAAATACTCTTGCTGGAAACTAACAACTAGCAATTGTAGTCATAATTTGTGTAAAATATTGTCAATTTATTAATTATAATTAATTGAATGTGTAGGTTGAAAAAGTCAATGCGTAATTTTTACAAAGAAGCTGTAAAATCTCAGAAACTATTCGATTTAAAGAGATCAATAAATGGTAGGATGAACTTCAACAACTTTTTTATATATTTTTTTATGCGTTTTCCCACTTTTCAAATATGGGCACCATTTTCAAATATGCCAGCAAAGTTTTAAATGTCTAATAGAACACCCTATATTTTATGAATGTTTTTGAATTAAAGATGCAATTTTATGATTTTGGTATTCTTGGAATTTTCTCTCCAAAGTTACTCGTTTAAGAGCTGATAAATGAGAAGAATTTTGACTGTACATTTTAACTGTGTATATAAGAAACTATTAGCTTTAGAAAAACCCTTTTATGGATAACTTCAACTAAGTTTTTGTGACATAAAAGTATAAATTCAAAATTTTCAAAAATTGCTGATATTTATCATATCACCCGTTTTGTACTCCTAACAGACAAAAACTATATTACTACATGGAATGGATTTTATATATGATCGAAAACCATTACAGAGCAATAGTGTTACCCATACATCAAGCAAGTGCGTCTTTGATATTGTTTGAGTGATGATATTATAAATGCAAATGAGGTCTTGCCACAAGGGTATAACAAGTATGCGGAACATGTGTTGACTGTTTCAAATTGGCAAACATGCTACATCATTCTACCGCGGCTTTATATCAGTTTACCAACCAATATATACTTTCAAAGGGTAATAACAAGTTACTAGTGGAACCCCGTCGAAATCGACGGTTAATCTTGAGGTTTTATGTAAATTCAGCTAACTGCGTTTGATAGAGTGAAGTCATTAAAATCTTAGTTATATGAAGGGAGGATAAGCAATAATAAGTATGACGATTGTGTTCCCTAAAAAACGTGATTGATGAATTCGTTTAACACAATATTTCCTACCTTTCTTTTTATCGGCTTTAGGTTGCCCAAAAGGTTTTTTAGGAGTCTTATAATTGTTTGTTCATGAGTTTGTTTCATACCAAAGCCACTTTCACTATATGGGAGAATTAGTTCATATAATTAGTCTATCATGTTACGGAAAGAGTCAATATTTATTACTAACCACTAATTCCATCTGCTTTAGGAAAATCATTCAGATTGTATCCGGATTTATAAGTAAATCTTCATCTTTTTTTATAAAAATATCTGATTCTCGAGAAAGCAGTAACATTCTTACTTCGATCTCAGCAATTTTAAATCCTTCTCCTGCCACATCGACCCATGTATTTAATCATCCTGTTCTCATTATAACTTATGGGGTAGTTTTGCCTTGGCCATATAGATCACATAAAGCTGTGCATGTATTTCGTGGATTGGAATGAACCATAATTGTAGGAAATTTTATCACAAATCTTGAACATTTGCGGAACCAAATCCATAACCTAGTCCAGCATTGGTAACAAATCATGCAAATGCGATGAGATGTGATGACACTGTTGTGTTTCCGAATGTTTTGTATGTAGTGAGGTTTAGATGGGTGTTCAACCTAGCTACATGTGTACATCAAAGTAAAAACTGTGCACACATTTTTTTTAAATACCTGAATTGACATTAGTTCGCCTACTTTACCAAAACCATAGACTTCGTAGTTAGTCTATTCCAAAACTTGAACACAGCTCTCATCCTCAACGTACTCATCTATGACACAATTTTCAACCCGATTATCAAAAACTGTTATACCAATAAATGAATCTCAGGTGTTCTTTCTTGAATTTAAAAATAAATGGTGATTGAAAGTAGGGAAAAAAGGCAAGTGCCAACCTTACAATATGTATAAGCTAACCCGACAAGGAATAGTTATATGTTCCTTTGAAATTGATAAGTCACACTTATTTCATAATTTAAAATTTTCTAAGAGCAATAAAGCATAGATTTTTGAACAAAACATTTCAAACGTATCATAAATTCATCATTTTGTTGAAACTATAAAAAACTTGCCATGCAGTGGAGAATCCATTTCAAATCATAAATAATAATGTAAACATTTAATTTTGACAGTTTCAGTAGACCTTTGAATACAATTTTAATATTAACAGCTGGTTCATTAAAAGTAGTGTAAAATTATCCATATGGTCGAAATGTAAACAAAATTGCAGATTGAACTTTAAAGGCCTCTGGGGCAGATCCCCAAGGAAATTTACATCTTTTCTCTTTAGGTCTCACCTACAGACCAATACCTTTCTTTAGACACCCCTACCAAGTTTCTACGCCCAGCCGTTCTCTCAAATTAGCTGTGACAAAAACCTCGTTTTCCTCCATAAGAATAACATGGGATGGGAATTTAAAGGCCAATGGGGCAGAGCCCCGAGGGAATTCTCCATGTTTCTCTTTTGATGGCTCATCTACAGACCAGGACCTTTCTTTAGACACCTCTACCGAGTTTCTACGCCCAGCCGTTCTCTCAAAATAGCTGTCACAAAGAAAAACAGTTTCAAATTAATATATAGATTATTAATTAACTATGAAGCATATTTATTATACGGTTTAAGTATACGTTATTATAAATGTTATTTTAGAAATCGTAGACATAGTGATCCGTAAGTAAGTACAAACAATTCAGATATAAGTTTAATGGTTAAAAATAACCAAAACAAAGCAGAAAATGTTTTGCACAAAACGCCTCGTTAGCAAACAATGGTTTTATATCTTTAAATTTATACAATTTAGGATATCTTTAAAGAAATTTGTACACAATAAAAAAAAATTACGTAAGCACTCATTAAACATATGTTTTGTCTCAAAATTGCAGCTATTTTAATTTTATACCTATATACTTTTGGACTTATAATTTTATACAGGGTGTGTCGTAACTCTCTAGCAAACTATAAAGGTATCTTTTCAGAGGTAATAATAACTTAAAAGTTCGATCGAGTTATGAAGCACTCTGTGTATATTTGTTGCATTCTAATACATTTTGTTTTCTCCTGTCATAACCATTAAATTGCACACTATAAAATTATCCCCAAAATGAGAGACACATGACATCTACGCTTTCACACTTCTGGATATAAAAAAGCTTATAATTTAAAAATACGAATATAATATTACGTATACGTGCAGTTTTAAACTCAATGGTGAAAACAAACATATATTTAAAAACATGTATTATAATAGTATATTGGTATCAATAATTTTACTATAAAGAAATATTCTTATTGGATAACAGTAGATTTATTTATGAGACTGCTTATAGACTACATATGCTAGAGAAGAATAAATAGAGAAGAACCTTGAATGAAGTTCTTCATTGTTGAAAACTTCACGATACAAAAGATAGTGATAAAACACTTTGACGGCGTTGTCTGATTGAAGGGATGATTTATGAATCGCTGTCTCAGTATGTGTCTTTCCGCATCTGCCTTTATAGATTGCACTGTGGCAAAATTATACTGTTGGGTGTCGTTTGTGGTAAATATAAGTGTATTTAAGCAAAAGTGTTATTCAATTGTTCAAATTCAGAACAATTTTAACTGCATAAAATCTTTACAGTATCTACATTAAACATGGACTTGTATTTAATGGTTTTTATACAAGCCTGGTAATTTAAGTGAATTTCCCTATAGTGAAATAGCTATTATTAAGTAGCACTGTAAAACCTGGACACAGAACCGATTAACTTTTTCATTTTTATGTCCCCAGAGATCAATAATAATACTCAATTTTCGTCCACATATTCGAGGTCCAAAAACGCAAAACCTCAAGCATTTTAGGTCCGGTTTTGATAAAATTTGGCTTGAAGGTATAGTGTTTTTTGCAAATTTTGACCCTAAAACATGAAAATGCCCAATTTTTATTGCAGCCATTGTTTTAGAGCTTATAAAAATAAATAATTTTGTATTTCGAAGCGTTGTTTGCAAATTACCTTAACGTTACGGAGAAAAGAAAAATGTACATTTAGAACTAACTAGTTTGTTTGTGGATGTCTGTTGATAAAATTTGGCAAATTTATCTAGTTCATTCTATAGGCCTACTATAAACATTTGGTACAAAACACTCTTTTTACCTCCTCTGTAGCATCATACTTAGGTCCTCCTTAAATCTAATGTTATTTAAATCGGGACTAAATATGGCTTGTTAATCGAAAAACTTTGGTAAAAATCTAATCAGACAAATATAAATTTGCTTAGGCTACGTACACATGGGAGCGTTGCAACGCGCGTTGTAACGCGCTTCAGATAAGCCTTTGCGTACACATGACAGCTTTGCAACGCGCGTTTGAGCAATTTTGTCTCATAGCATGTCTCGGCATAGCCATAAAAGTCGAAAAGGTAGTTTTTACTAACTTTTTGTAAGGGAGTTGTACTATATAAGTTAGATATAAAGAAAGAAAAAAAATCAAAATACCCTCGTTGCAGCTTAATTTAATATTTCAATTATAAAATATTAAATTAATGACTTTTTTTGCCTTTTTGGACATCAAAATGGAAAAAGTAAAGCGGCCCCGGGTAATTGTGCCGGGGAAAATTCATTAAGAACACTTTTTACATGAAAGTTTAACTCGTATGTTTTTTCTTTGTAACCTAATCGAGGATGCTAATTGCTTTATTTAACGAAAGTTAAAGTCTGTCTAGCACCTTGTGAGAGCATTGCTAGGGATTAGATTTTAACAGAAGAAATCATCGTGATTACCATAAGGTATTTTATATAGAAGTACTCAGTAAACATACATAAAACCTACTCCCCTCTACTCCAAAACGCGCGTTACAACGCTCACATGTGTACGGTCCCATAAGAACCTTCGTAGCTCGAGGCGCGATGCTAGCGCGCGTTGCACGATGAACCTCTGAGGCGCGCGTTGCAACGCGCGTTGGCCGAAGCACTGGCGCTGCATGTGTACGCACTCATTTGACTGATGTGTTTCTAGGACACGCGTTGCAACGCGCGACACGTAACGCGCGTTGCAACGCTCTCATGTGTACAGGGTCTTATAGTCTGCAGTTTTTTTTTTTTGCCAAATCCGTTATCTATGTTTTCAACGAAAAGTTCAAATGGTACGATAACTTCTAATTATACGAGAGAACAACACAATATACATAAATTTGTTCAGCATCTTACTCATCATTTATCATTATAGGATTATAAAACATTATTGGACAATACAAAAAATATCTCCGAAATAATATTCGTTATTAATTGTTTTTTCTGTTTCAGGTTAATATGCCACTTTGTCCTGTGAAAATTTGAATTCGTGAGTTAAAAGTTTATTTAAGGTTGTATTTAGGGCGACTTTTATATTTTCATTTTATAGTTAGTTATTGGATATTTTTGAATAAAAGGTATGATAAGCTCATGGACATCGCCTATTATAGTAATGAATCAATCATATTCATCTATATAGTTCCGTACGACATTATATTGCTTTACATATATTCAAGCCTGCTTATAACTAAATATACTGTGATATTTTAATAAATGTATCTGTGTAGTTTAAAATGTTTTTGGGACCAGTATGCAGTAGAATGGTTGTTAGAATGTATTTCCTAGAACATATTTTTAGAATGAGTAAATAAACAACTTTACATGACCTCATAAACTTGCATATTAAAATTTTGCACTTTATGACATCATCAGTAATAAAGACAGCCAACTTAAGTTGAACGCTTCAGCAATTAGTGCTATAAATGGTAGTGCATTGTCAGTTAGTTGCGAACTATGTTCTCGTATTATATGATGCTTTCATCTAGTATAAATTTATACTAAAATAACTTATACATCCATATTATTCTTATACGAATACTGCACATTTTGTATGTCAATTATATGATAGTTAAATAATTAAATTTTGCCAAACGAGTGGTTTTACTTCTTTACCTACTAAGACTGACTATCGGATTAGTTTCTCAATAAATCAGTTGATATGCCTCTTAAATAAATCATTTCTCATAAATTGACAGAGTACTTACTATTAGTTTGTCGCAGGGACAAATTAAATACTATTTTTTAAGTATATTGTATTTTATTATGGCTACCGTAAACTTTATTTCGATATCCCAGTGACATTACATGGAATAATGTGCAATATAACGTCAATTTGTCGTCTCATGTCTGCAGGTAATAAATAAAAATGTGATCTCAGCCAACAGATGATGACGTCGTTTCTTCGTATATCAAATCTTCTCAATCGTAACTTATCTTGTGTTGGAACAAAGAGTTTCATTAGAATTATTGCATTTGAGAAGAAACCAAGATAAAAAGTGTAGGCCTATTATTTTACTGGTTAAGATATCAGTACTCGGACGTTTGACAAAATAATACAATTGCAAGGATAACATTGCTGTCATGATAAAAAAGCGAATTGCAGAATTGACAGGCAGTCTGTATAAGAGTCATGAGGTCCTAAGTTTGTTCAGTAAAATTGTGCACATTATTTCAGGCTGGACTTAGGGGTGGCGAAAATATCACTTAGTGTCACTGTTATTTTAAAATGTCCCCACATTTTCCCACATTTAATGAATAGATGAAGCACCAGATAGACCTACTTAAAGTCTAATCCTAATTATCAAACTTTTAGCAACAAAAACTTTTAAAGCTTTCGACAGCTGTTAATAGTCGAAACGTGGGTAAACTAGTGTCTTATCAAGGCTAGGTCTATACTACTAGGCCTATTTTACTTGTATCCTAATTGAGTACAAAGATTCTTTTCCTTTTCAATGACATTTCTTCATGAAGTATAATACAATAATGGCTTATAAAGATTAAATCTGTATCTTGGAAATTTAGTAATCTACAATGTATACCTCAGTACTTCGCAAGTATTTAATTTTAAAGACATAATATGACGAAACATTTAAAATCTAAAAGGTTAACGCTTTGTGATGCCCGATAAAGAAGTAAAACTACACGGGGCCGATCCATCGTATAGCCGCATGTAGGTACTCCATCAGTTTGCGTGTTAAATTCATTTATTTTATCGTGACAAGTGGCCGAGGAATAAGATAGATCACACTAATTTTGCTGACATTGAAGATAACTCTAAAAGTGTACATAAGTAACTTGTAACACAAAATGTATTGATAGGGAGGTTGAAATGATATGTTAGATATTTGTAAACAATTTCTAGTTCTATGATATTTATTTTGAGTTACTTCACTTAGTTTTTGGTCATCGACAAATAACAAATGCTTTCAACCTAATTTTAATTATAACTAATGTATTATTCATGCGTTAGCTCAAAAATCCCTTACGAACTCATCGGCAAGTATATTATGTATTTACCCTTAGTTTTCTTGTTGATATTGTTGGTATTTACCAACTTTAAATTTATTGCAAGTAAATGTAACGACTCCTTTTAAACCTTGGATTGTCTTCTTAAATCTTTTAGTAAATCGCGTACTTAAATATTTACTCTCAAATGGATGATGGTCTAAGGGAAAGAGAACTCTTGTTTATACGTTAAGTAGGCCGGTTATTTTACATATCAATCCAAATATTTTCAACTAATACGTACTGTTACATTTATTTTCTCCCAACACACACTGACGAGCGTGTAGAGATGAGTCTGCTACTATGCTGGTTACTAATGACGTCATTTAGCTACACGCACGCTCCGTCACAGCTGACAATTTGATTGATAGGATTTCCTGGTGACATTCAAGATTACACGCATGACTAATACTGCTTACCTGGAGAGTCGTACGCCGCATTGTGGTAATTATTAATGGGGTTTGTTTAAATTAGAAGTGCCAAAATCTCTTTTAAGAAACTAAAATATTTTATTTTCCATCAATAGGGAAACTATTTGATGTTTGGGGGTCAGAGCAACCATTATCGTTACGAGTTTAACTTGTAAGCAAATTAACAGTAACAAAACATTGATTAACAAGAGTCTATGTGATATACTATACTTTTTGTTATGTTTAATAATTTTTAAGCAAAATAATTCACGAAACTAAAACTTATCGTATTTCCCTTTATATATTATCGCTAAAGTAGATCTAAACAAGTTTTTAAATGAATAACGAAGGGTGTTTTTGTTTTTCATTTATTACTCGATGGATATAGTAAAAAACCAATTAAAAGTAAAGTAGTAAAAATAAATCACCTTATCACCGCAGTAAATGTACTGAAAACAATATTTTCTCTGTAGTTTAGAAAAGAACTAACCCTCTTTATAGTGATTTCAAATCTATGATCATCCGACAACTCTCTAGGTAAATTACTTATAATAGCAATGACATAAATAAACTGAAAACTTTAAACTAAAACCCATACACACAACACATCTTAAATTTCACACAAACGTATTTAAAGCATTATTATTGTATACATTTTATTACCACCAAATATTGCATTGGAAGTTCACTATTGGTTGAGAAGGTTGAAAATGTGTGATCTATAGCATCGTTACTGCTAGTCAAATAAGTAGAAGCTAAAGAGTGCTATAAATGACGCAGTGAGGTTAACAAGCCATCTACGAAAGACGGGTTGTACCATTAATAGTGACATAAATCTATATGGCTCAATATTAAATGATTCATGGTTAGTAATAACAGTTTTACAACAAGTAAGGCAACTTCATTTCAAACAATATAAAAGGTAGATAAAAAAATTATACGACGGTAAGGTACTTTCGTTTATTGTTGCTATTTTAAAGCAAACTTAATCTTAATTAATATATTTCAATTTATAGAATTTAAATATGTCATATATTATATTTCTTTTCTATATTGGTAAGTTACTAAATTATTTCTTGCAAAAACAAATGCATCCTAGCTTTATATATAGATATTACAATGCAAATCCCTAAATAAAATAAATCCGCGACATTAGAGTGTAAAATGTATTATGAAAGAAATCTTTGTTAGGCCTACTGCTTTAAAAGAAATAAAAGTATGACAATAGTCAAAGGTATGACTTAGTGGATTTGAAATTGTAATGACTCATGTTTACAGGGCTAAATCTTAGTGACAAGCACAAGCTGATGATTACAATTACCTCCCTCTTCTTCTTCTTCCTCTCTCCCTCACCCTCTGTCTTTAGCTCCCCTTCATCTCCCTATCTCAATTCGTACCTCACTAAAACTCCCTCATAGGAACTAGTACAAAAAAGGTATTATATTTTTCTTGAAAATTTCATATCGTGTCAACCCCTAGTTTACAAAGATAATATGTCATAAGATGTAACATATTTTAGGCTAATTTCGATTAACTCAAATTTGACTAGTTGTACATATAATTTTTTTATGTTAGTAGAAACTTAAATATCAGATTACTTGATAGAAAAAATATATTGGTTATTTTGGTTGATTGTAATTTAAAAAAAAAATGAAAATAACTAAATTAAATGATTGGTTGGTTATTCATTGTAGATCTTATACTTATTTTACTATGGTGTAACACCTTAAATTAAGTTTTGTGTAACCTTTTTGTGTTGGTCAACTTTAAAATCACACAAAATATTCTTAAAAATGCAAAGAGGTAGATTTTTAAGGAAAGTAGTGGATTCTTGAATGTTAATAGAAACGGATTAACTCCAGCGAGGAAGCTTTGAAAATTACATCTGGATTGTTTGCTTACCGCTCAGAATAAAATTGAATTTGTCCAAGACGTAAGTAGTATAGTACCAATCTTGTAAACAATCTAAGTCACTGAACACCTCTCGTATTTTATTTGATTTGATAATTTTTATTTGGTCAAATAAAATACAGTTTAACTAAACTATTATAATTATTCCGATTAATCATGTGTTCTATTTTTATATTTATAATTAAAACATGAAAAAAACATGTTTATAATGAGTTTAATAAAAATTGTTGGTAGAACTTTCTATAAAACAAAAACTAAATGATTAATGTGTGAAAACCCAGGGTGGTAACTAAGGATGTTCTGAACGCGAAACGATTGAATTATATTATTACATCAAACCAACGGTAGATTACATATAAAAACCACCGTTTTAAGAAATTTGAAATAGATTATGCCTGTCTTGAGGCGAACAGTAGCAATCATTATATTTTTACAATGAATTTAATAAGTTGAGTAGAAAATATGATTAACCGTTTGTATGAATTCACTCCGAAACTTCTTACAGTTTTGTATATTTCTGTCGTTCAGGGGCTGAGTCTTATGAATAGAGCTATTGATAATACAGTATTTTTATTCATACTTAGTAATTATTATATTATTATTAATAGTTAAATACGAAAGCATCTCCTATTTTTGCCATTCAACACAAACACTAACAAAGATATAAAATAATAATTGATCTGAAGCTAGTTCATTAGAATATATTATCCATACTCAAAGATTGACGATCACCGTTGCATAATATAAACGAATTTTTTTATATTAATAAAATATAAGCAATATGGTGTTTTCATACAAATTTGAGAAATGTATTTGAATATGAAGTTTGGCGTTGAACAGATATGAACACATTGTGTGATGAAAATGTGTCCGAGGCAACCATGTTGTTGAATGTGTTCTTGATTTCAACAGAAGCTTACAATATTATTTTGGAGTTTGGTTTTCTGCTGGTATTAATAACATATATCTTCCGAAAATGCATGAGGTGTGCTTAAACTAGTGCACTATTGATGCAGATGTCAAAAATCACTTTATAGTATTTTATATTTTCAAATTTTTCCATGAGTTAAAATTGATTTCGTTTTGTTTTCTAAAACTCTATAAAAAGAGGGGTTAACCTAATTCATAGGCCAATGGGGTATTTTATACATTAATATACCAGAATATACATAATCAAAAACAATAATATCACACATTATGTTGAGCTTTTACATCCTTAATGTAAGTGCATCATTCACAATGTTTGACTGAGAATATTAGTGGTTAAAATATACTTTAATATAGCACAAGAGCAATGCAATTATAACTGCATATATATATGTTATAATTATTAGTAATTACAACTGGAGGTAATGAGTTTTCAGGCATGTCGACTTTTGTAAAGTCAAACATGATCAATAACGCTACCAATGCTTAAATGTCTATAATAACATGACTTTTCAGAATTTTCTATTGATATTTAAACTTGGGTTTACAAGTTCTAACACCACTTTATATTATAATCTTCATACACGCCTTTATTTTATTAAAAACATTACAAAGTTACCCAAGTTCTAAAAATTCTTTCCATTAAGGTAAAATACAGCATTATTTTTAAAGTGTTGTTATGCAAATATCACACCAAGGAGCAATGTTGTGTAGGATGTAATGGTTAAGGCGTTTGATGAAGCGATGTTGTACGCTCTCTTAACTTTTAGCAGCATTTACCCAAACAATGTACATGGCGTTTACAGTTTATCGTGTGTTAACATTTTATTGTGTCTCCTTTATTCATACCGTCGGTCTAGCTCGAACACAGGCTTCCCCCCCCAAAATAAAATAATAAACATAGAAAATAAGGCAGACTGTTATGTTTTAACTAAATAAACGATATAGTACGTTCAAAATATATTTGATAAAGTTCAATGCTATAATTTTATTATATAAAATATTCTTGCCACCAAAATATAGTTAAATCTCTTAATAACAACACGTTGCTTAACAAATTATGAATATTTTAGGAAAGAACAGGACTTTTTACACGCAGCTGAGTTGTAATCTTTTCAACACTGATTAGGAAGTTGTGCCAAACTTGAGTTATGGATTTGCACAACTTTGTTTAGAACTGTGGTTACGTTTCTTGAGTTACATTCAGTTATATTTAATATAAGACAAACATTCCTATGTTTTGTTAAATGTTTTGCTCGCCTAACCGTATTTTTTACCCTCAAAAGCCGTTTTATTTGTGTAAGAATAGTAATATTTCACCTAATCTAATATTAAATCAAGAAAGTATGTTGACAATGCATGAAATTTTTAGTCGGCCTGAATCTTCACTCGTAAAATGTATTAAGTACTGTTGTTAAGCAAGACGTAATAATATTGTTGTAAAACTAATATGCATTTATAGTATTCTTAACTGATAAGAAAAGTATTACTATACGTAATATACTTTTTCATGGTAGAATAACATTACAGAGCTATTGTGTTACCTATACATCATTTAAGCACGTATTTGATATTGTTTGACTACTGATATCAGATATGCAAATGAGGTCTTGCCACAAGAGGATAACAAGTATGCAGAACATGTGTTGACTGTTTCAAATTGGCAAACATGCTACATTATTATACCAAAGCGTATATTCTGTTTATCACAAACTTATAGGCTTGTATAGTGTGTTTGTGAGATAGAATTAATAATTATAAAATGTGTGGCTCTTAATTATGATGTAATGATATTCTGATATATTAATTGAAAGCGCTTCCTAAGAAGATAATTCTTAGTTCTGATTAGTAAAAAGTTTTGTACTCGACGGGATTGTTATATATTTTTTGGTATGATTAAAATAGGAACACACTGTTTCTTTTTAGCTAGACGTTTTTTAGTTGTTTTCATCATAGATTAATCTTTTCTTCTTACATATGATTACTTTTAAAGGTTAGGTCTTCAATCATATACAGTAGAAAGATTATAAATGTTGACACTTATAGAAACAGAAGTTGTTACTGGAAAAAATATTCTTCGGGTTATCGGTGATTGATGAGGTGGAGAAATACTATCAGTTACATTTTTATTTTAGAAAATATGATCAGTATTTCTTATGCCAGGTCACCATTGTAAATCAATTTGTTATTGAAAATATTTTACATCGACAAAATTGTTTTTGCTTAATATCTTGTCAAACTCGAAACAGAAATATTATTCTAGTTCTAATGTTTTTTCTTTTTGTCATTTTGAAAATAAATTGTGCTCTTGAATGAGTTATTTTTTCTGGCCATGGAGCACCGGCCGAATTTTCACCTGGGTAATTAAAAGTTCCAAAGATAGACTAGGGAAGTAGAGATTGAAGTTATTTCGTTACCTGTATCCAGGATTTCTGGAACCTCATATGAATATGTATTTTGTAGATTGTGCTTTGTAAACATTACATTAATAAAATGTTGTCATTAGTCCTATCAAGTTGTGTTCACCGTTCCGGTATTGAACTCCAAACACAATTATTGAAATGAATTCGTGTGTTGTTGATTTATTATAATATGTTTGGTTGTGCCGTAAGTTACGTACTCGGGTAATACTTACTTAGACTTAGACACATCCATTATCTATGTTACACATTTTATATCTCAATGTTGATAGAATTATTGATTATTGATTAAATTAGTTAAGTCAATTGAACTTTTCATGAAACGACTAAGTCACATTTTTATGATTATCTGTTCCCAACAGTTTATCTTATATAATATAAGGATGCAGCCAACGTCGTTGAAGATTCTTCAATTTTATCACAAAGCAGTAAATTTAATAGCATCGTCAGTTTGTTTACAGTTAGCATTAAAGAGCAAACGACTGCCCTCTCGCAAATGTAAGTACTTCAAACTAAATAGATTATCGATTAACTAGGTATATGTTACACACCATCACTTGATGAAAGGGCCAATTTAGTGGACAATAACATTATTGACACAAAGCCACATGATAGAACCACTTAGTCTTCTCTAACTTATATTACCTAAAGCTCTAAGTTCGTATTAATAGTAATTGTTAATAAAAGCTTCTACAGTAGCCTAAATTAGGATTGATTTTTTTGTTTAAACAACTTTCTTTACCTATTAACAAAACAAAAATCTTATAATTCTTTGTATTTGTAACTAAATATAAATATAACAGTATCTAGGTGTTTAGTGTAAACATTATAGGAAGTGAACTTTCGTTAGCTTAATACAGAAAAATTGTGGATGTAACTAAAATGAATATTATTAATTGATTAGTAAACAGTTTTACGTATACGTTTGGCAATATCTAAAAACTAAATAGTTATTAAATAAAAAAATATTTATCCCACACCACTTTATAAATTTAAATGAATGAATTAAATCTCTAAATGAAAAAATATTATTATATTAGGTATTATTAATCTACTAGAAATCCTTATCAAGCAGTTAAGCCTAAGGTTTTGTCTTTACGGGAACTAAAATACAAGTTGACAGTCAATGACGAATCATGACAACTACATTTGGGTTCATTCACCGAAGACGTGTGAGAAAGCAGAGGTTTTCAGGTCAAAGGACAACGCCCTCTGTATCATCAATCTCTGTCAATCAATGGAACTAGGGTTGAACCATTTATTGTCAAAATCATACAACGCAGTATCGCATGATACGATTAGGGGTTTGACTGGTGCCATACCACTCAACCTGCTTATTGAAGAAAGGACGAGGATTTAGGAAGACAAGGAGGTGGGTATGACTACAGTGAAAAGCAAGAGTGTCAGAAGAGAGGAGTTACATTACATGAGGGGCAAACGAGCTGGGGGCAGCGTTAGGAATAAATGTAATCGCACGGATAGTGCCAAACTTAATAGGAACCAGATTGGGTGCGGTATGTCACAGAGCATGGACATTTCAAGGCAAATTTGATGAGATTTAACTTAGTGGAAAAGGAAGTGTGAAGATGCGGAGAAATAGAGACTGCGAGTCACATATTGATGAATTGTCCACTTTAGGAGGCAAATTGGAGAGAACAGAACAGGAAGAAGTCTTGGATAGGGAAGGCCTAGAGTTTAGAAAATAAACCTTGGTAAGTGACAAGGAAAATTTGAGACGTTTAGGAAAGTAGCTAGAAAAATAGGAAGAACCAAGGATACATGCATTCTTTTAAATGGTAAAAAAATAAACAAACAAAAACTAAGAAAGAACAGTAATAAACTTCCCCAAGAAGGGGAGAGTAAAGGTTAGAGCGAAATCCAACGATTCCTAACGCTTCGGGGTGGTTGAGGGAAGGGAGTCTTGCTCTTAGGGTTTTGGACACATAGGCTAATGTGTCTGGACTAGGATTGAAAGTGAGGGAAGCCTCAGAAGAAAGAAGATTTTCATGGAAAATTAGCCTGGCAAATAAATCCCAGACTTAAACCAGGGTTTGGGGTAGGAACGTGGGGCTTTAGTTTATCATTTATGTTATCGTCGATTAATTAAAAGAGAATCTTTTACTGACTTCCACAAAAAAGAACTGCAAAAACGGCATGTAAACTGCGAACTTAATTATACCTTTTACCATCTCCACCTTGTATAAATTTTGAGACTGAACATATAAAACGTAACAGTATGTGTGCCTTGATAAGGAGTTAAAAACTACACGGGCCGATCCATCGTATAACCGCATGTAGGTACTCCATCAGTTTGCGTGTTAAATACATTTATTTTATCGTGACCAGTTGCCGAGAAATAAGCCTGATCACGCTACTTTTGTTGCAATTGAATATTATGACTCCCTAAGTGTGCATTGTTTGTATCACAATACGATTGATAAATGGATTGAAATCGTTATTCGATATTTGTTCTATAAAGCTTTTTTTCTAAATTAATTATTCATGGGGTCTATTTTCGTAGAATAATAAAAATAAACCACAAATAACTGTCGCTACATATGTCTATGTGCTATTTGAGAATACCTTAAGCCTAAACTTATTATGTCCTCGTTTATATCATAATGTGTTCGTTATCTACAACAAATTTTTAAGAATGTAATTTTTCGATGTATTCAGATACAATTTTCATTAAATTCGGCTAACTTTAATTAATACCAAATAGCAAGACTAAGTTTTTTCTTTAGTTTGTTTTTCCAATAGCACTTTCCTTTGTATATTACCGTTAGTAAAATCTCAATAGAGTATACCACACAAGGAAGTACGTACTCTAAAATAAAACGCTCTTTTTCCATTTATGTTGGGATTTCTTTGTGGCACACACAATAACTATCTGATGAATATTTTTTTTTTAATTGATAGTCTAGACGGATTTTACAGAACCCAGTTGTGTTTATTTCTTAAAATATTCTTATCCTGCTAGTAGTAACTGAATAAACAGAAAAACCAAATAAAAATTGTTTAGAAATTCTGCAATAAATACAAAATAAAAAGTATGTGTAAAAAGTGTCGGTAAAGCATTTTTTTAGATCCTAATCTAATACATGCATATTGCTACTTTAAGCTGTTTTCAATAGAAACTGACAAGACTGAACATGTGTCAGCTACCCGATCACTAATGACGTAATATAATTACACGCACGCTCTGTCACAGCTGACAACTTGATTCATTAAATTTTCTGGTGACATTCAAGATTACACGCACGACGAATGATTCTAAATTGACGAGTTGTACTTCATCTTGTAGTTGCTTTTGTAAATTGTAAATTGTTTTTGCTTTTAATACGAAGTGTTAAAAACAAATGAGATTTTTCAAGGATAACAAATGTTTTATATTACATCATGGGGGCTTATAGTATCCGTTTTGATGGAACTTCTATCTGAACGAGTTGAGAAATGAACAATAGTGACATCACAATATTTAGCAGGGGTTAGTGTGATGAACTATACTTTCGTCGTACTACTCGTACTTTGCCACTCTTTACGCATTAACATACAAAATCACAATTTCTATTACTGTGTACCTTTATTATTAGCTAAATGCTAAATAAAAACACAACTTCATTGAACTTAACTTTTGTTCAAACTAAACAGCATTGAACAAATCATCAATGACACACAAATAGGAATGACTATGAGAATACTTTCGATTCTATATTGATATTGAAAAACGATACAATGATATTTAATCTGGACGATTCTATAAATAATATATTCTTTAGCAATAAAACCCGAAAAAAACATAGAAATCATATCTTCAACCTCTAGATATTATCCATTAAATTAATTTTACTAAAAATTATCATCTTTAGTCCTTTTGAGAAGTTCTGGTGTATCTTACAACTACTCAATGAGTCTAAATTTCCGCATGAAGTACAACACAAACAATTCATGTATGCGAAATTGTAGCATATCTATTTAATTAGTTACATATGCATTACACACGCATGTTCTCTGCTAACTTAATGACCAAATCAAATCAAATCAAATCAAATCATTTATTCAGCCAGAATTAACAATATACAAGTTGTATTGGCTAAGTCAAAATAAAAAATAAAGTTGGACCACTTTATTGCTTTTTGTTTCACAAATCTGAATGCATTAAAGTTTTGTTTTAATCAAATTACATGCAGTGAAACTGTTTCCAAGGCGTTTATGATTATATATATCTACATATTTATAATATTTTTACACTGCAACAATCTCTCGAAAGAGTGTAAAATGTATTTCGTATACTTTTGTAGTGATTTAACTTATCTATTATTTCTTTTGTTGGTCATCTGTGACTAATGGATGTCGTGTTTTGCAATTAAACGACCAAAGTATTATACAAAAATTGGTATGTAATGCAATATTTTTAATGACCAGCTCCCATAAATTAATTCTAACAAAAATTAGTAACGTTAGCTAATTGCCTTAATAGAAACACAATAACCAGAAAGAGTTTCTTATTATAACTATAGTTGCGAAGGCATTAGGTACATTTACCCTATCAAGAAATTACCTGTCAATAGTAGCAAGTTGGTTGACATAACGAAGTAGTTGAGGTTTAGTTAGGGGGAGAGCTATGAATATACAATCCTCTCGTCTGAATGAATTATTGAGCTAATGCATGTTGACGCATGAGGGTGGCATTCATTACTTCGGTTCAGTGTAGTTAGGTTCTCCTATATATTGCAACTAGTTTTCCTGTAGTCGACAATTATTTGTCTAGGATAATGTTTAAATATCTCATAAAAAATCAAATACGTGTCATAATACTGAATTAATTTGTCTTCGGGAGGATTTGTTAATATTCCAAATATAACAGATTTTTTTATATTTCGAATACGTCTGAATAAAAAAAAATGTTGTTAATGCCATTATTTTATTTACATAAAAATAAATTTGGAGTAAATTAACTTTGTTCTAAAGTTTCATGACTGTATTTGGTGCATACATTTCTCAAATTGTTTAATTTAAAACATTTCTACAAAAATTGTGTATATCAAATGTACATTTATTTTGAATTAACCCTTTAGAAAACTAAATTCCAAAGTAGGTTTTTACAAAATACATTTAGTTTTGAGCTATGTTGAAAGTAAGCTAGCCTAAAAGCAGAACGCGGGATTGTGGTTCCCTTAGCACAGGGTTCAAATCCCGCCAATCACCAATGTTTGTTATTTAAGTGATAATGCTGAAGCTATTATGAAGAATGATGATGCAAGAATTAAGAGTAAAATATTTTCTGAATAGAACCAAAGAAAACATACTACACTAGGAGTATGTTTTCTGTGCTAGAACATACGACCTATGATGTAAAGGTAGCATCGATCTATACCTGTAAAGATACAATCCGCAATGTGATATATACAAATCTAAACCTACGACATCTACAAATTGGACGTCAATTATAAATTGTGTTATGACTTATTAAATTTACTTCGATATTCCAAATCAGGTAGGAGTCACTTAGCGTGCAAGGCACCTAAAAAGAATTTGACTTATTCAAATCAATAAATTATAACTTAAGATACCTTGGAGGCTATCGCCCATCTTTGATAGTTTCAAACAGGTGCTGAAGAGTTAATTATCATTCAAAAACAGTTTTTCAAACACCAAAGTGATTATAATTTAAATATCTTGTATACTATGAGATTAAAAAATGTCCTTTGTTGTTTTGGATTTCCAAGGGAGTTCATGGAAGCCAACGGCCATCTTGGATTCGCCTGCCATAATAGCAATGTTATTTTCGTTATTTTCTTTGTATTTTTTTAATTGTTTCACGAGTTAGAACGTTTAAGTTACAAGAACTCTTAAGTCATGTCTAATGACGTTTAGGAAGAGATCAAATTAAAACAGATACGTGGGGAAATTAATCAATTTTATTATTTCTCCTAAAACCAAGATTGAAAAGTTCAGATGCCAAATAAAATCGTGTACCACAAACCCCTATAAATATTTAGACTTTATTAATTACGTTGTTATAAAAACAGTTAGACCTTAATATAGATTTGATTAGTTCAACAAAGTCTTATGAAGTGTTCAGAAGTCACAAACAACAGCGTTTTCGCATTTACAGTTTAATCGAGTGAGTTAGTGAACCACTTCATGCACAGTTGCATGCAGTAGCAACACAATTGAATTAATTATACTGATTACACTGAAGCGTTGCATATTTCATTACTATCTCCAAGAGGCGTACCTACTAGTATCTATAAGGCGTATGTACAAGCTTGGCAGCATTGTATCCCATGTTTAACAATTACTCTTGAAGTAAATTGTTTTTATGAGCCATTGCAACATAGCCTTGATAATTGGTTCATATTAAACTTCATTTTTGCTTGATATTGTAAACAGTGCTTAAAACGTATTTCAGTAAACACGCATTGTAATATACATAACTAGACTTATGTAGAACCTATGTAATATACATAAGTTTAGTTTCCAAAGACAATGGTATTCTAATAATTATTATTTGAAATTAAGTAACCAAAATATACAAAAAAAAGAATGAAATTCTATGTTACATAAGTTTTTTATGAATAAAGTTCAGGTTACAAAATATTTAATATAATCCAAAGGGCGTAAGTAAATATTATTTTTTTTCTAAATAAAATAGAAAACGAATTTTTAGTGAGATTAAATCTGTTTGTTTCCATATAATTAAATGCTGATTAGAAATATTTGAATTTCCTTTTAACGTAATGTTAAAACGATAATGTAATGGAATGTACAAAATTTACTTACTGGTGTAGGCCTAAGCATATTTTTAAATAATAATATTTCAAAATAAGTGATAAGTACTGTATTTGTTAAAATCTATTTACAATTTCGTCAAAGATTACAGAAAGGGGTTTCTCGGGTAGTATTTTTGTAATCAAAATAAAGCTGTATATATTGTTTCTGGTGTGTAGAAAGAGTATTAAAAAGTTTATAATAGCACACCACTACATTAACTGTTTAAAAAAGCAATAGCTCGGGCCTTCGCTTGCTAAGAAATATAAACAGTTGCATGTTTTGTATAGTAAATTTTACAACATGCAGCCTTCACTTGAAATAACTTCATAGTAAAAAGTACAATGATTTATTTAGTAAATACGTTTCAATTTTGTTGTATATTTTGAGATTCCTGTTTTATGTGTCTTAAGAAAATATGTACAAGTTTTCTTCTTATTTTTTTTTGTTCATCAACCAATAGAAGTTTCTATGTATGGATTTTATTCAGAGAATTTAAAACTGTGGCCCGTGGCTAGGTTTGTTCCTTACCAAGTTTACAACAACATGTTACCATAGTAATTGATTTAATAACAAAATATTGCATTTAACCTGTAGGTCAATTATTACTGTGATAGATGTATGTGAATAAGTATGTTCGATATTGTGATAATTTATAATATTGCTTTTATTTTAAAAGTTTAATGACGTGGTTTGTATATCATAAAAATTCTGACACAGATATATACTTGTATGTTTGTCCATGGTATCTCGCAGTACACTTAAACATTTTTCATATTATGACAAGTCATAGTCAAATATGTTGTTAGAGTTGGGGTTGTTTAAAGAAATACTGTTAAAACGTATTGTTTGAATGACGCGTTGAAAAACTTACTATTCACAATATGTTTTTAAAGCATCGTTATTGTATTGATCTGTATTTAATAGAAGCTATAACAGTGCTATAAATGTTGTATAACTCAGTAAGGTTAACAAGCCATCTACACAAGACGGTCGTTTCATTATTGGTGACATAAATCTGTATTGCTCTATATTACATTATGTATGGTTTGTAATAACGGCTTTACAACAATAAAGGTAACTTCTATCTGAATAGACATAAAACGTAGATCAAATTAATAGTACATTGATATCTTTGGTTACAAGTGTGTTGTCTAGTTATACAATTTAATTACAATCATTATTTTTATTTGAGAGGTTTACAGTTCTCATATTTTATGCAAAAACACATTTCAATCTTCTATTTTTGCTGATAAATAGTCACTTACAAAAATAACACATGAGATATCATTGGCCAATTAAATAAGCTGAAATATATATAGGCCTTCTTGAGTAAAAGACAAACTTTAAATTTGTTGGCATACTTTTAATGACTTTACAGGCCTATTAATGCATAAAGTGTTTTTATAAATTTAATTATATTTTCGATTGCTAGTAAAGTACAAGTCCGTAATTATAAAATAAGCTCTAATATTAATTGGATGGATTTTGTAAAAAAAAAAAAAAATAATGATACACCCAGAATAAATTGCAAAGCTTTTATGTATAGTTAGGATAAATATTTCAAATAGCCCTTAACGGTAGTCAACGAATTCCATCCAAAATATGAATAGATTTCTTATAGAATTCAGAAATTTTAAAATACTAATGTTTAATCAATCTCGTACAAAATACACAACGATATAAGTAAATGTCAAAAACATTTTTTCGTGGCACAAAGGGATAAATTCAAAATTTTGAAATGTGCTTTGAAAGCTGTGGATTAAAATACAAATCTAAAATAAAATAAAAATATATTACATTACATGCCTTCTTTATCTTTTTCCCTCCCACGTTTTTTTTTGCGTGTAGTTCTCTTTCAACACCCACATCTCTTAAAAACCTCAGAATTCTAAAATTAATTGTTTTTAATTATGTAAAATATTGACAACTGATTAATAATAATTTAATTCCTCCTAGGTAAAAAAAACATTTAATAGTACAAATCAGCAACATCTATAATGTTTCCCATGTTTAATGCTGTTAGAAGAGCTGTAACAATGTGATGATAGTTAAACCAGGCACGTTAAACCGTTTTAAATTAAAATCGGATTTTTTCCGGGTTTAAAAATGCAAAATTAGCTTACGTATGAAAATTCAAGCTTGATCATGGTTTATTTTAATATATTTAAAATCCAAACAAAATCAGAACAATTTTATCATTTAAACATTACAATAACATGTTATTTACTTTTTACGTTTTACATATATTACTGAAATACAAATAAATTCAATTTGGGGTTGTAACAACACTTAGCGTGAAATCTATTATTATGATTAAAGTAGAACTTTTTTTTAATATCTCTTAACTAATACTGCTTACTCAACAGTAAAAAAATATTTTAAATTAGAAGTTGAAATTATGAAGGAAGTAAGTAGGTCAGTAAACGTTAATAGAAACGGATTAACGTTTCCGAGGACCTCGTAAAATGAAATCTCAGTTGTTTGCTTACCTCTCAGAGTGAAATTGAGTTAGTTTAAGATGAAAGTAGCACAATTCCTCTAGTAAAAAATACTTTATTTAACATAACCTCTGTTTTTCTTTTCAGTTTGTAAAATAAAAGTACAGTGCATTTGATTTAGGACAGTGATTGACAATTGAATTAACAATTGATTAACAATTTCCTTTTTTTAGACTTTTTACCCAATGCAGGCTTCGGATATAGTATTGTTTCAGTCCTATTTTCGATTTTGAGTTTTTGGTAAAAATATATGTTTTGGTTGTGTACCCAGCTACAAGACCTGTGTTCCGATACCGATATAATGTCTGCTTCCTACTGTAATAGATTGTATTTCTAAAGTGTTTTCTTTATTTCTAATTTTTATAGTGTGATTTTTCCATAAAAAAACGAGAATATTAGCTTTCCCAAACACGGTGTAATAAGTTTGATAAAAGTTTAGTAAGTTTTAGTCATTTTAACCTTCGCCATAACTCCTAGCGATAAGAATTATGGTTCAAAAGTTACCATAAATTTTGTGATTTTCCGCCCAAAACCGTTAGCCATACCCTCCGGTCAGTTTCCTTGTAGCATGTTTTTAAATTTATGATAATGGAGGGGAAGTATTTGTTAGTTGTCAGCTGTTTGTACGGATGACTCCGATTATCGTATGCTATATTTGCATTAGTAGTCAGAGAAATATAAGATATGACGTTGAAGAAATTGCAAGAACACGTTTTGTGGTTTTATTTTGTATTTTTGGGCTTGAAAAATGACATACTAAAAGTTGCCAAAAATCGGTGCACGAGAAAACCACTAAAATCACAATTTAAAATGGTGACCAAAATATAAAAACCCAAAAACAGCCGATATTTGTTGGATTCAAGTTAACTACACTTTGTACTCTAAAAGTTATGGTTATACCTGAAAGCTTTTATTTTAATAGTCTTTACAATTAATGTTACGACATAAATATGTTGTATAGGTTGGACATTTACTGTAAAGATAAAAAAATAAATTTTTCTCCTATGATGCAGTTTATATTGATTGTTTTATAACTCAAATATAATCTGCTACGTACAAAAATGCACAGCATATGTTCTAAATTGTATAACAATTAATTATTGGAACTTATAAGGATTTTATATTTAAAACATTATTGAGTTATTTCGTACTGCAATTAAATGCAGAGAGCAATTTATCAGACGGTCATCCTAAAGTGATATTGATGAACCATTTCTTTCCTGTTTTATACTAGCAGCATTACCGAAGATAAATGGTACGTGTTAAATGTTATATTTGTGTACTTTGACGACGACATTATGTTCAAGTAATTTTATGTTTGACAAGGCTTGAAAATGAAACGTCAGTTTCGAAACTAGTCGCTGCTAAAAAGACTAACCTAGGATTGACGACGTAAAGGTACGTAACCTATTTTATATTGTCTTAAATCAATCCTGGAGGCAATGCTGAATAAAATATATAAACACTGATTTCCTGTTATACTGTACTCCGTAAAACATTATAAATAAAATGCTTAGATGGTTTATGTACGACAACATTATAGCATTTTTAATTAATGATAGTATTTTTACAATAGTTAAATAGCCTACTACATTTTAATAAAGGCAGCTGCGTTGATAATACTGCACTTATATTTTTCATGTATTTCCCACAGGCTCAAAAATAAAGCTCCAATATAAAAGTGAGCCTCTGCTGAAAACAAGAGCAGAGTCAACAACATCGGGTGGCCTGGGACACATTTTCATCACACAATGTTTTCATATCTGTTCAACAACTAACTGCACATTTTTATTGGTACACCACAAAGCAATCTCCTCTCATCCGAACCTCTTTTGTACTCTACCAAAACATACTATTATATTTATATGGTATTTAGGTGAATTTTATTTAATGTGTTAATCCATTTAAGTGTTACTCCCGAATGTAAACATACGATAATCGGCGTCATCCACACAAACAGCTGACAACTAACACATACTTCCCCTCCATTAGTATGAATTTCAAACCGTACTGCAAGGGAACTAACTGCTGGGTATAGCTAAAGGTTTTGAGCGGAAAAAATCACAACATTTACGTTAACTTTTAAACCATAATTCTTATCGCTAGGAGTTATGGCGAAGGTTAAAATGACTAAAACTTACTAAACTATTACCAAACCCATTACACCGTGTTTGAGAAAGCCAAAATTCTCGTTATTTTATAAAAAAAAAACACTACGAAAAGTTTTAAATAAAGCAAAATCTTTGGAGATACAATCTATTACAGTAGTTCGCACACATTTTATCGGTATCGGAACACGGGTGTCTTGTAGCTCGAAAAACATCCAAAACGTGTATTTCTACCAAAAACTCAAAATCGAAAATTGAACTGAAATAATACCATATCCAAACCATGAATAGGGTACAAAAAGGAAAGAAATTGTTAATCACTGTCCTAAATCAAATGCATTGTACTACTATTTGACAAACGGAAAAGAAAAACAGAAGGTATGTTAAATAAAGTATTTTTTACTAGAGGAATTGTACTACTTTTCTCTTAAACTAACTCAATTTCACTCTGAGGGGTAAGCAAACAACTGAGATTTCATTTTACGAGGTTCCTCGGAAACGTTAATCCGTTTCTATTAACATTTACTGACCTACTTATTTCCTTCATAATTTCAACTTCTAATTTAAAATATTTTTTTATTATTGAGTAAGCAGCATTAGTTAAGAGATATTTAAAAAACGTTCTACTTTAATCATAATAATAGATTTTACGCTAAGTGTTGTACAATCCCAAATTGAATTTATTTGTATTTCAGTAAAATTCCCAATTCTTACACTTGCTACTACTCGAAAAATAATTTCTTTCTGATTGAAAATTAGATTGATAATTATGCTCTCAATAAAGACTAATTCAGTATGTACAAACATGTATGAAAATAACAAAACGGTTTACAAACAGTTTGATATTTTATTTTAAAATATATTGGTTTGGAAAATATGTGTGTTAGGAAGAAAATTCAGGACAAAAGAGGCCTTTATTGTTTTCAACGCTAATTGGAAAGTGTTTCAAAACTAGAGTTAGTTTGCACAGCTTCGTGTAGAAACTTGGTAACGTTTCTTTGAATACATTAAATACAAAATGTATAACTACACTTACAGTCTAATTTCTAAATTTAGCTGCATTAATTAATAAAAGTTAGGTTATACATGAAAATGACGTCATCAAGTTTTTGTCTTCCCTAGATTTTACATTCGGCTTCAAAGTGCAAAGAAAGGGTTTTTATAAATTGTATTTTTTTTGCGAACACATTATTAAAACATATTAACCAAGATTTAATGCATTTAGTGCGTTGATAGCTTTTAAAAACATTTAACAATATTTATTTGTAGTTTTGGATATCCGTCGATATCAATTTAGTGTGAATTTTACGTTACTGTTGTTTATAAAATGAAAAAAAAAACAATCGAACTTACCATATAATTGTCAAATAACGACAATTAAAATCGTAACAATAGAATTAATGTATCATATATAAAATAATTATACTACAACGTATTATTAAATTTACTGTGGTACACAGTGACCACTTTAGTTTTTTTTACATACATATTACATAGAACTGTGTTTTATCCATTAAAAAAATACAAAGATATCTTAAAAAGCACATTTAAAAAGAAAGAAACAGATATTCTATGAGAAAGAAAGTTTCGAAACAGCAACTAAACTGAACTGTATTGGTTTATAACACCGATTAGAAATTTGTGCCAAAACTTCAGTTATGAGTTTGCACATTTGGTGTAGAATTGTGGTTTTGCTGTTTATATTCATCATTCTCATTTTAATTTAGTTTATGTGGCAACGCGAATTTCATACGTTATACATTTTTAATTAGATTTTTAATCGGATCTCAGGTTTTAAACTATTTATAATAAGGTTTTAAGCTGAATTTCATGCGGTTAGAAGTCGGTCCTGTCATTCAATGTTCTATCACAGCTTTTTATTCTTACCCAACACAGAAAAATTACAGTTTTCTAGTGTGAGTGTGGAAGTAAATAAATTATATCGCAGAAGTATTAAAATAATATAATGAATAGCGAAATTTTGTGATTAAATATTATTATAGAATTAATCTAATAATTCAAACTAACAACAATGTGTTTCATGAGTATTAGGTCAGCTTTTATTGAAGAAAAGAAAATACCATTTATCTTCGGTAATGCTGCTAGTATAAAACAGGAAAGAAATGGTTCATCAATATCACTTTAGGATGACCGCCTGATAAATTGCTCCCTGTATTTAATTGCTGTACGAAATAACTCAATAAAGAATAAAATATAAAATCCTTATTAGTTTTAGTAATGCCTATAACAATGAAATCATATGCTGTGCAATTTTGTACGTAGCGGATTACATTTGAGTTATAAAAGAATTAATATAAATTGCATCATGGGAGAAAAGTGTATTTTTGGATCTTTGTAGTATATGCCTTGTTCAACGTATACAATATAATTACCATAATCGTCGTAACATTAATCGTACAAACTGGGGAGCGAGCTGGTCTAGTGGTTAGAGCGCAGGACTTCGGTCCCTGAGGTCCCGGGTTCAAATACCACCAAATCACTAATGAATTTAATCTAAGTGATAATGCCACAGGCCCTAAGACAAGCCTGAAGTATGGTGGAAAAACAATCCCGGGCTCGGCCCAAGCATCCTAGGTGGGGAAAAAGAAAAACAATCATACAAAACTATTAAGATAAAAGCTATCAGACAAATCCATAACCTTTAGAGTACAAGGCTAATTAGCTTGGATCAAAGGATTTTTCCATTAGGGTTTGAGGATTGTTTATTTGAAACTAAAGAGAATAAAATTGTCGATGTACTGCAATGTGAGAACCTATACTGTAACCCACAGTCATACGGCCACTCTGTCTAAATATTGTGTTTATTTATTCATTTTATAAATAAAATAGTAGCTGGCCTATTTTACCTTGCATTCGCCCGTCCACATGAGCCACAGAGGCCTGTGCTTGGAACAGATACAGCAAAGGAAGTGGTGAACTGCTACAAACAGTGCGAGGGTGAAATGTACTGATAAAAAGCAGTGACCTTGATTCGAACCCACAACACCACTGCCTTGGGCCCGATGTCCATGCCCATATTTAAACCATAAGAAATATAACGATCAATAATTTGAACATAAGTAAAATTTAACAGTTTTTCGGCACCATTAATTTTGATATCACTTGTTAATTGAAAGTTAATTGAAAAGTAACCATACCATTGTTACTCTCATATTTCACTTTCGGTTCCTTAAAATACTGACTCTTGCGTAATGTGTAACACAAGTTTACATTCATCTAATAACATTTTTTGGTTATGTTATGTTGCATATCACATTTAACCTAACCACAGATTTTTTACAATGGGAAATCCGAAAAAGCCTATAGATTGTATGATTTAATCCCATTTAAAATAGGGAAGCACTTGTATAAGGAGCATCAGCATTTACAAAAGCAAACATGAAGGCGCCAGAAAGCTGTGTGAGCTCGATTAAAGTTTAACTACGTTCCGGGGGGATGAACATACATGTGTACTCTAATTGGGAATAGATACATTTTATTAACCATTATAAAATTGTTGTATGTTCTTTATTTAACTACATCTCCTGAATTTGTTACTAGTTACCTGAAGTTTTATTGGCCATAACTGTGTAGGTATATTTCAAGCTCTATGTAATTTTAAAAACTGATAATAATGATTTGCACCGTTACTTGTCAGTATAAGTGTGCGTATAGAATGGATTTAAATAAACCAATTTGACTTCATAGAATGATAATGATATTTATACATTATGTTAGTTGAAGGTCAAAAGACATGATGACTGACTACGGAACTTCATTACCTTGGTACATGGAGTTATTTGTACTAACCCTCAACAACACACTCTCAATAGAAAAATAATCCTACAGACAGCCATTAGATGAAAATAAACTAACATTTTGAACTGATTGGTGGAATTGCACTGATCAGATTGAGTCGTAACTTCTTGCACTTTAATTGCTGATTTCATCTCATAATTACCAGAACTTCAAACTAAGTCAATTATCTGTTGTCTAGATATAGGTTACGATGTTACGTACATCACCACTTAATTATAGGATCAATTAAGAGGACAATAAAGCTATTAATATCACAAAACAGAATGATAGAAGCCCTTTAGTTTATTTTATTTTACCTAAACCCTTGAGTTAGTATCATACGTATTTTAATGTTTATGTTGATGACAGGTTTATGTTGAGGACATTTGATTAAACTATTTTTGGTTTAAAATAAAACTTTACCATCAAGACTGTTAAATTGAAAGATCAGCAAGTTTAATCGCTTATCTCTTGCTTTAACAAATACATATGTGCTTTAACAATTGAAGGGTATGTTTTTAGAGTTTAAGAAACCATTGAAATGTCATAAAAACTATAATCAAATACCAATTTATAAAATCCAGAAAAAAACCATAAAAGCTCCAAAATATTGTAAAGTATAACGTCATGAGTTTAACCACTATTTCTGAAAGCAAATTTTTCATCTGGCTGTGAAATTCCAAAACTAGTGAAATGAGGGTTCAAAGTTAATTAGAAATTTTAAATAAACCAAATGAGCATTAATTTATCCAGGAAATGGTTGTAAGCAGATGTTTTCAGATCAAAGGAAAACGCCCAGCGTCATCGTCCATTCCTGTCTATCAATGGATGCATGGATATAGCTGAACCCTTAATTGCCAAACCCATAGCAATTAAAAAAATAAATCTTAAATCCAATCAATTTTATAATAAAAAGTTAAAACTAATTTTCTCTATCCTTGTTATTTTTTTTTTTAAATCTAGTAGTAAGAGAACTTGTTTGTATCTGCGATGCATGAATTGCAAATACGTTTCGTTGATTTATTGCAATGGCAGTATTGCAAATTATAGAACAGATTTAAAGGTACTACGATTTATTGTATGATAGGTAATATGTACGTACTATAGGTACTAATAACGTTTTCAGGACAAAAATATGCTTTTACATGAGTCAAAACAACCGTTTTCACTGTATTATGACAAAACTGTACTTTTTTTAATGCAGTTAAGTGTGCTTACGCCACTTACTTAATGTACAAGTGTGTAGTAAGAGCTACAGTGTGAAATACTGTACAGGTGTTGTGTCTGCCATTACATGAGCAACGAATAACTTTTAAATCTGAAATCGATAGAATGCTGTTGTATGAAAATATATATTTATAGGAGTGTTACAAACATACACCACAGACAATAGATTATATTGGTCTATAGTCTGTGCATATACTTAGAGAAGGGTTACTAGAACGGTAGAATGTATAGTTTTACCCAGTCTAAAAAAATGTATTTAGAAGGAATCTACGGTGAAATAACATATCTGATCATTAAAATGTCCCGGGAATCAAATTGACGTTGATTAAGGTAGTTTTTTTCTGCAGAGGCTTACGTCTTAATTTTGGTGATTTATATTTTTAAATACATTGTGAAGAAATTAAATCGTATTTTTAAAGACCCTGATAACCGCGATTAAGATTAATGTAACATAATTCCTTGGTACTTATAATAAGTGGATATATTCTTTGTCGGAAGTTAGAGGTAATACACATTATAGAGTTAATACATATTACGCTATGCATACAATCGTAAAGCTATCGTACAAGAACATCTTTGAAATCGTTTGACTAAAAATATCAGTATGCAAGTGTTAGCTCACCACAGAGAATAACAAGTATGCAGAACATGTGTTGAATGTTTCAAATTGGCAAACACAATCTATCACCCTACCTATGGTTTTATCACTGGTTATAACTGTAAAAAAAGTAAGAGTGACTTCAAAACAGCATACTACATAACAGTATTACGTATTACATAACGTAGGTCTACAGGTACTATTTTGTTAGTTTGAAGTAGACTTATGCGTTCAAAAACTTGGATAGAAACATATTAAAAGTCCCAATTTTATTTCTGTGACAATTCAGAAATGTCGTACTAAATTAAAATATTGCTCCTATATTATACACCACTTGTGTACTAAGTTGTTAATCGTCTGAGGGGGTCCGAAAATTATGGATTAATTTTAAAAAATAAGATACAGGCAGACAGCAACCAGGCATTTTAGAGCAATGGTATTTTAATTTCTTTTTTCAAGGCAGAAATACACGGAATATTTTCAGTAAGACACTATTGATATTCTAGCTCTTTTCCCCCTCACTAAACAGTCTCGACTATTTAACACCCACTTACTGAGGAACATTGTCAGTGAATGGTCTCATATTTCAACCGTCTAACCTAACAATCCACTTCACAATCCCTTTGTCTTGCACCGTCCAAACTTCACGATGATAAATAATATTTATCTTCTGTTTATTATTTATTTCAATCTAGTGAAATCAGCCTTTAGGCCTAACCTATATTATGGCAAGAGAAGAGTCCTGTAATAATTGTTGTTGTGTAAAATAATGACTGTTGGTATTAAGTGGAATATCGTTTTCACATTTTAATTGTATATATTCGTTGATAATATTCAATATATAACTAAACTAGCTTTATGATAAATTTATTCACAAATTTGATTTATGCACTATCAGTTGAATTCGTATGGATGATAAGGATAAACATATAAATGCAGATTTTTCTTATTAATAATTATGTACCACCATCTCTCTTTTACCTTATATGCCTTTTTTAATTACAATAGCCCGATATTTCGGATTCAAAATTCTTAAAAAGAGTATTATTCGGGTTAAACAACTTCAGGTTCCAAACCACACCTGAAGGATTTCAAGTCCCTACGAAATCTACTTTTAATTCCATAGTTGACCAAATTAAAAAATAAAATACCCGATTGCACTTTTTTACTAAACATAATTTCCTAGTGTTTACATTAAGTCGTATTATGTTGCAATGTCACGTACATTAAAATAGCCATAATTAGAAGTTTGACAATAAGTCATTTATTCGTCCATTAACCAGATTCCTTTAAATACATGGTAACGTCGATTACAGTATTTTTCTATGTCTCACCTTCACATCGTAGGACGATAGTTCTAGCCCGGGACTGTTTTACACATTACAGGCTAGTCCTAGAGTGTTGCGGCATTATCACATGGTTAAAATCCATTGGTGATTGGCGGGATTTAAACCTGGGACTTCAAAGCCTCGCGCTCCACCACTAGACCAACTCACTCCTAAATTTAAATTACAGTAATAGAACTAATAAATAAATAGTGTCTTATCCTATTTGTCTTAAACTATTTACATTTGAAGACCTATTAAAACACTCATTATGCCCATTACTGCCAGTCAGCAATAGACTCACGGACACAGTAGTAGTACTTAGATATTAGTAATTTCCGGAGGTTATTTTTTTAAATAGTAGGGGTTGACTCAATTTTTAGACGAATTGACAAATCATTGAAAACCAGGATTCCATTATAATATAGATGTTTTTTTTTAAAGGTAATAGAATACATAGGAATCTGAAAATCGAGATTGTTTCGCAGAAAATGTGAGCAAGATCTGTAAATCTAAATCTCTTAAACACTATTTAGCCTCATAGAAATATAAGTTTAGACATCCCATTTAATTTGTTTAACATTTTTAACTCCATAGTCGGAGTAGAACACTTACAAAAGCAAAGTCTGATTAGTTAAATGGTATATTCTCTGTAGTATAATGTAATTGATGTGTTATACTGTAATAATATATTTCATAACAAGCGTAGAAGTGAGTCATTACATATTTGAGACCTTGTTTTAAGTGCGAGATTTATTGAACACTATGAATGGTCGAGAATATGACGTATGGGCCCACTTTCAATCTTTGAACGTTACTTTTTGCTACACTACAAAGACTAATTATTTACTTAATTAAAACGGACACTGGATATTTTTTATCACTGTTAGGAACATTACAAAACTCGTGGATTTTTTTAGGTTATGCCTTCAATTTAATTTAATATTTACTGTGTTTGTACAGTTTTGGTTGTTGAAAATTGAAACAGTTGACAAAACAATAACAACTTTTCGTTTGTTTACATTGGTAAAATAAAAAAAATTGTAAACACTACTTTTGCATAGTAAGGGTACTTGTAACTTTTCCGTAGTAAACAAAGTAATGATGAATTTTTCACAGGTGATAAACACGTAAGGAAAACAGGTCTTTTCACAGTAGTGTAGCGAAAATGACAATTTTCTTATGCAATTTATAGTAATACTAAAGTCACATTTCTATGTTAATTATATCTAATTCACTTAAAATATGATTAAGACATACAGAAACCATACTTTTAAAACTCCATTGAATTAGCATAAAACCTTTGAATTGCAAAAGCACTTACATAAGGGGCCGCAGCACTTACAAAAGCAAACATGAAGGCGCCAGAAAGCTGTGTGTGCTCGATTAAAGTTTAACTACGTTCCAGGGAGATGAAAAGTAAATGTTCACTTTAATAGAGCGTGCTATCTTGTTTTGTATTTCTTTAGTTGTTAATTTTCCTTGAGTGTCACTATTTAACAGCCAGGTTTGTCAAAAATACTTATTGGTATTTTATTAAATATATATAAAATATGTCTACTGTAATGAATAAATAAATTTGTTTGTTGTTCCGCTACAACTTCCATAACATGTTAAGTTCAGAGTATTTGAAGAGATACCATAATATCCTTAACGTGTTCAGTAGGCTCACACAAATTTACAATAATTTAAACTGGTCTAGAAACACTCAACGACAAGCAACAAGATAGCTAATATCAGCGTAATTTACATTTATAGTCTACCGTCTTGCCAAATGCCCCACAAAATCTGGTTTCTTGCTATTTTAATGTACATTCAAAATCAATAGTTTTAAAATATCATAGTTTACATTTTCACGTGTATTTACTGTGCAAATCATAACTAATATTAGATTGAATTAGAAGAAAAATGAATAATTGAGAAAAGTATTAAATAATGAAGTTAGTTTTCTTATTAAGCTAAAATTTAAATCAAGTAAAATTAAAAAATCTTCAATAATTAATTAGTTCCTAGTAACTGAAAATAATTCTACATTGTTATTGGAAAATAATTAGAACGAAGTCATTAACCGTTAACGATCTCTTCAACAAGAAACTGTTCATTAAAGCTCACTGTTTCAATCTCAATCTTGATCGTTTGTAATATCATAATATCAATTCATATTATGATATGATATATCATATAAACACAATCAATAAACTTATAAGTTTACTCAATTGAAAAATCTGATTACATTATAAAAAGAGAGTTTATTTATTTATCATATTTATTATTATTCCAACATATATATCCATTTTCAATAAAAACATGAATAACTTGGTTATTATGTTGGTAAAATTAGTAATACTGTCAAAAACAAAGTATACACATCCTGGGTTTTTGAGAATATTATGGTCTTAATATTTACGTAAAATAAAGATTACAATACCATTCATAATTAACTTAAAATCTTTAATATTTGTTTATATTGTAAATATTGTATAATAATAAATCACATGCGTTTTTACTGTGAAGTTTTTACTATTAGCTTAGTGCAGTGTTCAATTAAGTATTCTGCATTAAAATATGCAATGCTTTAAAATGCTTACAGCTTAAATTGTACCACAGCTAATTAGTTGAAGAATGTCATCTTTGTCCCTTTATATCAATAGTCCTAGTAATTTAAAGCAAAACCAAATACAGGTTTGCATATGTTTTACGTATATGATAATATACTAGTGGCTTGTAGGGACATAAGTCCCTAAAAAGCTCAAATGGAAAAGAAATTATTGTAATATTTAAACAAACTCATATGTGTCAAATCAAATTATCAATCAAATTACATATGTGTCAGGATAGATATCCCAGTACAACATATCTGTTGTGTAAAAAAAAACAGTTTGTTATTTGTCTTTGTTTGCTTTTGTTGGTGTTATTTTAAATAAAGAATTTTAATGATTCCAGAGGTTTAACTGCTAAAGAATAAATATTGGTTTATTGAGGTAGCTTTGGTTTTTTGGTTAATGCTGATAAAAATGCTTCCACGATTGAAATACAGTATTGGAAACTGTCTTCGTCAAATAAGAAAAGGCAAAAAATTGTGTCTTGACATAAACTTAGTTCTTGGTCGAAACCGCTAAATTAGCATCCCTACCCTAACCAGTTATTATTTCTAAGTCTATGCTCATTTTGTTAAGGTTTAACAAAATTAGTCTTAAGTAAAGGCATCCCATTGACAGAACTTGACCCTAAATTTGTTTCTGATAATCTTAAAAAAACCACTATTATTAGCCTAGTGTAAGTGTTTGTGGTGGTAATCCTCCTTAAGGTGCGATTGATTTACATATTCTACAAAAAAAGGGCCTAATCAACGTTTAATTACTAACTATTTTGCGACTTTCTTTTCTACCGTGCATGCTAGGCTATATTATTTGAACCTTTTTTGCTTGGAGCAATTAACAAAGTACTTAAGTACTTAATGAACAAATACCTGTACGAACCTAATTCATCTTTATTCCCAAATTGTTTTCTAAGAGTAACCGTTGAGGTTATTCCACTTCATACAAAATATTGATTAAACACTACAATAAATCTCAAATATAAATGTTAGTAAATTTACAAAAAAGTGTGGAATAAATCTTTAACATATGTTTTGAAATCAAAACAAAGAAGATCTTCTTTTAATCTTGAATCGTTTCTTTGATCTTGAAAACAATTTATTTCAACTTTGACATAACTAAAAAGTCTTGATTATTAAAAGGGTAACGTTATCCCTTTATATAGTTGGTTTTATACAGTATACATTACATTGCAGAATTGACTGGCAAATGAGTAATCCAAATGTATGCTTCCTTGCTTAGTGATAAATCACGATCAGCTGTATTGAAGTATACAAAAATCAGCAGTAAATGCCTTCTAATGCTATTCTTATGGAGAACATTTTACGTTATATCTAATTTTGTGTTAAGATTTTGGGAATTTCACTATTTTTCCCGCCGTCACGGGATCAAGGCCTTTAATTTGGGCCCTCTCCGGTCGTTCTACGACTTCCCAGTCGCCCACAGTTTTGACGCAAAGCATCGGCTTACGTAATTAATATATAGATAATTCTTGTATGCATATATTTTACTAAAAAGGATCTAAAACTATTTGATCTATTATAAGTATTGATACTGTAGCTTAGATTATTATTTAATATAAATAAACTTGATCATAAGAAAATTCAAAAATCTTAATGTTCTAAAGAGTGCTAATTGCATTTTTCTCCAAGCAAACTTTTAGATAGCTATAATTTCTGTTAAAGCCTGAAGATTTTGCATAATGAAATAAAGACGTTTTGGAAAAATAAAATGGTGACGCACCACGAAATAATCGTGAATCCTTACTCAGAACTCTTGGTAGGAACCTGCCCCATTGTTGAAGTTTTGCTTTACAGAAAACTTGGCCAAGGGATTTACATATAGATTACCTAATGAATATTGAAACTATTCTTGGTTTGTGTTTCATATTTACATCTAAGTTGCACGAATACGTGAAGTTTTAATTACACCAACAGTCACTTAACGAATACTTTAATTACTTTGACATATGTTCATTATGCCATGAGCTCTTAAATATATTTCAAGATATTTTAAATAGTATTTACAGGGTATCTCCTAAGTAAGTACAAAGAATCAAGGATTGTGTTTATTGTGTCAAAATAAAACAAAAATCAAGAACACAAGTTTTTTTAATTTATTTTTTATTTATATCTCAAGAACTATTCAAGATATCTTTATGAAATTTGGTATACAATTGTATCTAGTCATGTAGTGTATACGAAAAACAATCGATAAAAAAATGTGTTTTGGTTGAAAATGGTGGCAATTTTAATTGTTACAACTTAAATTAGTAAAAGGGCAGATTTTATGAAAAAATCTAATATACCATTATTTAGCATTTCAATTTTTTTCCAAATAGACGATACCTAGCTAAAAAATATCGAATGATAAATAGCTAAGAAACAACAAGTTTTAGTTGTACCGGCCAGCAAAAATTTGTGGTTTCTCAACTATTTATTTTTTGATCTCTTTGAACTTAGGTGTTGTTGGTGAGTGAATTCTAAATGTTAAATTAATAAACCTTTTTTATAAAATCAGCTGATCTTTTGTAATTTTAAATATAAAACCTAAAACGCTCGCCGTTTTTACACAAAAAAGAATTTTTTTATGAATATATTTTTCGTAAATACATTACAACGAAATAGAATTGTATACCAAGTTTCATAATTATGTCTTTTATAGTTCTTGTTCTTTGGATATAAATTTAAAACAAAAAGCAAAATGACAGATATTTCGCTAACAAGGTACTTTTGAAAAACAAATTATTCTAGTCTTTCGGTTTTTTTTACCAATAAAATTCCTGAATTACCTATTCTTTGTACTTACTTACGGGACACCCTGCATAAATACCCTTGAAGAATTATGTTATTCCACAAAGCTTAGAGGACTGATAAAATAATTAAATAAATGTCCAGTGAATGAAACTTATTTAAAGGTAATTTAAAACCAACGTATAATTGATGTGGTTGAAGACCTAAGGACGTGCGGATGGCGTTGAGTAGTTTATCCTTTGATCCTGCAATCAGAGTATCCATTAGGTTAGACCCATAAGGACGGCTTTGTTTGACCAGGACCATGAGTAGTCGAGGTGATCGTGCTTTGACACATTGGCTGAAGTATTATTGAGGTTTCATTTCCCTAGACCAAAGTAGTTGAGGCTTATAATGTGTCATTGTATAAAGTAAAAGCTGTATTACTGCATTCTTGTAAAATATCAAAGTTCTGTGAAATTTGGCCCCCCTTCGGAAGTAGTAAGTATGTATTTTGTATTATAAACTAATTAATAGGGAATATTAAAAACTAACTATTAACTATTTTGACATTAAATTAAACACATTTGGAAATAGAAACATCCAAGGCAAATTTACGTAATGGCAGTTCACCTTCCTATGACTCTAAACAAACAGTTAAAAAATTATTACTTACTAAAAAAAATATACAGTATATGAAGAATTTACGATAATTTTCCCCCCTAACAAAATGTTGTACAAACATCACTACACTTTTTTTACGTAGGTAATCTTATAAGATACTTACTTACTCCTGTGGCCATTGGAAACCTAGGTGGTTTTTGGCCTCGCCAACCATGTGCCTCCAAGCTCTTCTATCCTCTGCCAGCTCCAAGTCTGCTCCCATTCCTCTCAAGTCCTTCGTCACCTCATCAACCCATCGCATTCTTGGTCTACCTAATGGTCTCATTCCTTCTGGTATACCTCTGAGTACCATCTTTACCATCTCTCTCTCACTTCTACGGTTAATATGGCCCATCCATCTCAACCTCCTACTCTTAACTATTCCCACAATATCTGGTTCACCATATAATTCTTTTAACTCTCCATTTTTCCTTTTCCTCCATGCATTTCCTTCTTTTACTGGTCCAAAAATTCTTCTCAAAATTTTGTTTTCAAAAGTAATAAGGTGCTTCTGGGATTTGTTGGTAAAAGACCAAGTTTCTGACCCGTATAGCAATACAGGTTGCACTATAGTTTTATACATTCTTATTTTAGTGGTTTTTGATAGCAGTTTGCTTTTGAATAATTTTATTAAACTCCAGTATGCTCTTTCTGCTGCTGTGAGTCTTAGATATAAGATATATTTTTTTAATAGTCTATAATAGAACTACCAAATATTATTTTAAATTACGGTTTATTAATTGTTTTTACATTGAGATTTACTTAATTTCCATCTATATTTGTTTATTGAAATTTTCTTCTTTGTAGCCTCTATATATAAAAAAAATTTATAAACTTGGTTAAACCCTTTAATCGTGCTAAGAATTTGTACTTTTATTCTTTGAAACGCACAATATATTTTTGGTTTACAATAGATAAATTTGCCGGGGCATGAGGGAAGTCTTCACATTCGAGGCTTTGGTGAAGCGTTGTTTTAATCTTGTGTCCCCAAACGTTATCTTACTTCTGACATTTACAGAAAATACTTCTGCAACGTAAGCTTTTACTATCCTAGCATTTCGTGTAAACCAAAGCTTTAAAATACAATTTTTACGCAAGAGGTTAGGTGCAATTTCCCTATTCCACCTAACAATATTTGTAACATTACCTTTTCTTAAACTAATTAGGAAGTTTGCTTTAAATTTACGTCAAAGATATAAATATTAGATTATTTAAGGAACCAATGTGTATAGTTTTTGGTGGTTTATAATGCTTTAGAAGTACTATCCGTCATCGAGAACCTATCGTTTAGGTAGACCTAGGATTTGTATTTTAATATTATTTTACTAATAAATGTCCTTAACATAGGCTCACAAATTGTTAGTTTTGTTTATGCGTGGTTATTAAATAATTAAAGACAAACTGGTAAATGCATGGTAAATAGTATTTATGCTTTACATTTAAAAAGATATATTTTCTAATCCATCTTTGCAAACGAAAATTAACATTTCATAAACTTGTTCCGACAAATTCCACTTTTTACGGTAAGAATTTACTCGTATTGTTTTCAAAAAGTCACATAACGGTTTTATGTAACGTTTGTAACGTAGAACTAACCATATTATTATCTTTACCTAGATGTTTCCATAAGTACGATGCAGCTCATAACTGCTTAATGTTCCAAGTTAAAAACAGTTAGTTTACGGTACAATGATCAAAGGTTAGTTTCACAGGCATCAATATCAGTTTACTGGTTCATTGGTTAATACGCTCCTGAAGTTTCTTAATCAATATCATCATTGTACACAGGATTATCGACCACGTGCACACTTTTTAATTTAAAGTCTCCCGTAGGTTGCTAATAGTTACGAATTTAATGATTTACTTCTCACTGATAGCTGTTCTGTATAATTATAGTTATAAACTATTTTCAGCATGTTACAATAATCAAACAAATAATTTGTACAATCAAACATTATATTTTTCTTGAGATATTAATACAACATTACACCAGACGCGTAGGTTTAATGTCTTCGCACAGACTCTAAGGGATAATTAGTCTATATTTCTACACCCCGGTGGTTTCTCTGCCATTTACAGTAAACTTTTGTTCACTATTATACAACTACTAACCCACTTTTGACACGTTTTAGTGAAGTTGGCAGCATGACGTTCGATGACATTATGTTTAAACTGTTTAGTAACCATTATCCAATTTTCCAGTGATATAGTATTAGTTTTGTAACTAACTTTATCATAGTTTAAAAATAGTTGTAATGTAACAGTTCGAAAAGATATATTTAATTAATTTACCTTAAATATGATATAGCATAAAGAAGATTATATCAAACAATTAGTCCCTATAACTTGTTATGGAGCTAAATATATTCTCCTCTTACCTCAGATGTTTGCAGCCTTGGTACTAATGACGTTATGTTTGGCGGTCAAATATTTATAAGTGTGATAATGAAATATATTAATACAGAATTTTATAGGCATTCTATATGCGTTTTTGATATTTTCTGTTCTTAAATGTACTGTGTAGGAATTGGAAATATGTATTTGAAAGCCGCAAGAAGCAATAAAAGATTCCAAGAAACTGTCAAAGGATTTTGAAATTGATTTCTTTGTCATTTTATTTGACCCAGTTGAAGCGTGTAAGAAATTGTATTTACTAAACTGGAGCCTTGAACGCGGTAAGGCCAGTTATTGCCGATTATGTAACATTTCAAATTTGTTTATATAAATATATCAAATTGGTATATTAGTTTTCAGCAACCAAGATGAATCAGTAAATGTGCCATGAAATTTATTGTATAACTGTGTTGTATAACTATGCTATAGCTATGCTTACATATGGTTAGAACAGATTGTAACATGATTGCAATTCACCGGCAATAAAAACCCATATTTCATTTTCTTCCTCTTTATTGGGGTAGAAGTTAAATATCGTAACCAAGGAATATGTTTAACAAAATCTTAAAATACAATTGATTTAAATGATTGCCCTTTCACTACATAGAACTAATATAAAATATGCCTTTTCTGTAATGGATTGAGATAGAGACCTCTGGTTTTCGCCGATATTCTTTTAAACTAATGGCCATTAAAATTATTTGCTACATGACAGGTATTGCTGTTTAAAAATTGACTATTATGGTACACACGGTATATGTTATCTGTATGAGGTTTTTATTTTTAACTCTTTACTAATACTAGGTTTGCTTTTCAGGTAAGACATGCTTTCAAGTGGTTGTACAACGGTATGTATAAAAAAATCATACTCTATATTCCATGCTGGGCTTTGTGTAAGTTTATGTAATTATCAACTTTTTATTTGAACACTAATTTGACTAACCGTAATGCAAATCGATGATTTGCAGGGTTCTACAGGGTTAACGCAACCCAAATTACAGGCGTCTTAAGACACTTTCAAACAAGAAATAAAGCTCATTCGTACAGCTGATATGCATTGTTCCATAGTTATATATGAGATTTAGTGTCATTTGGAATCTCTTGCGGATAATAAACTTGGTATTTTCCCAAGAGCAAAGACACAAAGCTAAATGACTCAGGTGTGTGCATCGTAGAAAGAAATTGTAATCGTAAATTTTTCGTTGATGCCAAGAAAGGTTCGAAATGTAATTTTCCAGGTCAAATGGAAACTGATTGAAGAAAACAAATATTCCTAGACTTACGATACGTACTCTATTTTAGCTTGTAAAAACTACGTTGAGTATTAATTACAACTAACCCCAATAATACTAAACCTCATAGATAACTACGCAACAATGCATATCAGCTGCTCAGCAATGAATTAAAAAAAAACAGGACTACCAACATATAAGCTTGTTTTGTCGTTTAAAATTGTATCACAACACTCATAATTTGGGTTGTGTTAAAAATAAAACAATCTATTTCTAGAAATGACAAAAGTGTTATTATTCAAAAAGCTTGATCAAAAGTTGCAATTAACTACTCGTTTGATCCAGTCGTTAAATTGAGACCGCTTCTAGTTTCGAAACTATTGTACTTACCATGAAAGCAAAGTGGCTGAGATCAAATGGAACTATGTCAAATGAATCAACAGCAAAGGTAAGTAGTTTTCTGTTAAAGTGTTCCAAACATGTCACTACAATGTTATTGAAAACGACGATAAAATCAAGACGAATACAGTACAATTGCTAAGTAACATCATGGTTTTGATCTATAAAAAAAACTTTATAAAATATTCGTGTTCATTATTCTTTTTGTATTTCTCTAAACTTACTTTACGTTTAGGGTATGAAATATAAATGGATATTCTTAAACAAACCGGAAAGCCCTACAGCTTACTTTATAGTTAGTTATCTAATGAAAGTTTGTTGGTTGAAAATTCAACGAAGCGAGTAAATATTTATTTCCTCAATTGAAAATCAAACTTCAACTTAAAAGCCATTTTCAGCAATCGCAATCAACAACAATAATGTAGGCTAATTAAAATTAAAGAGAGACATTTAAAATTTAACTTTTAGCTTTTTTCTAGTTTAGTTACACAATCAATAAGACAGCAGTTTGTTTCAAAAAATACTCAGTTGCGGTTTTAAATTTCTGAAAGTTGTCCTAAAATGTTTAAATACATTTTTTACCGAAGGAATTTGTGATGGGTCAATACAACATACCGTATAACAAAAATAGTCAAAATTAAAAAATGCAAATTTAAATCATTCAAGATAATAAGTAAAAATACTAGTTTTCCTGGGGTTTTGATAGCTGAAATCTAATCCAAGCTTATGGCAAGGTTACTCGTAATTCTCAAGTGGCGTCATAGATTTCCAGACTTTCACAAAAAAAGGTTGCTTGTTATAACTTGCTCATCTTACAATGACCTTTTTATTTGTTTAAAGTATTTTTGTAGTTTTTTTGTTTTATTGTTTTTTTTCATATTTAAGGAAACGATGCGACCAATTCTATCAAAACTATTTTATAACAAAGTCTGTACTAAGTTTCGATCTGGAATCTAGCTTTGTCTCAAGTAAGAAAGCACTAAGAACCTATCAAAATCATTACAAAATAATCCCAGCCAAAACTGGAAACCCACAATGAAACCCATACAGAAAATATGGAATGAAAACATGGAATGAAAACAGGTTTAGACCCCAGATCTTAAGACTTCAAGCCAATTTGCTCAGAAATAACCAGGATGAAAATGTGCGGATGAATCTATCAAATAACTTAAACTCACGATCATCAAGAACGAACTACATACAAATAAGAGAAGCTGTTTTTATCGCTTGTGTCTACGCCAGTGGAATTTATTTTCAATGGAGTTCGAAGGTGGCAAGCTGTCATGTCTTTAAACATTTTTGGATGTGCTTGGAATTGAGACCATCCCTCTTGCACCATAGTCCGAGACGCTAACCGCACACAAACAAATGTTGATACTTCTTTCAACACACCCTTTTTGTAAACAATGTACTCGAACTTAGCGGGGTAAAGTAGAACGACTCCCACTGCAAGAAAATTTAAAATAATTGCGTAATATTAATCAAAACTTACCCTTTGCTACTATTTGAGCAGTCAAACAACCTTGCACGAAGTGTACCCACAGAGCAGAGATATTTAGGTCCGTGAAGTTCCCCCCCCCCTCTTGGAAGCAGTTATTTTATTCTCTGTTCCGTCAGTGTACTTAGGATGTCCATTGCGATGAGTAAAAATGTTCTCACATCGATAACGATAACTTTTCAACTGCTTTTTATAGTTGAAATGTTGCATTTTGATATTTATTTTAATTTTTATTTAAATTCATATTAATGTATATAAAATATTATATAATCGGTAGTTTTAAAGTAGTTGGCTACTATTTGGTAATTTTAATTGATGGCCATACGCTTTATACGAATCTTCACTACACCGTTTTTAATTCGTAGTGTAACATTTCTCCACTGTTAGTTATCTCGAGCAATGACACGCGTGTTAAACTATGTACTAGTTTAAAATGCTACGTGTTAATTTAATTTGTAATATTACATTTTTAACATGTCTTGGTGGATTGGTGTTCCATATGCTAGGTGTACACGCCTACTTTTAAGGATTACACAATTCTAAACAAAGAACCTCTTCCCCATTATAGTCACGCTTCACCCCTCACTGAAGAGAATAACCTTTTAACACTCATTACAGGGGAACAATGTCAGCGAACGGTTGCACATTTCAACTCTACAACCCTACAACCACAGAAAACATACTACTATAACCAAGAATGCCAACCGCGTGGTAAAAAGCATAAGTGTTTTGAGAGAGCTTTGCCTGTCAATCGTAGGCAGCGCCACCAGCGTTGCCATGCAATAGCATAGCAACGCTGTTGGCGCTGCCTACGATTGACAGACAAAGCTCTCTCAAAACACTTAATGCTTTTTACCACGTGGTTGGCATTCTGGGTTATAGTAGTATGTTTTCTGTGCTACAACTCCCTATACGCGTGATTTTAATTTTTTGGTAAAGTTGATTTCTTGCAGAAATTATGTTAGCATAACAGTTATTTTCGCGTTCGGTTTTTATTTTCATTCGGTATTTATTCCACTTTTAATGTAAATTGAACCTTTTTATGAGTTTAAAGGATCGATCCTAAACAATGTCTTGCTTGTATTTTTGAGATAGCATCAGTCATTCAGCTGAAATGTTGCATTAAAGTTTTGTTTTTTTTACTCTCACACTTTTTCCCTCTTACGTAAATTTGTATTGTGTATAATACAGTTTTGTCTACAGTTCTTGAGAAATTTGACCTTATATCCAAACTCCCTATTCTGAATTAAATATAGTTTAAACTGACACTATATGATACTACTTGATCCCTGTGCGTATGACTGGCCCATAGCTTGTAATAAATTAATTAAATTGAACTAGCAATTAGTCTGGTATAAAGATATTTGGAAATAATATACTCTTTATGTACGTTCGAATTTAATATAAATTTTTTACAGCAGTTTGTATTTTAGGAAGATTTTTTCTGCAGATAGATATGTCTTATTCATGACAAAGTGAGTTTTCAAATTTGAAAATTTTAGTAAACATCTTTGACTGGTTTCGTAACTTAATCTGATAAAACTCACATCTTCCCTTTTTCCCGTTGTATACACTATGACTAAAGGTCATATTTGGTTATTTTCCCTTCAATTAAATCTATAACATGTCATGCAATTCCACCCTCAATTCTCAATTAAAATAGTTAACCATTATTTTACTAAACGAGAACTCAAAATATTACCTTCTTAAACATTTCAAATATGAGTTAGGTACAAATCAAAAATTACATATTCATTCCAATACAAAATATAATTTATACTATTACAACTATAAACTATAAATACACATACATTTTTTATAGAATGATATCGTATAGAACTACGTTAAGTTAAGCTGTATTGGTTTCCCAACACAGATTACAAAGTTGGGTCAAAACTTGAATTATGAGTTCGCACAACTTCGTGTATTGTGTTAACGTTTCATATTGCTAGTGTATCCCGGAAGGGACTTAAATTATTTTTTGTTACAATTTAGGTTTTTACAAAGCTACATCCCTATTTGTATTTAGGTTTATACTCTACAATATTTTGTATATAAATTGAACTAGGAAGACTAACATTTAAAATAAAGACGTTGAAAATATTTTAAGTTTTTCTTCGCAAAGAAATTGTAAGAACAAAGTAAAAAATTGTAAGGAGTCAAATATGCATGCCAAATTTGATTTCATACCTAAACCACTTATAAACCAAGACATATTTATATTTATCCTAATAACACTTACGACTACATTATAACTATTACATTTAATAAAAGGTTGTAAATATTTTGACATGGTTTATTATTCTCAACGTATGCCTGTTACGAGTTAAGCTGTCTATTAGTTTGATGAACACTAAATAGTCTACTGCGTAATATACGTCTCACCTAAAGTGAACCAATAGCAAACTTTTTTTATTATGAGATATAGAGTTCACTTCTTATTTGGCACTCCGGTTTATTTTTTATGGTGCGTTTTGGGATGGTTTTGAATTTTAAAAATATATCCGCCATTTTCAAATATGGCCGACAACTTAGTAATTTCTTATGGAACGTGCCTGTATTTTATGACTGTTTTAGAATGTAAATGCGATAAAAAAATATTATGTGTAAATATTGTTTAGAAATAAATATTGTCTGTGTACAACCTTCACACAAATAAGCTTTTTAACATATTTCTTAAAATTGTATATGCATTTAAGCTCATAATCCTACGGAATCATTTACCTACACCATCGAAATGTTACACTTCCAGCATATTGTATTTTAATGACACAAATCTCTAAAGTCATCAGGAAAGTTAAATTCTATAATGGATTGATAAATAAATCGTATATAATAATATACTAAAATATTTATTTTTAAATTTTCGTGTAAAAAATCTTTAAAAAAATACGTTTCATTACAATATTTAGTTAGGCATGCTAATAATAATTAGCTACCTGATAAATTAAAAGTCATGTTTATATTAAATACTGTATCACTTAAAATGTTTAATACACAATTTTGGATGAACAAGGTCTATTGCGTTAAATATCCGAATATCTTATTTCATTTAATCTTCCCTTTCTACAAATAAAATAGTTAATAGAGATCTTTTTATTTGTTAAAAGTTAACACATATTTTGTAAAAATACTGGTTTTAAATCGTACTGAAGTTCTGTGTAATTATTGAAAAGAGTAAAGTTAACCAACCATTAAAGACTTCGATTAAAAGATTCTCATTTAAATCTCGTATTGAATTCTTGATCAAAGTAATATTATAGATTGTATTATTCCACCAAAAAATACAACTTTGAAGTAATTTTATTTTAATTTATTAGCTAAACAGCTTAGTTTTTTTAGAAGATGGGTAAACAGTGGCTCTAAATTGTTTAATAACCGTAACACAAATGCCTGGTAAAACATTTATAGATTCTTAGTTTGTACTATTCATAGAATAAATATAGTAAATAAAAATTGAAGCAATATGCTGTTTATGCACAAGAGGGAAATGTAGTATTAATTTCTAGCTTAGTTATTAGTGCAGTGTTGACTGATAGGGAATAGCAGAGTATTTTGCCTTATATTGTGGTACCACTGATAATTTAAAAATTAGCCGTTAGATAGGTCAGTGGAAGGTCAGCACTGGGCTAAGTTTGTTGAGAACTCGTCGACAAGGTACGAAATTATTTTAATTAATTTTAGATTTAAGTATTATTGAAAATTATGTTTCGTGATTATGTTTTACAGGTCCCCTAGGTTCTGTCAAAGAAAGATTTTAGTTTTAGTTATTAATGAACGGCTTATAACGTAATATTCAGTTGAGTCCTCTTGTGATTTTACTCTAAATTTTGCTTATTTTATCCTTTTGAGAAATATTTAAATAAGTGGCTATATTAATACGTGAATCACTGTAATTATTTGATGTCTTAATGTATTACAAACGAGTAATATTTCACTAATGTTTAATATTGTTTTAAGAGTGAATATTTAAATAGCCATGTGTTATTTTCAGGTTAGACCTTGTTTAGAATACATTTTATTTGTATATTGGGTAATGTTTCAGACGAGATTCAAGGTGAATTAATTACCTTATATACTGCCATGGTGAATGTCAATAGCTATGAGTAGCAGTAAGAACAGCCCAGGGGAGCCTAACCACTGATTATGTCACAGTTTAAAGTAAGATCCACACATTTATTTTGTTTTGGGGTCTAATATAGCCAACTGTTTATTTAATGTAGTCTTATTTTTGAAGGAAGAATTTATTTTGGTTGTAACATGTCTTTGAATTTGAGTTCAAGTAAATAAACATCAATATCATTGAAGTGATTGGGATTTATCCATGCTACCTGTCTACCACTAAAGGATAGTAAATTTAAAGTTACAACAAGACATACTATGATTTCTATTAACATTAATTACAAATCTGAAGTGTCATCAAAGAAAAACATTTTTTTCCTTAAATTGGTTTTGAGTGCATGTAGGCTACATAAAACCTCAGCATAAGGTTGTCTCCGACCTAATTAATAAATTTTCAAACTATTAAAACCCACGGACTATTGGTGGAATGTCTTAGGGAGTATAAAGTGCGCCACTCTGCTATTTATTAATTTTGCTGGGGATCCTAGTAGCCTACTTATTACAAATAAAGACATTTGTAATCTGAAACTAATTTGAACATTTTTAAATTCAGTGTGGTCAAATTTAAAGCTGTGTAATTTTGTTGTACTATATATAAAGGAGGTGAATGAAACCAGTAGCAAGCAATGGACCTTTTGTAAAAGTATATGTGGTGTAACAAAGGTAGATGGACAATAATTACTACTAGAATAAGATGGCTACTTTTAATATTAATTATTTAAGCAGCTCTGAACTTAAGTATGAACTTTTGGTACGGGGAGAGATAATAACGGATGAACGAGTAGATAATTTACGGAAGCAATTGCGTGCGAACTTTAACAAGCCTTGCTCGGTTTCAAATCTACAAGGGAAATCAACAGTAACTGGGGAATTAAAAGATATTGCTGACGGATTAATGATTTTGCAAACATTGGTAGATAAACTTGAAGATCCACCTTCCAGCTTGAATTGCGCCAAAGTACGGGCGAAGCAGGAACACTTAACACTACGAATCAACAGTTTGGCTAGCTCTAAACTCGAGGATGCAAGTCGGGAGGTCCTACAAAAGTTGGAATTCAATCTTAAAACAATAGTTAAAAAATTTGAAGAATGTAAATCGGGAATATCTGAAGAAGATATCTTGCATGTTAACACAGTACTGAATCAATCACTGGTACAGGACGAGCTACTACTTGAAAAAATCGAATCTCACAGAAACCCGCAAAATATTTTAACTTCAACTCCGGTAAAATCAGGTTCTGCGGAAGTTGACCCCAATAAAGTCGAAGCGGCAGATGTAGTAGGCCTTACATGTAATCAGCGCACATCACTACCAGAACGTCCCATAGAGCCAAGGTCCGATAACGCAACTTCTTATCTTACTCCACAGCTGTTTGGTAAATTAACTAACCCGTGGGAAGCTTACCTGAATCGCATTCCAGTATGTAGTGGATTAGAAATTAATCCTCTATTAAGTTTTTTAAGGAGTGTTTTAGAAATTAGAACTGAGACAAATTTATCGGAGGAAATATTATTTGACATCTTACCTAACTACACTACAGCTCCGTTGCACGGTAAAATCATCGAAGCGAAGGCACGAAAGTTATCTCTAGATGCGCTGCATAGTGAAATTCTGCATGATTTCATACCCATCACACTGCGGGAACGACTACGGCATGATCTTATATACAGACCCCAGACCTCTCAAGAACCCTTATCAATTTACATACATGAGATAAAAACTCAGAACTCTGTTTTAAAAGCCAATCTGAGTGAGACAGAGATAGTAGATTTAATTAAAAATGGAATCAGACCTGAAATTAGAGTAAGGTTAGCGTTTGAAAACCCACCAAGCACGTACTCGGATTTAGACAAATTATGCGTACAATTGAATAATGTTCAGTTCACTGACTTCTTAAGAGCTGGATACGAACCAGTAAGCCCACATCAGAGCCTAGGTCCGACAAATCGTATACATGGACGTCAGACCCCGGGAGTTATGCACGGTCAACAATACTCTCACCAAGGAGGCGGTTATCACGGTCCAAGCCACGGTGCAGTACACAACACTCATGTGCCCGTGCGACCTAACAATAGCCGTCATGCCAACACTGCACCCTCACCTCCAGTGTGTTATAATTGCAATCGAACTGGACACATCGCCCGTAATTGTTTTAGGAGACCAAAAAACTAGTTAAAAAGGGGGTGGGCCAATTAAATTACACCTCGGAACAAACCCCCGTTGAACAACCTTCAACTGATCACTGTCTAGATCTAGACCATTCACCCGACTTTAAGAAGGAGTATAGGCAGCTCATCAAACAATGGCATCGAAATAAATGGGATAGGTTTAGTAAGCCTAAAGGGAAGATTAACTGCAAAATACCATGCGTAAAAATCAACTTTAAACACGGTTTTAGTGTAGAAGGTCTGTTGGACACCGGAGCCAGTTTAAACTTTATGTCACTGGAATTATTCACTAAGTTACAGAAGATTAAATGTATCAGACACACCAATCACTGGACCGGGAAAATTTTCGCAGCTAATAATGCAGAGATAAAAGTTTTGAAGGAATGTACAGTACAAATCAAATTGGATAGATTTTCGTGGTATGAGAAATTTTTAATTATCACTGAGTGCACTTATCCAGTTGTATTAGGAGCACCCTTTATTTATAATAGAGGGATTATAATAGACTTGAAGCGTGAAATATGCTATCTTAGAAGTAAGCCGAGCAGTCCTATAATGCCGAATATTCGGCAATCTAACCCTGATAGTAATATAAATGGCTTACACATAGGGTCACCAAACATGGCGGACGAGGTCAATAAAATAGTTAATGATTACCCCCAAGTATTCACTAATAAAATTGGGGAAGCATTAGACTATAAAATCCAGCTATCAGTACATGACGATTCCATAGTTAGAATTAAGCCCTACTATATGAGTCCAATAGCCACCGTTAAGGTTAAGAAAATAATCGACGATTGGCTCGAGCAAGGGGTCATTCAGAGGTCAACATCGCAATACAGCAGCCCTGGTTTTCTCACTAAAGGAGACAGATTAGTAATTAACTACGCTCAACTTAATGAAAAATTAAATAAATGGGATTTTCCGGCTGGTGATTTGAACTCTATTTATCAGCATTTACAAGGGGCCGAATATTACACCGTTATCGACCTAAACAAAGCATTTCTCCAGTGTCCACTTACAGAAGATTCTAGGCATTTAACTGCATTCAGTGTTGGTGGTATGGGCAAATATGAGTTTTTACGACTACCATTTGGTATTCAGATAGGCACAAGCGCCTTGTCACAGTACTTAGACCAATTATTTCACTCAATTAAATTTATGAACCTGATATGTTACTGCGATGATATTATTGTTTACAGTAAGGACGCAACGTCACATCTGAGACACGTCAGAGAAGTAATCAAAATTTTAGCAGATAACAAACTCACTGTAAATATTGATAAAGTGAAATTTTGTTGTAAAGAAATCTGTTTTCTTGGTCACAAAATATCGCAAAACCAAGTTACTATAGATCCAAGCAGGGTAGAAAACCTACTTAAATTTCCAGTTCCAAAAAACATCAGAGGTGTGAAGTCATTCGTCTCTATGTGTTCGTATTGGTCGCGGTATATACCGAACTTTGCCGACATATGCCTACCTCTAAACCAGCTTAGGAGGAAACATGTTCGCTTTAAATGGACCGAAGATTGCCAAAAAGCTTTTGATAAGCTTAAAGAGTGTATCACACATCCACCCGTTCTCTCGTTAATAGACTGCAACAAAGAGTTTGTGTTACAGTGCGATGCCAGTAACACAGGAGCCGGAGGTACCTTGCTACAACGTGATGTAAACAATGAGTTGAGACCCGTGGCTTATTATTCCCGTAAATTTACAGACGCAGAGAGGAAGTATACAACATACGAAAAAGAGTGTCTAGCTGTAATTTGCTGTATGGAAAAATGGGCGGAATATTTGAAGATAAGAAAATTCGAATTACACACAGACAACCAAGCATTGAGTTTTGTACTGAATACTAAAAGTAAGCTAGGAAGACTGTCCAGATGGGTAGAGAAATTGTTAAGCTTAGACTACAAGGTTGTTCATATTCCCGGAAAAGCTAACCAAGTTGCGGATTGTCTCTCCCGATTATTCCAGGAAGAAGATAATAATTCCCGAACAGTGAATATTTTAGCCGAATATGAGGCAGCAGACGAGCGTTCGACGGAGGGCAAGGTCACTTCAGATAATCACCACAGCAGATCCTTCGAGGGACAGAGACAGAGTGTTCCTGATAACAGGGCGATAACTTCTGAGCTGCGCTTTAACAATATTATATCTGAAATTCCGGTTGCTTTCACTGATCTCATTGAACACCAAGCAAATGATGAAGAATGTCAAAACATCAAGCGTAGTATTTTGGATAATACTAACAATAAGAGTTATTTCTTGAAGAAAAATCTAATCATGTTTAACAATGGGCGCAATAGAGAAAGAATATATTTACCTGCTAAATTATTTCCGGTAATATATTTGTATTTTCACACTTGGCTAAGTACAGGTGGCCATCAAGGAGAATGGCGCACTAAAATGAAAGCTAATGAATATTTTTACAACCCTAAGCTCAATGAGTACATCAGACAAAGAGTCAAAGCATGCACAGTGTGTATGAGCGCCAAACCTGCGCATCGCAAATATGAAGGTGAACTATTATCACACCCTATTTCACGACCTATGGATACATTATTTACTGATGTTTACGGGCCTATAACTAGATCTAAACGGAGTAACAAATACATTTTGTTAGTGGTGGATTCCTTCACAGGCTTTATTTGGCTATTTCCGATGAGAGAGTGTACCTCGACTGTAATTATAGACAAACTGAAAATAATCTATGGCAACTATTCTGTGCCACGTGTTATATTGACTGATAACGCAAAGTACTACACTTCCAGGATTTTTAAAGCTCATCTATTTAAAAACTACATTACTCACAAAACCATAAGCCCGTACCACGCTGCCACGAATACATCTGAGAGATATATAAAAAACGTTGGGACTCTATTGAGGTGCTATTACGATAAAGAACAAGCTAATTGGGATGAAAATCTGGGAGAAATTCAATTATGCCTAAACAGTGCAAGAAGCTCAAGCACGAATTTCACCGCATTCGAACTTATGCACAATTTCCGTCCTAACAACGCACTTGCCAACATTTGGAATCTACACGACCTCCTCAACGACCAGATGACCGCAGAAGAAAGGCGTGAAAATCTTCATAAGGCTGTAACCAACATCCGGAGAAGCCAGATGCAAAATAGCAACAGGGAGAAATACCGCCATCCAAGGAACAAGCACCCGTTTCGTCTTCAAGACCTAGTATTCATAAAGACCCATTATTTAAGTGATAAAGCAAAGGGGTTCTCTAAGAAATTAGCAGGCAGATATCGCGGCATTTACAGGATTTTATTTTTTATCAGTTCAGTAACGGTTTTAGTACAGAATGTCGAAGATGTCACGGATTTGAGAAGAGTACACATAGTTGATTTGAAATTGTATAAACATGAAGTAAAGTAAAAGGTTTGATGTAAGGTTAGTTAATCAGTAGACCGTACTCTTTGTAAATATTTGCGAGTCTATTTGAAAAACTATTTGATGCATTATAAACCTTGATCATTTTGTAAATAATTTAGTATTCAAATAAGAAATAGGTATGAGAAGGGTAGACAATTTTTAAATATAACTAATTCGAACTATAGGCCTAGCTAGAGGAATGTAATAAAATATTGGTTTACTATTATTGTATGGGAAAATGGTTCGTCGTTTGTAAATAAGAGTGACTGGCTGTTTGTATGGGGAATACATGAGTGAGTGAAAGTGGAGCTCCAAGTTGAATGTTGAATGAATGTAGTATGCATGATGGATGATTTAGTACACTAACCCACACACAATTAATTGAATGAAGGATTATTTGGAAACAGCGAACGGATATGCAAAATTATGGGTTTTTTTTAATGGGTTGTAGGAAACTAAATTGGAGTAAACTTTCAACAGTAAAAGCAAAGGTTCGAATTAAGTATATTTTGTTATGTAAATATTTTGTATAGAATTTGTATTCAAATGTCTTAGAGATGCTAGCACATAGTTGTCTTATCAAATGTTCGATTACAGGGTCCTGTAGTGGTTGTAGCGATAAATAGTATGGGCAGGGAAACTTGAAACAGATAATTATCTGTATACTTGAGTTTGATTGAAACGTTTATATTCTCAAATTTAAACTGTTTTGAGATGTAAGTAGTTGCAATTTTAGTAGCTAATTTATGAAAGATTGATTGCCCCAATTTTTAGTTTGGCGGAGGGTGTGTGTACTATTCATAGAATAAATATAGTAAATAAAAATTGAAGCAATATGCTGTTTATGCACAAGAGGGAAATGTAGTATTAATTTCTAGCTTAGTTATTAGTGCAGTGTTGACTGATAGGGAATAGCAGAGTATTTTGCCTTATATTGTGGTACCACTGATAATTTAAAAATTAGCCGTTAGATAGGTCAGTGGAAGGTCAGCACTGGGCTAAGTTTGTTGAGAACTCGTCGACAAGGTACGAAATTATTTTAATTAATTTTAGATTTAAGTATTATTGAAAATTATGTTTCGTGATTATGTTTTACATGTCCCCTAGGTTCTGTCAAAGAAAGATTTTAGTTTTAGTTATTAATGAACGGCTTATAACGTAATATTCAGTTGAGTCCTCTTGTGATTTTACTCTAAATTTTGCTTATTTTATCCTTTTGAGAAATATTTAAATAAGTGGCTATATTAATACGTGAATCACTGTAATTATTTGATGTCTTAATGTATTACAAACGAGTAATATTTCACTAATGTTTAATATTGTTTTAAGAGTGAATATTTAAATAGCCATGTGTTATTTTCAGGTTAGACCTTGTTTAGAATACATTTTATTTGTATATTGGGTAATGTTTCAGACGAGATTCAAGGTGAATTAATTACCTTATATACTGCCATGGTGAATGTCAATAGCTATGAGTAGCAGTAAGAACAGCCCAGGGGAGCCTAACCACTGATTATGTCACAGTTTAAAGTAAGATCCACACATTTATTTTGTTTTGGGGTCTAATATAGCCAACTGTTTATTTAATGTAGTCTTATTTTTGAAGGAAGAATTTATTTTGGTTGTAACATGTCTTTGAATTTGAGTTCAAGTAAATAAACATCAATATCATTGAAGTGATTGGGATTTATCCATGCTACCTGTCTACCACTAAAGGATAGTAAATTTAAAGTTACAACAAGACATACTATGATTTCTATTAACATTAATTACAAATCTGAAGTGTCATCAAAGAAAAACATTTTTTTCCTTAAATTGGTTTTGAGTGCATGTAGGCTACATAAAACCTCAGCATAAGGTTGTCTCCGACCTAATTAATAAATTTTCAAACTATTAAAACCCACGGACTATTGGTGGAATGTCTTAGGGAGTATAAGTTGTAGGCTGAACAATGACAAATTATAAATGTCGTATTTTGTTAAGTTTATAAACCATATAGCAAGGTAGCTATAATGTGAACTCCTATTTTTTTAATAATAAACGCTAGAGTTAAATAATAAAAACAATACAATTTTTTCCAACTCTGTTACTATGCACAAGGTACCATGTAAAAAAATATTATCTATTAATATAATATAACTGCTGAAAGTTGATTTATTGAATTAAATAATAAACTAAAGTTAATTTTCATTATGAAAGATACTGATTAATAGCTAAATTGTCAACTTAGTTTCAGAAGAAACTTCAAATTGACTGGAAAGGCGTAGCTTTTAAATATTACATTCTGAAATTGAAAAAGAGTTCTTCCTAGAACTAAAGGAACGCCATTGTTTTTGCACTACTTTACAGAAAGAATTGTCAAATTTAAATATAGGTTACCATATAGATTGAATATTAAAACTGTTTGATATTTAAATTTTAGTAACCTATTCAAAAAGGTTTAACTAACAATTGGCCGTGGTTTTACAATCTTTTATTTATAAATAATAATTTAATTAGCCATCAGTAGTGGTGAACTACCGGTATGACCCCACTTTAGGCACGTTTTTCCCATGTTATTCTTATGGGGATCATTTTTTAGCCACCAAATCCAAAAATCCTGATCTTCGCCTGTACACCCCAATATAAATGTTCAATACCATTGTATAACTTCATTACTATTTCAAATCCACATGCATTCACAAGTATATTCTCAAAATCATCAACTTGACAGTGCGAGGTTTGTACGTAAACCATTGATATATAACTACTGCGTAAACTCGGGCATGCTGCTGGCCTTGAGTGCGACCGGTCTTCTCACTTTCAACAGTGACACTAACAACACATCAAGGCTACTTCGGGTACCTCCGCCAAGGTTCGGTGATCCTGAATGCGCAAGTGTTGAGACCACTGCAATTAATTATGCAGACAGCCCAGTCTCAGACATTCTATTCGTTGCCGAGACAGGTGCGCCGTGCCAGACGTCTAGACAGGTGCGTGGTGCCAGATGTCTAGACAGGCGCGCGGCGTCGGACGTATTGACAGTGATTGATGTGATGACAGGTGACAGGTGTTAAATTAAATTTGTACTTTCATATTTTAATTTTCTCCAGAAATTGTTAAAATAAATTTTACAAATACACTGCAATTGTTAAAAATTATTTTATGAATTCACTCGCTGGGAATTATATAAAAAGGCGGGGAAAACCGGTTCCTTCAGTAAGTCCCCTTCCGTCGCAGCCAGCGCAGCCATCTTGATCTCTCTCCTCTGGTAAGTTTTTTTCACATGCGGGGCTGGGCTAGTGGAAGGCGTCGGCACCGTGGACCTGTCTAGACATCCTACGCTGCCACGCCCCTGTCTCGGTAGCGAATAGAATGTCTGAGACTGGTCTGTCTGTATAATTAATTGCAGTTGTATGGACACTTCCTCGCTTGCTCGTGCGGAAATGACTTAGTTAGGTGACTGCCTGTCTGTGTATTTATTATTTGAAACTTAGAGAGAGTATTTTTCAAAAGACTTGTGACAGTGAAACTTAAACATTAAAGTCCTAATTTTTGAACTTAGAAAAATTGTACAGGATTTTTCTTTAAAACTTATTATTTTATTATTATTATTTTATTATTTTTATTATTATTTTTAAAACATTATTTTTCTCTAATGACACTTTGTCATTTTTGTATAACTTCCACTATGTTAAAATATAACAAGCCCTGATTTTTATACAATTAGCTGAATTTCACTCATTAAGGTAACACAGGTAACATAGGTAGTTTTCTCTATAGCACACGATGTATAAATGTAGACTCAGCATTCTGAATTGCTAAAAAGTATTTTTATTTAACAAATTTAATTTTTGATTTAGTTTTGATTTTGAAAATTGCAATTATAAAATCTTATTGTATAAAATTGTTTTGAATATTAACATTTAAAATTCTGATTTAAATTATTATTTCTTACAAATTGAAATTGTTAAAATGTAATTTCAACTATATAGAAGATGCCAACCTAGTTTTTAGTTACATATATAAAATGAAGACTACATGAACACTGCTCTGTGTCGCTCCACTCAGCATTCTGAATTGCTAAAAAGTATTCTTTTATTTAACAAATTTAACCTTTAAGATTTAGTTTTGATTTTGAAAATTGCAATTGTCAAATCTTATTGTATAAAATTGTTTTGAATATTGAAATTTAGAATTCTGATTTAAACTATTATTTCTCATTAATTGAAATTGTCAAAATGTAATTTATACTAAAGAGTATTTCTCAACAGTTACTATGGCAGTGAAACTTAAACATTAAAATCCTTATTTTTGAACTTAGAAAAAATTTTACAGGATTTTTCTTTAAAACTTATATTATTTTTCTCTCATGACACTTTGTCATTTTTGTATAACTTCTACTATGTTAAAATATAACAAGTCCTGATTTTTATACAATTAGCTGAATTTCACTCATTAAGGTAACACAGGTAACATAGGTAGTTTTCTCTATAGCACACACTGTATAAATGTAGACTCAACATTCTGAATTGCTAAAAAGTATTTTTTATTTAACAAATTTAATTTTTGATCTAGTTTTGATTTTGAAAATTGCAATTATAAAATCTTATTGTATAAAATTGTTTTGAATATTAACATTTAAAATTCTGATTTAAATTATTATTTCTCACTAATTGAAATTGTTAAAATGTAATTTCAACTATATAGAAGATGCCAACCTAGTTTTTTGTTACATATATAAAATGAAGGCTACATGTCAACACTGCTCTGTGTCATTCTCCACCAAAAGTAACCTGATTCGCCACTACAATTTGATACATCAAATCAAGGTAAAACTGTGTAAAGTTTGTAATTTAATCTGTGATAGTAACATAGCTCTAAAATCTCATATATTAATAACTCACAAGACTTGTAGTTTCTGTAAAAGAAATGTTGTTGGTCATTTTAAAAGACATGTACATTCTTGCAACAAATGTCCATATACAATGATTAAATTTGTTGGTGAATCGATTAAAACTAAACTTAAAAATACTCTTCACTCTTGTCCTCTGCCGATAAAATGGACTTTAGTAAGGAGAATCAAATTTATAAAATATTCTATGGATCAAAATGGAAAATTAGTTAATGAGAAAGAATGTATTGCAGATTTTAGAAGCATTACCACCTTAACTATTGAGAAGAGAGATTTAAAGCCTCAAATTGACAATGCTCTTTTAAAGATTGATGCATCTATACACAAATATCAAGCCCAAGGCAGTGGATGGATTTATGACCATACTAAATATTGGCAGTTACATGTTTACAAGTATAAGCCCTTAACTCCAAAATCATACATTCCTACACCAGAGAGTATTAAATTGACAAAAGCAGTTTTAAATATAAAAAATTTGGATAATAAATGCTTTCTTTGGTCAATTTTAGCAGCTTTATATCCAAGGAATGCTAATGATCATGCTGAAAGGGTCTCTAACTATGTACCCTACGTAAGTCAGTTAAATATGACAAATATAAAATATCCCGTAAAAATATCTGATATAGATAAATTCGAAAGACAGAATAATATAAGTGTTAATGTATTTGGAGTTGAAGACCAGAAATGTATATATCCATTAAGAACAACCAAACTAAATAGAAATACTCACATAGATTTATTATTATTACAAGAAGGTCGTAAATCACATTACTGTTTAATTCGTGATTTTAATATGTTAATGTTCCACTCTACAAAAGATGACCATAAGAAGCATTTTTGCAAATTTTGTTTACAACATTTTTACACTAATGATATATTGGAACGTCATGCAACATATTGTAAAAACTTTGATGCCCAACGAGTGGAAATGTCTAAACAAGATACATTACAATTTAAAAATTATAAATATCAACTTAAAGCCCCATTTGTGATTTATGCAGATTTTGAATGCTTTATAAACTCTAACAACCATACTCCATCTGGATTTGCATTTGTTGTAGTAAGAGATTCTAAGATAATATCTGAAGAGTTGTATAGTGGTGCAAATGTTATGGATGTGTTTTTCAAAAGGTTGTTTGAGACTTATGACTTCATTAAAAGTCAAATGTCGATATATATTCCCCTTGTAATAACTCCAGAGCAAGAGGCATCTTTCCAAAACTCAACACATTGTCACATTTGTGAAAAACCCCTATATTTTGATAGGGTGAGAGATCATTGCCATTCCTCTGGGCAATACCGTGGAGCTGCCCACAATGATTGTAATTTAAACTATAAAGTAACAAAGAAAATCCCAGTATTCTTCCATAACTTAAAAAATTACGATGGTCATTTAATAATGCAACACTTAGGAAAATTTAATAATTGTAAATTAAATTGCATAGCCAAAGATATGGAAAAATATATATCATTCTCAGTTGATGATTTAGTATTTTTAGATTCCTATAACTTTCTGTCCCTTCCATTATATAAATTGGCTTCCAATTTAAACACATTTAGATTCATACAAAATCCACTACTACAACGCAAAGGTGTATTTCCCTATGAATATATGACGGGACCAGATAAGTTTGCAGAGTATCTCCCTCCTATAGAAGCATTTTACAGTACTCTAACTAAAGAACATATCTCTCCCAATGAATATGAACATGCTAAAAATGTCTGGACACATTTTAATATAAATAATTTACAAGAATATCATGATTTATATCTTAAAACAGATGTATTGCTACTGGCTGATGTCTTTGAGACTTTTAGAGACCTGTGCTTAAAAGATTACAAACTTGACCCCGTACATATGTATTCACTTCCTGGACTTACGTGGGAGGCCTGTCTTAGAATGACTGGTATAAAATTACAACTATTTCAAGATATTGACATGCATTTGTTTATAGAAAGTGCGATTAGAGGAGGAGTCAGTATGATTTCTACACGTTACGCTAAAGCCAATAATAGATATATGGGCGAACACTATGACCCCAATCAAGAGAGTGTGTATTTAATATATTTAGATTGTAACTCGCTATACTCCACAGCTATGTGTGAGCCACTACCTGTGGATGGATTTCGTTGGACTAATGAGATAGACTACAAAATATACAAAAATAATCAAAATGATGAGTTTGGATACATTTTAGAAGTTGATTTAAAATATGATAAAAGCTTACATGATTTACATAATGACTATCCATTAGCACCAGAGAAAATAAATGGCAAATTAATACCTAATTTAAATGACAAAACTAAATATATTTTACATTACAAAGCATTACAAAAATATGAGGAATTGGGTTTGATTGTTACAAAATACCACAGAATTTTAAAATTTAGACAATCAAAATGGCTTGCGCCCTATATTAATTTTAATATTGAAAAACGAAAATGGGCTAAAAATGATTTTGAAAAAGACTTTTACAAATTATTAAATAATAGTCTCTTTGGTCGAACAATTATGAATCAACGAAAGTTTCGTGACATACATCTCAAGGATGAGTCACTATTAACAAAATATGTCACTAATCCAAGGTTTGACTGTAGCAAAAAGTTTGATAACAATTTACATGCTATACATTTAAATAAATTAGTTGTAAAGTTTAATAAACCAATATATTTGGGAATGACCATTTTGGATATTAGTAAAGTAATAATGTATGATTTCCACTATAATTATATGTCAAAATTTAAGAATAAAAGATTTCTAATGACAGATACAGATTCTTTAATGTATGCTATAGTTACAGAGGACTTTTACAAGGAAATAGAATGTGACTTACACTATTTTGATACCTCTGGATATAGTAAAGACCATTTCTTATACTCTGATAAAAATAAAAAAGTCACTGGAAAGTTTAAAGACGAATTAGATGGTCATATTATGTATGAATATTGTGGTTTAAGACCAAAGTTATACTCTTACATTCCTCTAAAATGGTTATATGAAGAAGACAAGCAAGCTTTAGAGGTCAAAAAAGCTAAAGGAGCTGATAGTGCTACAGTTAAACACCTCCTTAGACATCAACATTATTTAAACTGTCTTGCAACTGGGCAAGATTACTATGAGAATGTGACAAGAATTAAATCTACAAATCATCATCTTCAAACCTTGACCATGAACAAGAAAGTACTATCCTTTGACGATGACAAGAGGTTTATTCTAGAAGATGGCATCAACACCCTTGCTCTTGGTCATTATAAAATTGATCAAACATAAATCTATATTTGCCATTATTCTTTGACCTTTCTTTGTCTATTACAAAAAAGCCATATTTAGTTTTATCCCAACATTGGTGGCAGAGATTTCTAAATTGGTTAAATGAAAAGTCATTACCAACATGATTGTTATATACATGTTTTAAATTTAAATCATCTTGTTTGAATAATATTAGGAAATTTACATTATCACGTAAATGTTTGTGTACTTTGCTGTAAGATTGACACAAGTAAAAACAGTTAATATTTTTATGTCGACCCATTGAGAAAAATTGTGTAATATTTTGACTATTTATGTCATCAAATACAACAACTGACTGTGATTTTACATCATTTGGTGTGATTTCACAGTCAGTAAACGTGTGTAATTTCACTTCATCACACAAACTAAATATTTAAATTATTTTTTTATATTTTTCTTGTTCTAAAGATTTAGATATTAAATATAAGTTTGTAAATTTTAATCCTTCCTTTCTTACAATTAAATTGTAAATTACAACCGTCTTCCCACTTCCACTTGGACCACAAATAACACATCGAATATTGGTAGGAAATAGACCCAACTTCTTTGGTATATACTCCTTAGTATGTGATATTTTAAATTTATGTTTTTGTTGAATAAAAGACATTTTTTATATAATAAAAATGGTAAAAAATGATAATAAGAAAACATGTAAAAAGGGCAAAGGTTTATTCCTAAAGCCTTACAGGGGTCGAGGGTTATTGAATACTCTTATAAATAACCTTCCATTTCCACTTCACATACCATCATATCAATACTGTGGACCTGGGACGAATGTACGTGAGAATTTAGCTAAAAATGTACCTCCAAAAAATAAACTAGACTCTTATTGTAAAGAGCATGACATATTCTACATGAATAATCCTGATACCGCTGCTCGGAACAAAGCAGACATGAGATTAGCAGACTTAGCTTGGACTAGAGTAACGGCCAAGGACGCAAATCTTGCTGAAAGAGCAGCTGCTTATGCCGTGACAAATTTGATGAAGGCAAAAGCAAAAATGGGAATGGGATTAAAATTTAATAAAAAAGATGGACAACTACCAGCTGTTAGAGGCCGCAAAAGACGTGCCTCACTTCCGGGGAGTGTACCTAAAAAGCGAGCTAAAAAATCTAACACCAAGAGTAAAAGAGTGCGGAATAGTTAATTTAGATAGCTCATCTGGCACACATTGGACAGCATATCGTAAAAATAAAGATATTGTAATTTATTTTGACCCATTTGGAATCCAACCTCCAAAAGAAGTAATTAAATATTTTGAGGGACATAAAATTTTCTATACAACTGATCAAATACAAGATTTAAATAGTTCTATTTGTGGAATTTTATGTTTATCATTCATAAAAAATTTTTGTTTATAAAAATGGATTCATTTACAATAACATTTTCGGGTACAGAGCCAGAGCTAAAGTCAGTGTTCTTTCCTCCAATTGAATTAAATGATGATTATGTAATTGGATTAGTAGATTTTCAAAGTTATAATTCTATATTTAATGTTAAAAACCCTCTAAATACTTTAACATATTACAAAGTAGAGAAAATGACATTACCAAAAGGAGAGATCTCTGTCGATGATTTAAACCAGTTATTAAATGGTAAACTTAAAGTTATAATAGATAAAAATGGAGAAGCATTAATTAATACTAAATCCAAACTTTTATTTAAAGGGCTTATTCCAAAATTAAATCAACTTAAGGGCAACAAATTAACCATTAGTGAAGGTGATGATGTTTTCTATTATGACCACAATGCTCCAGTTACAATAGAAATTTCTGAAGGAACATATAAGGTGGTTGAGCTTGCAAAGGAAATTCAAAAGCAAATCCCAGACTTTTTCCTTACAGCTAATAATAAAACTATGAAAGCTACACTACTTTCTAGCCACGTGTTTGATTTTACAAAACCGTGTTTAGGGTTTGTTTTATTGGGATTTAAAGGTGTTTCTACTCCTGGTGTTCAGTTTGAATCTACAAATAAAATAAACATTAATAATGTAAATGTGATTAGAGTAAAATGTAATATTGCAAATGGGTCCTATTTAAATGGCAACAAATCACACACCATACATAGCTTTTATCCAGAAGCTCCTCCTGGCTACAAAATTATTGAAGTTCCAAGAAATATTATATATTTTCCTGTAAATAAGAGAAGTTTAGATGTTGTTAGTATTACATTTGCCGATCAGCACGACAAGGCAATTGACTTTAACGGAGAAGAAACTAAACTACAATTACTTGTCATATAAAAAAGATATGAGAATTTATAAGAGTGGGCAGCTATCTATAAGTGTACAAAATGCTAGGTTCCTAAAGTCAATAGGACTAAAGTTAAAATTTTCTATTAATAAAAATGGAAGATTTTCTAGATGTTACAGGGAAATCCCAATTCGACGATAGTGTGGTTAAAATTACAAATCACTCCTATGTTCCCCACAACACTTTGGCAATAAATAATTCTGATGAAATTCGAATATGTATTAATAATCAAGATTTGCTAACTCTCCCATGTAGGAGTTATCTGTATATTAAGGGAGAAATTGAAAATCATGATAAAGGTCATTTTATAAATAATGCATTTGCGTTCTTATTTGATGAAATTAGATACGAAGTTGCAGGTAAAGAAATAGACATTGTAAGAAACCCAGGAATTTCTAGTCTTATGAAAATATTGAGCTCTTACAATAAAACTACTAAATTGTCAAATGTGGCATTTGATTCTGACACAAATTTAAAAGAGTTCCATAAAGGTGGTAAGTTTAGTACATGTTTGCCATTAGAGCTGTTAATGGGTGTATTTGAGGATTTTAATAAGGTATTAGTAAATGTAAAACAAGAATTGGTGTTGAAAAGATCCAAAAATGATTTGAATTGTATATTAACAACCGCTAGTGCTCCAGCCAGTGGCACTGCTGATATGATTCCCAAAATTACACTTAACTCAATTCAATGGGTGATGCCACATGTGACACCATCAGATGGGGAGAAGTTACAATTACAAAAGATGTTATTGCAAAATAAAAATTTGCAAATTGCATTTAGAAGTTTAGAGTTGCATGAACTTCCATCATATCCCAATACTACAAGACATACATGGTCAGTAAAGACATCTTCAAGTTTGGAGAAGCCTAGGTATATTATATTTGGTTTTCAAACAGCTAGGGATAATAGTGCACGAAAAAGAACTGATGAATTTGATCACTGTAAGTTAAAAAATCTCAAAGTATTTCTAAACTCTGAATATTATCCTTATAGTGATTTAAATCTCGATTTTGAAAATGGAGATGTCTCTAAAGCTTATGAGATGTTTATGAGGTTTAGAGAGACTTACTACAATACTATCCCAGATCCTATGATTAGTAGGGCTGAGTTTATGAAGAAATATCCACTAATTGTAATAGATTGTTCTAGGCAGAACGAAACAGTGAAGGAAGGAATTGTTGATATTAAATTAGAGATTGAAACTGCAGAAAATGTACCAGCAAATACATCTGCATATTGTTTGATAATACATGATAAAGTGTTTGAGTACAATCCTTTGTCAAATGAGATAAATAAAATTTAAATAAAAGATGAAAAACATTCAACAAGAATTGGTTGACTCTGCAAATCAAATACGAGAGAAATATAGAGCTTTAAAACGTGGCAAGTTTCTAGAGGCTGAAGAGAGGTTCCAAACATTCCAACCTTTAATAGAGCCATTACAAGAATTAAAAAAAATCGCCAAAACAGAGAGGCCTCGAATGGAGATACTCCCAATGACTCCATCTAGAATATCAATGATACCAAGATTACAACAATCCACCCCACAGAAATTAGATTTTGGTCTTTTAGCATCAGACTATTTAGGAAATTACCTCAGTAAAAGTAGTATGACAGACACTACATATGGTATTAGACGAGAAGCAAATAAATTTTTTATTGGAAATAAGGAAGTTGATATTGCCAATGATGATGTTACAGTTGCAAATAAAACTTACAAGGGGACAAAAGGCTTGTGGCAATTGTTAACTTTAAAAGAACCTGAGGATTATACTCCGGCTGATTTGCAAAATTATAAAGAAATTTTGGAAGCTACAAATGGGCATTTAAAGAGTTACAAAGATGGTGCACCAATTTCAAGTAATAGACATACTAAATATCTTAATATAATTAAACCTCTATTTAAATCTGTTGGTGAAGGTTTGAGACAAGTGACTGGTAATAAAATAGACTATATTTATTGGGATGATCCTAATGAGCTTGTAGATAGGTTAAGACTTCTTTGGCTAAGTCGCCAAGCCGGTAACTCAGGAGTGGATAATGAAATAGATTCCATTATTGAGGAATTGAGAGAAAGTGGTATTATTTATTAAATAAAAATATGTTTATAGATAAATTTTATCGTTTATATAATCCATATAATAAGCCTGCAGAACCCAGGGCTAGTCATGAACCTACTTTAAATTTAAAAGACGATAGTTGGAATTGTTTAAACCGTAAAATTGGTAATGTTAAAGATGGGGAGATTGTAGATGATGTATCAACTTTGGGACAGACATTAACTAGAAAAGGTGATGTCTTTTTACAAGGTAAAACTAAATATGAGTTTTTAGAATCTAAGAATAAAAATTGGAATGCTAAAAAACAGAAAATTACTAATGTGAAAAAGGGTGAAAGTTTAGATGATGTGCCCACTTTACAACAGACTTTAATACGTAAAGACGGTGGTACATTTGTACAAGACAATAATAATTATGAATTTTTAGAATCAGAGAATGGTGTTTGGAATGCTAAGAAACGGAAAATTACTAATGTGGAAAAGGGTGAAAGTTTAAATGATGTGCCCACTTTACAACAGACTTTAATACGAAAAGAAGATGGTAAATTTATACAAGATGATAATAATTATGAATTTTTAGAATCTGAGAATGGTGTTTGGAATGCTAAGAAACAGAAACTTAGCAATTTGATGGAAGGTACAGATAGTAAAGATGCTGTGAATGTTTCACAAGTTCCAAAAATGGAAGCAGGCTATTGGGATTTTAATAATAAAAGGTTAGTACGTGTAAAACCCGCCGTTGATGACACTGACTGTGTTACAAAAGAACAGACTATAACTTTTGATAAAAAAGAAAAATGTTGGGATGCCAAAAAACAATTTATAAGGAATCTGCCAAAGGGGGAATATTTAGATGATATTTGTTTAATGTCACAAGCTATGTATTATGATGGATCAAAATTTGTATATGCAGGAAGAAAATTTAATTTGATGGAATACAATCCTGATTTATTAGTTGCCGACCCTACATCTTTGAGTGGATTTAAGTATATAGATAATAGACCTTATATACCAGAAAACTATGTATTTAAAAGAATGGAAGATAATCTATTGATTGGGGCTAATGGTAATATATTTACAGTACAAGGAAAGAGTGATGTTATAAAAAATGAATGAAATTGCATACGAACTTCATAAGCCTGCAAGAAAGAATTTCATTAGAAGGTCTTTTAAAGTATTAGGTATAAACGAAACCTTACAAATAGATTTAATTGATATGCAAAACTATGCTAGAGAAAATTCTGGCAATAAATATATTTTAACTTTAATAGATACATTTTCTAAAAAGGCTTATGCTGCTCCGTTAAAGAATAAGACAGGGTTGGTGGTTACAGAAGCCATTAAAACCATTCTACCAAAGGGGGTTAAAAACATTCAATCTGACAATGGAAAAGAATTTTTTAATCAATATTTTAGCAAACTAATGAAAAACTTAAATATTAATCACTATCACACATTTTCTACAACTAAGGCTGCAATTGTGGAGAGGTTTCAGAGAACTTTAAAGAATTGGTTATATAGGGAATTTAGTGCTCAGGGGAGTTATAAATGGTTGGATTTACTTCCAAAGTTAATTCGAAAATATAATAATAAGGTGCATAGATCTATAGGAATGAAGCCTAACCAAGTGAATATTAAGAATAGTAAATATGTGCATGAGAGGTTGACTTCTAAAGTAGTGCAAGTTAAGAAGCCAAGATATAAGGTGGGTGATAGCGTGAGAATTTCCAAGTATAAACATGTTTTTAGTAAAGGTTATACCCCAAATTGGACAGGTGAGCTATTTACAATAGCAGAAGTTAAGAATACAAAGCCTGTGACTTATATCTTGAAAGATGAAAATGGCAATATAATCAGGGGAGGCTTCTATACAGAGGAGTTGTTAAAGACCAAATATAAAGACATGTATTTAATAGAAAAGGTAATTAGGAGGAAGGGTGATTTATTGTATGTCAAATGGCTTGGGTTCCCAAGTAGTCAGAATTCATGGATTTCCACTAAGGATGTCCAAGGGAGCGCGCCGTGAGCTGGGAGCACATGCAAACCTCGCACTGTCAAGTTGATGATTTTGAGAATATACTTGTGAATGCATGTGGATTTGAAATAGTAATGAAGTTATACAATGGTATTGAACATTTATATTGGGGTGTACAGGCGAAGATCAGGATTTTTGGATTTGGTGGCTAAAAAATGATCCCCATAAGAATAACATGGGAAAAACGTGCCTAAAGTGGGGTCATACCGGTAGTTCACCACTACTGCCATCAATGTTTTCTAATTATCTAAGAACGTGCACGAGATGTATCATCTAATAAAACGTTTAAAATGTCAACATTATAAATCTGTTTAGTTGGTGTATAATATCATTCAAATATTTCTGTTATTACAGCAGTTATATTTTACATGAACTATCAATAGAAAATTGTAAATGGAACTTGTTAGACGATATTACTTACAATCGCTGGTTTTACTTTTGTAATCGCCTTAGAAGGTTTTACCTTGTTAGCGTTTGTGGGAATTTACGGCATTTCTTTATACTTGAGTTTGTTCTTATTTACAAGCAATATGCCTTTAATTTGGCTATTTCCCCAATACAGAAGAAGCTATTATCATGATAGCACGATAACACGTAGACCATGGACCAACTAACTTGTTTACTGATATTAATTGTGTACAGTATCTGTATGTATCGGTATATACAGTACCTGAATACACAGGGTGTCCCAACACCTTTCCGACCGTTTAAGGTATCATTCCTGGATTAAACAAACCAATTAATGGGTTGAAATATCTAGTAAAAATTTCCAAAACGCAAAGGTAGCCACTTTTTTTATTGGAAATTTATAACGCAATATGTTGATATGTTGGTTTGTCTTTGGTCCTGGAATACATTTACATACCTACATACAAGATTTGGGGACACCCTGTTTACAATAGTTATGCATCGGTTAAAGTTAAATTAGTGAATAGTTTCTGAAATTTACAGCTAAGATAAATATCATTCTCTTGTTCTTTTTATCTGGGAAAATAATGTATTTGTTTAAAAAAAACACTTGTTCTTAGTTTAACATACAAGACGTGCTCCATTGTAGTTCTAGTACTTTTTATAGGTTCTTTCATTTCCTTTACCGTAAATTCAAAGTATTTGACATGTATTGAGGGAAATATATTAAACGCTCGTGCACTGGTTACTAAGGGAAAGGGCGTAGCACGGACCTGCTTTACGCCTTGTTGATCAAAGGGAAGCCATCACGGCACGGATTAAAGTAGCTTCGTTACATGTTATGGGGAGTTTTGAAGTATTATTTTTATATGTATCAAAGCTGTGTTGCTAGACTTCGGTGCGGGAGGGACGGGTTCAATCCCCGACACATCCACAAAAACTTTAATGGGTTTGGACCGTTTTCCCTTAAAAGTGTTTGACATCATTACAAAAATGCCAAACATTTGAGATAAATTTTTTATTAATAAACAATGCCTATCTCTTTAAAAAATAACATCTAATCATCTCTATTACATGAAATATAAGAAAAAGGCTGTATCGATTAAAGTATACTAGAGATTCTAGTGGTCGAAAACTAGACCAAAAATATCTAATGTACAGACTTGTTTTTCACCCTTCGCTGTAAATAAAACATCCGATTGGAATTTCTTCCATTTGTTTAGATTTTCTGTTTATACAGGGTTAGTAAAAAGTGTGGAGACCCCCTGTAATTTTTTTAACGGACCATACTAGAAAAACTAAACTCGGTACACCATTATGGCATGTTATGAAGTACTTTTTGGGCATAACCGCCACTTGGTGTTCACCCCCAAAATGGGGGATTTAGGGGGAAACTAAAAAATTTCAAATACAAAGACCCATCGAGTGACCTCTCATTTTGAAGGTCCTGGTAAAAGAAAACCAACAACGCAAATTAGAGGTCTCTATCTCAGTTCAGTACAAAATGGCAGCCAATTGAAATTCTCATAAGTTCCCAAACCCAAAATGGGGGATTTTGGGGGAAACTTAAAAATTTTAAAGATAAGCCCCATCGAGTGACCCCTCATTTTGAAGGTCATAATAAAATAAAACGAACAACGCAAACTATAGGTCTCTATCTTAACACAGTAAAATATGACAGCCAATTGAATATACAATTGCAAGTTATTTCCGATTTCTAAAGATTTCAATCAGCTCCCATCTTTTACTGGATTGAGATAGAAACCTCTAGTTTGCGTTGTTACTTTTCTTTTACCAGGACCTTCCAAATGAGGGGTCACTCGACGGGGCTTAACTTTTAAAACTTTTTAGTTTCCCCCAAAATCCCCCATTTTGGGTTTGGTAAGCAAGTGGCTATTAGGCTTAAAAAGTACTTCATAACATGCCAAAAAGGTGTGTAGAGTTTAGTTATCCTAGTGTGAGCCGCTACAAAATTTACAGCGGTTCTCCAGACTTGGAAAGCTGTAAGTTAAATTTAACTTCTGAGAATTTCAATTGGCTGCCATTTTTTACTGGAATGAGATAAAGACCTCTAGTTTACGTTGTTGGTTTTCTTTTACCAGGACCTTCAAAATGAGACGTCACTCGATGGGTCTTTGTATTTGAATTTTTTGAGTTTCCCCCAAAATCCCCCATTTTGGGGATATACACCAAGTGATGGTTATGCCCAAAAAGTACTTCATAACATGTCATAAAGGTGTGCAGAGTTAAGTTTTTCTAGTATGGGCCGTTAAAAAAATAACAGGGGGTCTCCACACTTTTTACTAACCCTGTATTTATTGCGTTGTTATTTCGTCACCAGCATGGCAACCTGTAAGGCCCATGTTTTTTTTTTTAGTTTAAATTCATTTTTTGCGTTTGTTTTTGAGCCTATTTTAATTTATGAAGGGGTTCTGCACATCTACAGGAAAATATCTTTACTTTTCCTTGCGATACACACGAGCTGAAAAAAAGGTTTTAAAGAAACACGCTTACCTATTAATATATAGATTTAAATATGGTATAAACTTGTTTTATTGAAATTGTATTTAATTGCAATCTATTTTTTTTGGAGTTTTTGTGTGCATACTGTTAATTAGTAACCAAATTAAGTAAATAGTATATATTCTTTAATATTCAACATAGTTAAGAGGGTCAAATAAAAAGATCCCCTAACAATGGTTTCACGTTAAGTGGTTTTGACGTATAATTGATGTGGTTGAAGACCTAAGGACGTGCGGATGGCGTTGAGTAGTTTATCCTTTGATCCTGCAATCAGAGTATCCATTAGGTTAGACCCATAAGGACGGCTTTGTTTGACCAGGACCATGAGTAGTCGAGGCGATCGTGCTTTGACACATTGGCTGAAGTATTATTGAGGTTTCATTTCCCTAGCCTTAAGTAATCGAGGATTTTAATGTCCATAGGGTTAGAAAATGCTGGATTAAGAGCGGTTATACGAAGAATTATTAGTATCAACATCTTTTCTAATAATTGGAACATTTTAATTTTGTGTGTAGTGGTCAAATTGATAGTACCAGATATACTGCAAATTAAAAGTAAAAAGTATGCATTGTGTAGCTGTATCTTTAAATAATTAAGTATGTAAGTATGCTAAACTTCTGGCTAAGTTGGAATACTTTGGAATACTAAAAAAACTATAAAATGTCAATTCCACATGTTTTTAAAAGGTATAAGTCAATGTCGTGTCACATTATTTTTAGTTTTAGATTCCAACCGAACTACCTCGTCCTTTTTAATATTACTGTTTGTAAATAGCATGGGTGTTTTTGCTTATTCTGCATGTGTTTGTGTTATCAAATATGGCTTTTTGCCCAGTGTGTTACATAACATTGTGATAAACTATTCAATAAACAAGCAAGTTAATGTGTTCGCGCATTATGACAAAAAATCGTTTTAAGGCTAAGAAAAACTAATAACCTTGTCTTATTTAAATATTGTAAATTGTGATGTTGTGTGTACCAAGAAGACTGCACGGACGTTCTGAATGGACCTAAACATTAATGCTGCATTGGAATCAGACACTATGCCTGTAATGTAGTATTTTTATCCTAATAAATATGTAATTTACTTAAAACTTGTAATAAATAAACAAATCATAAAGCACAGAACTACCAGTGAACAGTAGAGGAGCAAAGGTATGAAATTTCATCTTCGCTAGTGTTGCAACATAGGCTACATTTTATGAAATGTATTTACTATTAGTTAGATATTATTGTTGAATGCAACGTTTATAAAAATATATATTTAGTTTTTTTCATATCTCTGAAGAACCAATGAAACATTGAATATCAAATAAATCGAATGTATTAAACATGTTTTCTCAAAGAACAACAAAACTATAGTCCTGAAACAGATAAATGTTTTGTGTAACCACGTATCTACTATTACATCAATGATCTGTAAGGGAAACCTATTATCTGAGTAGACCAATTGAATACACCATGGCTTGAGAAAAGCTCTGGATAAACATTCACGTGACCTTTTTAGGTATTTGAACAGTTCCGCACCCTTTAATGTTATAATGCAAACAAGGTTCACGGTACACTTGTCAAAGGGGTGTTCCTTATGCAGTTTACTACCTCATCAACTAATACATTATAAAACTCTCTTTATTAATACCACTATTGTATTACAACTACCCAGTTGTTTGTACATTTTTTGTTACCATTAGTACAATATAAGTAAAACAATCACAGAATACCAGAATCGTAATATATTTTAATAATCATATTATATTGTGTGAATAATAAAATATGTCATCTCTTGAATTAAAAAGATGTTTATATATAGTAAGATATTTTTACACATAACTACAAGAGACGCGTCCAATTCCTACCATATAGACTCCAAGGAATAATTTGTCTCTATCTCATATTCCCCGGTGGTTCCATAGATCTCTGACATTTACAGTAAGCCTCTGCTTACAAATGTGCTAGTAAAATACTACTGGAAATACCTTGGTGTAGTATTAATGAAATGTTATGTGATAGTATAATGACAATAGCACGCTTATTTTTGTATTTTTATAATGTTATTTCATACAAGGAATCTGTAAACACGATTTTGCGAATTTGTAGTTTTACAATAATTGTAAAAGAGATCGTTTTATAAAATATCCTAGAAGTGAACTCTTTCTCAATATTCCCTTAACTGCTGTGAAATTCAATTTACTACTATAGCCCACCCCCATATTAAAACCATAAGCAAGAGCAATGCCTCACATCAATGCCTCTGAAACATTGGTTCTCAACTATACGTTTGATATTTTAACTTCAAAGGCCTAAGCTTACCAAAGTTTAAATCTTTCAATGAATTTTCGTTTAACACTATGTAACATAACAACGAGGATAAGGAAAACCGTTTTCCAGGTTGAAAAACATCAAGCATTACCAAATACATACAAAATGCAGGCCTACAGTTTTTTTACATTGCACATTTTTTTATCAATGTATTTGATTACACAGGTTTTGTGTAGTTTAATGTAGTATGAGCATACAAAATTAGTACCAAATTTAAATATTATGGACTTTTTGTGAGGAAGTTTTAAGTAGGCCTACAAGTTGTAATACAAATAAACTGCTTACAAACCCAAAAGGGCTAAAGTTAGAAGGTCTAAAGGAAGTAATTATGACAGCCACTCGTCAAAGGGTTTGAAATGTAAAAGGCAAAGCCACGAAAGTCTTTGACTATACTGGAGCAATAAAGTGTTTACCAAAATCCAACTAAAATATCCTTAACATTTATTTTCCAAGTATTTACTAAAAATAAATTTTAAATACTACTAGTTGCTCTGCCCATACGCCACGGGTTGAGAATGCAGAAAAAAATAATTCGGATTTTTTAAATCACGATATATTTTTTAATTGCTGACTTTGTTTGCATTTAATCCTCAATTGATTCTCATCACTAATGAAGATTGTGAATAATAATTAATTTTAAATAATATGTTTTTCTTTTACAATTAAAAATCGGCAAAAATATGGTAGCCACTTGATTTTGTCTTTAAAGATATGAACTTACAAGTAATCGTAAAAAAGACAAACATTGTGCACTATATTTTTTGTATATTTTTATATTTTTATTTATATCTAAGTTTTATAATTTTCAATGGTCAATTAATTAAAATTGAATATAAATAGTTTAAAAATATTCTTTATAAAATTAGGTTAATGAGCTGTTATGTCCCTTGGTACCTAAAGTTATTACACTATAAAACGTGAAATGCATTTAATCTGAAGTATTGAATGTGAAGAGTTTTAAAAAAATCTTTGAAGTAAACCTATAGTCATTGGAATGATAAAAAACTATCATTGTATTTAATAAATTTTTGGTTATAATGCTAAATTGGTAAAAAAAAAATTACTTAATGTATCCAATTAATATTTTAAAACGATGGAACCACGATGATGTGGTTTATTAACATGGTTATTTATAACTTACTGGCACAAGATACGTAATACATTAATTTATTTTAGATGTGGATTTGACGTAGAATATGGTTGATAATTGAAAAATTTCTAAAAAGGTTTTTTTAGTTAAATAAACATTTTAGATAGTTACGATATAGGTTCTGGAATCTATATATTAATTTGAAACGGTTTTTCTTTGTGACAGATAATTTGAGAGAACGGCTGGGTGTAGAAACTCGGTAGGGGTGTCTAAAGAAAGGGCTTGGTCTGTAGATGAGCCATCAAAAGAGAAACGTGGTAAATTCCCTTGGGACTCTGCCCCAGTGGAGTTTAAATTCCCATCCCATGTTATTCTTATGGGGGAAAAACGGGTTTTTGTCACAGCTAATTCCAGAGAACGGCTGGGC